>NC_053500.1:91699077-92002827 GCF_905171775.1 Rana temporaria | reverse complement strand
GATAGAAGTTTATAAGTGTGTTTTATTTGAATTATTTTGAATTATCACTGTTTATTTGAATTATCACTGTTCAATAGCACATGTTGTACTTGTACCTTACACTAGTTGATATTAGCGTTATTAATATTTTTTTCCATACTTGTTGCGCGCCAAGCCACGCCCCAAAAATCCTATTTTTTTTATATTATCTGTTCTTTAAAAAATAAAACTCTCTGCATGCAGCAAAGTGTAAACACAGCAGACAACTTAAAAAGGAGCTCCAGACTGACCCCAAAATACTACGAGAGAGGATCAGAGACTGCAGACATGATACAAGAGATGGACATATTGTCCCCCCAAACGACAATGTATGCCATTTCATAAATTATGGTTTATGTATGTCTTATTGTCTTAGTGATTGACTCAAAACTTCATTGATACCTTTTTTTTGTATGATCTATGGTTTTGCTCATTACTGCCCCACACATGCAATGCATTGCTGCATGTGTGAGGCAGTGATGAGCAAAACCAAAAATCATATACAAAAAGGGAATCAATGAAGCTGTGATGTGAATAAATTACTAAGACAATAAGACATACATAAACCATAATTAATGTTGAAATGGTATGGTCATTGGTCATTTTAATGTTTTCATAATTTGGCAAATTTGCAGTCCACATAATGGTGCATCAGATATAGGATATATAATATGTTATATTATTACTAGTAGTCAGTGGCGGCTGGTGCTCAAACTTTTTGGGGGGCGCAAACAAACTGAAAAAAACATAAATTGGAGCCACTGTGCCCATCAAGCGCAGCCACTATGCCATCGATTGTTGCCACTGTGCCCATCAAACACAGCCACTATGCCATCAATTGCCGCCACTGTGCCCATTAACCCCAGCCACTGTACCCATAAATTGCCACCACACTGCCATCGGTTGCTGCCACTGTGCCCATCTATGGCTGCCAGTGTGCCCATCAATTGCCACTACTGTGTCCCATCAAATGCTGCCAGTGTGCCCATCAATTGCTTCTACTGTGCCCCATCAAATGCTGCCAGTGTGCATCCCCCAAGTAGTGATGACAATGACTCAGGCCCTAATTCCCCTCCTGCTGAGCCCACCCTGGCCTCCATCATGCATGCTATACAGGACTGCAAGGCCTCTCTCACTGCACAAAGTGCATCAGTCCACATTGACTTTCCCCAAAGCAGCTGGTCCTTGAGCCCACACTACCCTGAAATTGAGGGCCCCATGATGGCACTGAGAGTAATGGATACACAGGGAAGGCAGCGGTGCGTCATGCTGTGCAGAATGATACCTAATATTTCACAGCCAACAGGGAGGGGCAGGGCCATAGCGCTAGTGATGCTCTGACCCCGCCCCATGCAGCTTGAATGCTCGGGACTCGGAGGGGGTATCAGGGATGTAGTGGGGTCACAATACAAGGGGTATCATATGGTTACAGTGCTCGGGGGAATATCTAGGGTGTAGTGGGGTCAGAGTGTTGGGGGGATATCTGTGGTGTACAGGGGTCAGATTGCTGGGGGGAATATCTAGGGTGTAGAGGGGTCAGCATGCTGGGGGACATCAGGGGTGTAGAGGGGTCAGGGTGCTAGGGGGACATCAGGGGTGTAGAGGGGTCAGAGTGCTGGGGGACTATATAGGGTGTAGAGGGGTCAGAGTGCTGGGGGGATATCTGGGGTGTAGAGGGGTCAGAGTGCTGGTGGGGGATATCTGGGGTGTAGAGGGGTCAGAGTGCTGGGGGGGATATCTGGGGTGTAGAGGGGTCAGAGTGCTGGGGGGATATCTGGGGTGTAGAGGGGTCAGAGTGCTGGGGGGGATATCTGGGGTGTAGAGGGGTCAGAGTGCTGGGGGGTATATCTGGGGTGTAGAGGGGTCAGAGTGCTGGGGGGATATCTGGGGTGTAGAGGGGGTCAGAGTGCTGGGGGGGATATCTGGGGTGTAGAGGGGTCAGAGTGCTGGGGGGATATCTGGGATGTAGAGGGGTCAGAGTGCTGGGGGGATATCTGCGGTGTAGAGGGTCAGAGTGCTGGGGGGATTACTTGGGTGTAGAGGGGTCACAGTGCTGGAGGAATAGAGAGGCCAGAGTTCTGGGGGGGGGATATCTGGGGGAATAGAGGGGCCAGAGTTCTGGGGGGATATCTGGGGTGCAGAGGGGTCAGAGTGCTGGGGAGGCATCAATCTAGCAGATATATTATATGCACAGGACGGCTTTGTTAATTTATGTATGTAGTATTACCCCCACTCTTTCTTTGCTGTACAGAATGATTGTTCATCTAGTTAATGTGAAGCTCCACCCAAAAGGGGAAGCTCTGCTTGTCAGCCTCCTACCTACTTGATGTCTGTTTACCTGTGCTGTCTCCATTGTAGGGGCCCCAGTGTATTACTTTGCCCAGGGGCCCATGATGCTATTAAGATGGCCCTGCTTGCAAGGCATTCGACAGTGTGGAATGGCCATATCTGTTTCGGGTGTTATAGATGTATGGCTTTTGCCCCCTTGTTGTAGCATTAGTAAAACTCCTTTACACCTCCCCGGTAGCTCGGGTGCGGGTCAATTCCTCCTATCACTGGCCCTTTTCCGATTACTAGAGGCACATCCCCGTTGTCACCCCTCTTGTTTGCCCTGGCCATGGAGCAGCTTGCGGTTTGCATTCGCTCCTCCCCCTCGATTAAAGGACTCCCAATTGCTAATATAGAGGAGCGCATTTCAATCTATGCGGATGACACATTGGTGTATCTGGCTGATACTAATGAATCACTTCATGCCCTGTTGGTAGAGATTAATACCTTTTGGAGACCAATCTGGCTTCCGGGTGAATTGGGATAAGTCTAGTCTTTTCCTCCTAGACATGGTTGAGCCTCCCCTGATCCACACAGATTCCAAGCTTCAAGTAGTATGCTCCTTTAGGTACCTTGGGGTTCTGGTGCAGACCCCTTTATCTTCATATGTCGCCAATAACTTAGATTCTCTATTGGTCCGCCTTCAGGAGCAGACCAAGCAGTGGATAGGATCTGCCTTAGGATCTTATGGAGAGGGCCAACGTCCTTAAAATGATCTACCTACCGAGATTACTCTATATCCTTGCCAATTCCCCTTGCAAAATACCTATCTATTTTTAAACGCATAGATTCAATATGTACTACTTTCCTGTGAAAGGGGGGCTCCCCCAAGGTAGCACTTAAAACACTAAGGTTGCCAGCACACTTGGCAGGCCTGGAATTTCCCAACTTCTTTCTATATTATTTGGCATCCCAGTTGGTGCACATCCACGATTGGCTGTGCCCGGTTCCGGCCAATGCCTGTACCTCCACGGAGGGAGCCATCGCATCTTCTCTGGAAACCCTACATAATATTATCTACAGAGGCCGGGTCCCCGATCACCCCAGAACCTCCCTACTTGCCACTTCCCTTTCCTCTTTCCGTTATATTGTCACAAAAGTATCCAGGCACACCTGGCGGAAATCTCCCAACAACCCCCTGTGGTTTAACCCTTATCTGCAGGAACTATACTCCCTTCCTGATCCCAATCGCTGATACTCCAGGGGGGTTAAATATGTATGCCACCTGCACAACGCTCAGGGCTTTAAATCTTTTTCTCAGCTACGTTTAGACTTTGATCTACCAAGATCGTACCTATTTTATTACTGCCAGCTCAGGCTGGCTTTTCGTGCCCAGTTTGGTCTGGATGATCCCACTGACCTTCCCCCGTTGAAAAACTGCTCAGACAGCCAGATCCCACTAAACTTGTCTCCACCTTATTATGCAGCTCTAATGACTGACTTTAACCCCAGGTTTCACAAAGCTCAGGTAAAATGGGCCTCTCTGGACATCTCCCTGGTAGACGAGGACTGGTCAGAATTTAGTGATACGTAAAAACCTATGTTATTGCTTTCCGGACCGCATCATACAGGTCCAAATTTTTCATCAAACTCACCTCACTCCGGCTAGGTTACACAAGATGGGTCTTCTGCCCTGGGCTGCCTGTTTCCGCAGCTGTGGCCAAGAGGTCGATTTCTTTCACTTCTTCTGGTCATACCCGGTTGTCCGGGACTTCTGGGAAGAAGTGTGTGCTTTCATCTCATCTGCGCTAGGCCTCACAAACATAATCCACCCCAAGAACTGCCTATTGGGCATTTTTGGCGAATTGCACCTATCATCACATGCCAAGAGACTGCTCTGTATACTCTTCTTCTATGTTAAAAAAGCAATTTCTCTTATCGTCCATGGATGGACACAGCCTTCTCAAGTTTTGACAAGTGGGTTATGTTCCTGTTCACAGGAGAGGACTAGGCAGAACATGTTAGATAATTAAATACATGTTACTTTAACAGAGTTAAACAGCCCCGCCCAGGGGGCGGTCCCTCCAGACATAACCCTCCTCCCTGCAGCATTTTTTTCTGCCTAGCAAAAGAGAAGGACGTATGGCTCCTTTTGGGACCAGTGCCCTGAGGAAAAATTTTGTTTTATTTTCTTTTTAATTTTATTTATTCAAGAATCTTCCATCAACTTACATAAACAGCCGCGCCAAAGAGATTCTAAATAGATAAATTACATTCAGGGTATGGTGTAAATCAAGTCCATAGAATGCAATAATCAGCATATGTCTCCAGGTGACAGTAAAGTTCATGCAGATATAGGGTCCTGGAAGCTCACACCACCCAAAGTGACAGGTATTGTGATCCCTTCACCGAAAATGTAAGGCCGCTTACCAGAGGGCAAGCTTTCTATGCAGTCGGCTATAGCCCAGCCACGGCCTTTATGGACTCTCAGGAATACAGGGGGAGACAGGTCCCAAGGAAAACACCAGGCACGATCTCAGGCTCATCCGATTTTAGGAATGAAAAAGAAGGTGCACCATAACATAATTCTGTATAAAAATTAGCATTTATTAAAAAACGTAAGCGTACTTACAAACAACGATTTTTAAAAAACGCATGTAAACGAAAGTGCCGGCCGGCAAACTTTAGGAGCCCTTCCTCCTTAGCGTGGTGACGTCACTGCACGTCCTCCCAGACACGTTTCGTCATCAATAGGACATTCTCAATTGGATATGTAGATCCTTGTAGTCTCCTTAGTCCGGCCAGTGAGCGTGAGCACACCATTGCTAAGGGCTGGGTCTGCCACTACATACCCCATGACTCCTGGGGTGGCTGGTGGGCTTTCTGCTCCAGGGTCCACATATGACTGGGCTGTGGTGTTGTCTCACTCACAGTGGACCGGGCTGACAGCTACTCCGTACCATCGGTTGTGGGTCTTTCAGGGACGCGCCAGCAGTCCTCGCACGGACGGGTAAGTAAGGTTCCTCCTGCCTCAGCAGGATGGAACAGCTGGGCATTCCCAGGATTAAGGGGTTCTCCTGTCCTCACTTTCCCTGCTCTGTCACCCTTTCCCCTCCTGCCCTAGGGCCCGCTGCAACCGGGGTGTACCTGTGGGGGAGCTCTGGGTCCCTGTGGGGGACCGTGGGGCACCGGGGTCCGCTTTTTGTGAGGTGTTTGAGTGGGTTTTGGCCTCTAGCACTGGCTTTCTGAACGGAACACAGCTCATTCTCCTCAGTTTTTACCTCACACACACGCTGTGTATACAAGGAAGGAGGGCAGCGGTGCTGAGCGGTCTCCCTCTGGGTACTGAGTCCCCTGGGTAACCCCCCCCCCTCCAGTTGGTGCAGCAAGGAGGGTGGACTTAAGTGTTTTTCACTTAGTACCTGAGGGCTGTCAGTGGGTGAAAATGGAGTCAGTATCTGGCATTTCTTCCGCTAAATTGCCAGAGGCAGCAAACGGTTCCCCATGGTTCCCATGGTTTTCCCCGTGGTTCCCATGGATACGCTGTTGGCAGTCCTGGAATCATTTGTTGCCAGGGTAGAAGCGACGTAAGGGGGGTAAAAAGCGCCCCCTCCCCACCATCTTCTGGGGGAATGCTCTGACTCAGATTTGGGCCTGGCTGCGGCTCAGGACCCCGGTTCTGGTATGGTGATGAAGACCCCTCGTCCGGGTCAGTGCAAGACAGGGAACTTGTGCGTGCACTTATTGATGCTGTGAGTGACTATCTCAAGCTGGAAGATGCAGCTGGGACTTCCACAGAGGGGTCTGTCTCCTTTGGGTCACACAAATCTAACCGCTCTGTGAAAGTTTTTCCTTATGTTAATTTCTTTGATGAGTTCATAGATAAGGAAATGGGAATGGCCGCAGAAGTCCTTGGTGGTCCCTCAGCGCATAGCGGTCTGTTATCCTTTTGAGGAGAGCCTTTTGAAAAAATGGGCCTCTCCTCCGGTCGTGGACCTCCCTGGTCTCTCGGCTAAATAAGGTAACCGCTCTCCTGGTAGAAGGGACCCTTGCCTTTAAGGACCCTACTGATAGGAGATCCGAAGCGGTGACCCGCTCCATGTTCACCATGCTGGGGTCAGCATTGTGACCTATATTGGCTGTGACTTTGGTGTCTCAGACACTCACTGAATGGGCAAAGATTTTGAAACAGACAGTAGAGGAGCATCATCTTCCTCCAGAATGTGTTAGGCTGGCTGACCAATTGGTACAGGGCCTTGTGTATGTATGTGATGCCACTCTGAATGCGGCACCCTTGATCTCCAGAGCCTCTGTATCAGCGGTGGTACTATGCAGCCTGATTTGGCTGAAACCCTCCCAGGCCGACACAGGCTCAGCTGGGGGACAGAAACGTCCCTGGGTGTGTAAGCCGAACAAACCAGCATCCAAACCCGCCACTGCATGAAGTCTTGCCCCCGCCCGACTCATGGGTGGGGGAACGGCTTTGCAGGTTCACCGCTCAGTGGACCTCCCTGCTCTCCGACCAGTCGATCTGCGAGGTGGTTTCTTCGGGGTGCAAGATAGTTTCTTTCCTATCCACCGAAGAGATTCTTTCCCTCAAGTCTCCCTCTACTTCCGGCTTGTCCGGCTGTCCTACTGGGGGCAGTGCAGGACTTGCTAAGTTGTGGGGTTATTTTACCCATTCCGCAGGACAAGAGATTTCAGGGTTTTTATTCAAATATGTTTGTGGTCCCGTAAAAAGGACGGGGTCCATACAATCTTGGACCTCAAAGCCCTAAATGCCTTTGTGAGAGTAAGGAAGTTCCGCATGGAATCCATTTGCTCGGTGGTGGCTGCACTCCATCAGGGGGACTTTCTGGCATCCTTGGACATACTTGCATGTCCCAATTTGCTCAAGTCACCAGAGGTTTCTGCGCTTTGCGATAGGGGAGGACCACTATCAGTTTGTGGCCCTTCCTTTTGGACTAGCGTCAGGACCAAGAGTTTTTGCCAAAGTGCTCAAACCGATCCTAGCTTTGCTGAGACAGCGAGGCATTGCCATTGTGGGCTACTTAGACGATCTTCTTCTGAGAGCAGCTTATGGCTCAGAATTAGAGGTGGATGTGTCTATAGCCAGCCAGACCCTCCAAAAATTTGGGTGGCTGTTAAAGATTCAGAAGTCGGTCCTGGTACCGACTCAGCATTTGGAGTACCTAGTGTTGATTCTGGACTCCTCTGAGACGAGAGTCTTTCTTCCCCTGGAAAAATTGCAGACTCTTCAGGCTGCGGTGAAGCTGTTGGCATTTTGCAAATGGTCATCTCTCCGTTTTTGCATGCGAGTCCTGGGTCTGATGGTAGCCTCCTTTGAGGCAGTACCATATGCCCAGTTCCACTCTCGTGTATTGTAGAGGGAGATCCTGTCCAAATGGAACAAATATCCATTGTCTCTGGATTGTCGGATTCAGGTAAGCCACCTAGTCAGAGCCTCTCTGAATTGGTGGCTGAGATCCCCAGCTCTTCAGTCCGGGAAGTTGTTTCTTCCCTTCCAGTAGACAGTGATTATGACGGACGCCAGCCTCACGGGTTGGGGAGTGTCTGGGGGGTCCAGTCGGCCCAGGGTCGCTGGACTCTAGAAGAATCCTGTCTGCCGATCAATGTCCTGGAACTTCGGGTGATTAGGCGATGCCTCTCCTCATGGTAGAGGAGGTTGCAAGGTCGCCCAATCAGGATTCAGTTGGACAACGCCACAGCGGTGGCTTATGTCAACCATCAGAGGGGAACACAGAGCTTGGCTGCAGCGTCCGAGGTCCCTAATATCCTAAGGTGGATGGAAAGAAGCGTGCCGGCCGTCTACATTCCGGGTGTACAAAACTGGCAGGCAGACTGAGTCGCCAGATGCTGGACCAGGGGGAATAATCGTTGCATCCGGAGGTGTTTCAACTCCTTTGCAGGAGGTGGGGCACACCGGACGTGGATCTTCTGGCCTCTCACCTCAACCGCAAGGTGTCGAGGTTCGTGGCCAGGTCCAGAGATCCCTGGGCAGACGTTGGTGGCCCGTGGGGTCAGTATCTGCTACTTTATGCCTTTCCACCATTGACGTTGCTTCCTCGGCTGCTCCGCAGAGTGGAGGCCTAGGGGTTCCCGATGATTATGATCGCTTCAGATTGGCCTTGGTGTCCTTGGTACGCCGATCTCGTGCGTCTGGTATGGTTGTACCCTGGCGGCTGCCAATGCGGGAGGACCTTCTGTCTCAAGGTCCCGTACTTTATCCTGCTTTACAGTCACTGTCTTTAACCACTTGCTGACGGCCGTACGACTTTGTACGGCCTCAGCGCGGCTCTGAATCTCTAACAGGCCGTCTTTTTACGGCCGCCCCTTTGCTCGTTCCCCGCGCGCGCTCACGAGCGCGCAGCGGGGAACTCCTGTGCTGGCCATGTCCCCTGGATACAGCCGCACACAGATCGCGGTAAATAGCCAATCACAGCGGCTATTTACAGCGCGATCTGGACAGCCAATGATGGATGATCTCAAATGTAAACATATGAGATCATCTCTCATTGCCGTCTCTCTCTCCACACACAGACGCCGCGTGTGTGGAGAGAGATAGTGAGTTGCTACATTGTTACAGTATAAAATTACAGTATAAAAGTGCCCGATCAGTGCCCAATCAGTGCCCACCTGGTTCCACCTGTACCCACCTGGTACCACCTGTACCCACCTGGTACCACCAGTGCCCACCTGGTACCACCAGTACCACCTGTGCCCACCTGTGCCACAAGTACAGCTCGTGCCACAGTACCGCCCGTGCCACAGTACCACCTGTGCCTGCCAGTACCGCCTGTGCCATCAGTACTGCCCGTGCCATCAGTACTGCCCGTGCCATCAGTACTGCTCGTGCCATCAGTACCGCCCGTGCCATCAGTACCGCCCGTGCCATCAGTACCGCCCGTGCCACCGTACCACCTGTGCCACAGTACCACCTGTGCCCGCCCGTGCCATCAGTACCGCCCGTGCCATCAGTACCGCCCGTGCCATCAGTACCGCCCGTGCCATCAGTACCGCCCGTGCCATCGTACCACCTGTGCCCGCCTGTGCCATCAGTCCCGCCTGTGCCATCAGTCCCGCCTGTGCCATCAGTACCGCCTGTGCCATCAGTACCGCCTGTGCCATCAGTACCGCCTGTGGCCACCTGTGATCAGGGCCCATCTGTAACACCTCAGTGCCCATCTGTGCCGCCTCAGCGCACATCTGTGCCGCCTCATCCGTGCACATCTGTGCAATCAGTACACATCTGTGCTGCCTCATCAGTGTACATCTGTTCCACCACCTCAGTCCCCATCTCTGCCACCTCAGTCCCCATCTCTGCCACCTCAGTCCCCGTCTCTGCCCATCTGTGCCACCTCAGTGTACATCTGTGCCCCACACACCGCCAGCAATGTCAAAACGTCGTTATTCCTTACAGGAGGCATTTCAGATTATTTCTGCACCTGATGAAAGCAATGTGGAGCTCCCTGTTTCTGATTCCCAATCGGATTCGGACGTAGACTATGAGCCAGTCTACACCAGTGGAACAGCGACAGGCTCAGAGGGGGAAGATGGTCATCCCGCCAAAAGAAGGCGCTCTGGTGAGGAGGCAGTGGCATCCACCAGCACCGACATGCCATCCACCAGCACCGACATGCCATCCACCAATACTGAAGTGCCATCCACCAGTACCGTTGTGCCATCCACCTCTACCGAATTGCCATCCACCAGCACCGCAGTACCCCAGCAACAAAGGCCAAGGACCCATGCCAGCCTTCCCTATGCCCTTCAGTACCCCCTGTGGCTTCCTCCAAATTCTGGAGAAGCCAACATTCCCCCTTTCACTGCCCAGCCAGGAGTCCAGGTAAACACGGACAATTTTTCCCCAATTCAATTTTTCGATTTATTTTTCCCTGAGGAACTGCTTTCTAGCATTGTGGCCCAGTGCAACTTATATGCCCAACAATTTATCACCAAGAACCCCACATCGTCCTATGCCCGTCCCTTCCAGTGGAGAGACCTTACAGTGGATGAGTTCAGGATTTTTTTAGGCCTCACTTTTTGCATGGGACTCAACCCAAAAAATGAAAAACATTCCTTTTGGTCAAAACGCCCCATTTACCACATGCCAATTTTCTCCGCAACAATGCCCAGATCCCGATATTTTATAATCATGAGGTTCCTCTACTTCAATGATAATACACAGTACCTTCCCCGAAATGACCCCAATTTTGACAGGCTTTTCAAAATTCGCCCCTTATTTGCAATTAATCCCCCAAATATATACCCAAGAACAAAACGTATGTGTCGACGAGTCCCTAGTAAAATTTTGTGGCCGACTTAAAATCAAACAATTTATACCCAGCAAAAGGGCCCGCTATGGGGTGAAGGTCTACAAACTTTGCGAACGAGCCACAGGGTACCTGTATTCCTTCTTAATGTACGAAGGGAAGGACACCCAGCTGAATCCCCCCGATTGCCCAGACTACTTGGGATCAAGTGGGAAAGTTGTCTGGCAACTCATCAACCCCCTCCTGGATAAAGGATACCACCTGTACGTGGACAACTTTTATACGTCTCTTCCCCTGTTCCACAACCTGCACCGAAAGAAGACGCCAGCATGTGGCACCGCCAGAAAGAACCGGAAAGGCTTTCCGCAAAGCCTTGTGAATACAAAGCTGAAGAAAGGGGAATCGGCGAGTCTGCGCAACAAAGAGGTTCTGGCAGTGAAGTGGAGGGACAGAAGAGACGTATACATGTTGTCGTCCATCCACAACGATTCCTTTGTAGAAACCCGCAGAAGGCGTGGCACCACCATCCAAAAACCCACCTGCATTCGGGACTACAATTCGTTCATGGGGGGAGTCGACTTAAATGATCAAATGTTGGAACCGTACCTTGCCACAAGATGCACGTACCATTGGTACAAAAAGGTAGCAATTTATTTTTTTCATTTGGCCGTCTACAACTCCCTTATTATTTACCGCAAATCCACCCAAAACCCCCTACCCTTCCTTGGCTACCTGGAGGAAATTACCACTTCCCTGATATTCCCAACCAACCTACCCCAAAACATCCGATCAGATGTTCTAAGTCGGCTCTCCGAACGGCACTTCCCGGATAAGATCCCTCCCACAGCATCAGGCCGACGAGCTAAAAAAAAATGTAAAGTGTGTACCAGTGGAGGAGTCAGACGAGACACAGTTTATTATTGTGCAGAGTGTCCTTCACAACCAGGCCTCTGTGTAACTGACTGTTTCAAACGTTACCATACTAAACTAAAGTATTAGTTTAGTATGGTAAACGTAATCCTCCGTTCCTGCCTTCTCACCCCTTATGCCACTGCCTGCTTTTGTAACTGACCCCGGCTTGTTATTGGACCACCCTTCTGCCTAATGATTTTGTAATATCTCTGCCTGATGTGGAATTGACCCTGGACTGTTTTTTGACCATTCTTCTGCCCAACAATTTTGTAATACCTCTGCCCGATTTGGAATTGACCCTGGACTGTTTTTCGACCATTCTTCTGCCTAACGATTCTGTACTGCCTCTGCCTGATATGGAACTGACCTCGGACTGTTTGACCATGCCTTTTGCCTGCCTCTTGGACTGATCTTGTACCCTGCTACTGGACTAGTGGGATTCAACACAGGGGTCTCACATATGTGAGCTGCTCCAGAAAAGTTTTTCTAGATGAAGAAAACAATTTTTTTGTTTTTTCATCCTATATTAGGGTCTGGTTGCCCGGAGGCTTCAAAGAGATTTGGGTGGGAGAAGCCTCTACCCCTGTCCCCATTCTGTCCTGAACGAGGCCCTCCTTCTGCCTGCTGCCTGTAGGACCTATGCCATCATGCCTCTGCCTGTTGCATGAACTGACCACCTGCAGTATCCCTGCCTGGACGTTGCTGACCAAGTCCCTGCCTGCTGCCTGGACCAGTGCTATCCTGCTGTGTAGAACTGCGCTACTATTACCAAGGTAATCTTTTGTTTACGCTTTGCTCAGCATAATGTATTTTGGGGTGTAATTCTTGGTATGTGCATGCTATGTGTCTCTGGAACACCTGACGGTGTTCCTTGCAGGTTGGATCTCTATATGTGGTCAGGCTGTGTAGAAGTCTCACACATGGGGTATCGTTTTACTCAGGAGGAGTAGCAGAATGTATTTTGGGGTGTCATTTTTGCTATGTACATGCTATGTGTTGGAAATATCTTATCAATGGACAACTTTGTGTAAAAAAAATGCGTTTTCATTTTTTTTCCACATATTCCAAAAACTTCTGGAAAAAAATAAACCGTTCAAAAGACTCATTATGCCTCATAGATTATACGTTAGGGTGTTAGCTTTCCAAAATGGGGTCATTTTGTGGGTAATTCCATTGTCCTGGTGTTCCAGGGCCTTCTAAATTGTAATAGGTTGTCAACTAGTTAGATGTGCAATTTATGCTCCTAAAACCCCTGATGGCACTCCCTGCATGTTGGGCATCTGTATGTGGCCAGGCAGTGAAAAAGTCTCACACATGGGGTATCGTTTTACTCAGGAGGAGTAGCAGAATGTATTTTGGGGTGTCATTTTTGCTGTGTACATGCTATGTGTTGGAAATATCTTATCAATGGACAACTTTGTGTAAAAAAAATGCGTTTTCATTTTTTTTCCACATATTCCAAAAACTTCTGGAAAAAAATAAACCGTTCAAAAGACTCATTATGCCTCATAGATTATACGTTAGGGTGTTAGCTTTCCAAAATGGGGTCATTTTGTGGGTAATTCCATTGTCCTGGTGTTCCAGGGCCTTCTAAATTGTAATAGGTTGTCAACTAGTTAGATGTGCAATTTATGCTCCTAAAACCCCTGATGGCGCTCCCTGCATGTTGGGCATCTGTATGTGGCCAGGCAGTGAAAAAGTCTCACACATGGGGTATCGTTTTACTCAGGAGGAGTAGCAGAATGTATTTTGGGGTGTCATTTGTGGTATGCACATGCCATGTGAGAGAAATAAGCTATTACAATGACACTTTTGAGACATTTTTTAAATAAAAAATAAAAATCTTAATTTTGCAAAGTGTTTTGGGAAAAAATTACAACTTCAAATAACTCACCATGCCTCTTACTAAATACCTTGGGATGTCTACTTTCCAAAAAGGGGTTATTTGGGGGGCATTTGTACTTTCCTGGCTTGTTAGGGTCTCAAGAAATGAGATAGGCCTTCAATACATCAGGTGTGATCAGATGTGATAATTTATTATGATTTGTACTATAGCTTGTAGACTCTAAAACTTTCACACAGACCAAATAATTTCCAAAAAATTTAGGTTATTTTTATCAAAGACATGTAGCAGTATAAATTGTGGCCAAAATGTATGAAGAAAAATTAATATTTTGCAAAATTTTATCACAGAAACTAAGAAAAAAACATTTTTTTTCTAAATTTTCGGTCTTTTTTCATTAATAGTGCAAAAAATAAAAAACCCAGAGGTGATCAAATACCACCAAAAGAAAGCTCTATTTGTGGGAAAAAAAGGACAAAAAAATCATTTGGGTACAGTGTTGCATGACTAAGTAATTGTCATTCAAAGTGTGAGAGCCCTGAAAGCTGAAAATTGGTCTGGTCAGGAGAGTGTTTAAGTGCCCAGTATGGAAGTGGTTAACAGGATGGCTATTAAAAGCCAGGTTTTAAGAGACCGGGGTCTTTATGACTCGTCATCTCAACCATGCTAAGGCCACGGAAGTCTTCTTCCAGGAAGATCTACCATTGCACCTGGAAGGCCTACATCTCTTTGTGCGAAGAGATGGGGTGGCGTCCACGGACGTATTTGGTTTCCAGGGTCCTGTTTTTACAGTGTGGAGTGGATCAAAAGTGATAAGTTGTGGTATAGCGCTAAAATAATAAAAATAATAATAATAATTAAAAATAAAAAGTTCATATGTAACATTCCAATAAATGACAATTGAAATGTGGATCCAATCCAAAGTTCATATGTATCACTCCAATAGATGACAATCTGAAATCTGGATTTCTTTTGGATTGGATCCATAAGAGAGGAGGAATCAAGTGCAAGGATAATAGCCGAGCCTCCACCAACACCCAAACACACTGACCCTTACCGTCAGTACATATAAAATGCACATGTAGGATATTCCATCCCAAGGAACAGATGGAACTCTTGATTCACAGGATAATAAATCATTTAAAGAAAAAACATCCACCACTCCTCCTTCTATGGACTTGTAATTTCAAAGTGAGCTTGGAGATCAGCAAGGCATGTAACCCTATAGGCTCCAATAGCATGAACACGTGTAAAAAATGAAAACAAAAACACAGCTCATTGCGCAGACATCCCATTAAACAAAGGTTTATTTTAAATGGTGTAAAGATGCACTCACATGTAAAATATAAAAAGCAGGCATGTAGTTATGATAGCAACATGTGCTTCCAATAGCAAAATAGCGTTGGCATTCCTCCACTGGCCTGACGTTTCTCCACCAACGTGTGTCATCAGGGGCATGGCTAAGATGCATATAGCTGTTTATATAGGAACCGGAAGTGAACTGAAGAACCGGAAGTGAGCACAAACCCGGAAGTAAACTCAACCCCGGAAGTAAACTCAACCCCGTTGATGCGTTTCATCAGGCGGAAATGATGTCATCATTACACAGAGGAACACATCATCCCACCAGGATAAGAACTAGAACAAAAAATGTGTTCCAAACGGCGGAAGCAAACATAACCTCCGTCTCTGGGACTAAATAAAAAGCTAGGAAGAATGTATATAAACATCCAGCTTCCAAAGAGGGATCATTTCAAAACGGTGAAATAATGAAACGAATTCCCCGCACAGTAGGTTGAAAAAGGAAACTAAATCCACAAGCAACCTCCAATATGCAAAAGATCCTGGGCGTTAATGAAACAAACAAGACCCATTGCAATAATCCAAATACATAGAATAAATCAAAAATATATCAAATCAAAAGTCTGAAAGAATGGAAGTAGCTAGAGCCATTGGAAATCGAAAAGAACAGCGCCATCGTGTGGTTAAATGATAAAATTACATATAATGCAGTTCCACCACAGAAAACAAGCTAAGAACGCCAAACTAAAAAAAAAACATAATATATCAATGACAATTACCAAAACATTTTTTAATATAAAAATACAAATGTGTAAAATTAATAAAAAAGGTTAACCTGAGAAGGAAAGATCAAATAAAATAGTGAGTCAAATGAGATGGAAACGCTATCCATTGTTGATGAATGCGTTCACATCCCATTCTATGTTCATTCCATACGGAACGTAAGTCTGGGCCTGATAGATTCACTTGGTCTCGAGGCGCGACACTTCTCTAGTCATGTTGCTGCCTCTCCAATGACCCGTGAATTTATCAATGCCCAAAAATACTGTTCCCTCTGGATTACAGTCATGCTTACGAGCATAATGTTTAGAGAGACTGTGCTTCCGGAAACCCCGTCTAATATTTGCCACGTGCTCGCTCAGTCTAACATGCATCATGCATATAGTTTGCCCAATGTGTTGTTTTTTACAGGGACAAATTATCATGTAAACCTTATGTTTTGTGGTGCACGTGATAAACGGTTTTATCGGATGAATAACCTGGGTGGATGTGGATTGAAAGAAGTCTGTCCTCATACTTTTATTAGCATTGATTTTACAAATAGGACATCTACAAGGATAAAAGCCACCCAACGTCTGAAAAAAACGAAAGTTGTTTGGATGGATCGATTATGTTGGGGGCAACCTGTAGCTTTAAAGGCGGTACATCTCTAAATACAACTCGTGGGGCCTCAGGCAGAGCAGAACCCAATAAGCGGTCTCCCTTGAGGACCTTCCAATGTCTTTGGATGATCTTTTTTATTTCGAAATGTTGATTTGAATAACCAGTAATGAAAGAAAACTTAAGAGTCATCATTTGTCCTAAGTTTAGGGATCAAAAGGTCATTTCTGTCACATGATAATGCCTGCTCAAGAGCCCTATCTACAACTACAAATAATTATGATGCATGGCATAATCCAAAAGTTTAAGGACAAAGGATTTTTGTTGTCTATGGAGGGTATCAGTATTTAGAAAATGTTCTACTGCCTCCATCCCATGCTGGTGTGAAATTATAGTATAAAGTGAAGATACGTCTGCGGTGGCCAACACATAAGTATCTTTCCATTCCACTCCCTGAAGTGTGTTAATAACTTCAGTAGAATCCCTTAGATAGGAGGGGGTCTTGGTAACCAAAAACTTGCCTTAAGCACCATTAAGGGACAGATTTCAGCCTTGGCTGTGTTCTTTCAGCGGCCTTTGGCGGCCCATTCTCTGGTGGGTACCTTTGTGCAGGGGGTTCATCATATACTTCCCCCTCTTAACCCTTTCATGCCTAAGCCTATTTCTGACATTTGGTGTTTACAAGTTAAAATCCATGGGCCAGATTCACAAAGCAGATGCGCCGACTTAACTCGAGATGTGCGGCGTAATTGAAATTTGCGCCGCGTGTATTTTTGCGCCTGATCCTCAAAACGAGATACGCCTGAAATCCAGGTTTTTCCGTCCTACCTAAAATAATTACACCGGCGCTTCTTCGCACGCAAAATACGCTAGACACGCCACTGTTTTGATAGGCAAAGATGCAAATGAGGGAGATAAGGCGATCCACAAAATTAAGTGTGTGTGGCGTAGATTACGCCCTGTGCGCTTCTGTTAGTTTCATGGTGTAAAATTACACTTTATAAAAGGTGCCCTAATTTTACCCAAGCCGTTGCTAAAGCAACACCATTAAGGAAGAGCTGAGCACACACACTTGCAGGACAACAATCTGTATGCCAACATGCCAGGGGCATCCATGCTCATAACTATACTAGTGACTTTAGTAACCGAGGGTACCCCCTCTTCTGAGGGAACCGCAGCCAGGAGACGCCTCGCAGAATGCATCTTTGCACAGTAAACACATTAATCATGTCACAATGAGAATGCATGAATGCACACCCACTGTGGTCCCTAGCACAGACACATCACATGCACATCTAATTGGATTAGATCCAAGTACCCCCAATGGTACTTGGGAGCAGTAACGCCACGGCTCCAATTATGTCACTGTGCATTCATACACCATTCACATGGACCTGGGATCACTTCTCCCTGGTCCTGGGGATCCCTACTCCACCAAAACTGAGGGTGACACCCTTATTTAATCAGGAATGCCACCCCCACATTCACACATCATTCACACACATGAAACAAATCATAAGTACAGTATAATAAAAATCAAAAGTACCCCCAAAAATTAACGGCGGCGGCGTAAGCGACGCCTGGGCCGCCCACGGCCACGGCCAACCAGGGGAGACTCCTGGGGGGGGGTGAGCAGGGGAAGGAGGAGCCTCCTGGGGGGGTGAGCAGGGGAAGGAGGAGCCTCCCCTGGTGACTGTCCTCTTGCTGGCCTGCCCTCCAAGGCCACTGCTATCCTGGTCAGACTGAGAGTGAGGGCAGCCGTATTGGCCTGGACAGCCCGGGTGTTGTCCTGGACAGCCTGGGTCAGGGCACTCACCTCCTGGGCCACGCCAGTTGTGGCGGTCTGCAGGTCACAAATGCATGTGATGACCGCCAAGGAGTTTGTGGCCACATCAGTGAGTGACTCCTTAATTGAACCCAGGCTGTCCTCCATCTGGGTCAGAGTCTGTTTGATCTGAGCCAGATGGCGGGTCTGCCGGGCATTGTCCCTCTGCAGACTGGCCGGCAGACGCTCGGCCACCCCCCTGGTCTCATGGGTCGCCATCCTGCCTGCAGCTGAGTCTTGTGGCCTGGGAGGAGGGGAGAGAGAGACCCTTGTGGGTGGAGGCCTGTTGGGGGAGGAGTGGGAGGGGCTACCCCTGATGGTGGCCTGACTGCTGCCAGCCTCAGGGGTAGCCTCATGGGGAACCACATCCGAAGCCAAAAGGATTTCCCTGGCAATGTCCATATCTTCATCCTCAGCCTCCCCCCTCATGCTCCTCCCCCTCAACCTCCTCATGACGGGAGGTGTGGCCACTCCCCTCCCCTGGGGACTCCTGCCCTTCTTGGGACTCTTCTGCAGCCTGTTGTCCAGGGGATGGTGCAGCAGCCTGGCCTGATGGCCCAGCAACCTCCTGGCCGGATGGCCCAGCAATCCCCTGGCCATCTGTGGAGGACACAAAACATTCACAGGTTGGAGGATCCACACACTTGGCACATCTTCCCTTCCCCCACCCACACATGCTAATCACCAGATAGAAAAACCCCCAAATTACCTGTCCTCACAGGAGAATCAGATTGATAGCCAGGCAGGCCCACCACCTGCTGTGGGTGGAAACACCGGGCCACTGCCCATTCCTCCTCACTCAGCCTGACGGGGCAGGGTGGGCCTCCTCCAGTGCCCGTGGCATGGGCATTGATCTTGGCCATCTTGTCACGGACCAGGCTCTTAAGATCGTTGATCTTCTTTTGTATCCCACTGGGGGTCCTCGTCTCCCCCCCCCCCCACCGCATTGATCTGATCTGTGATTTTCTGGATGATCTCCTTCCTCTTGGCAGGGGTATCTGCTTCTCTGCGACAGAAAAATTCAGCTTCCTGCGCTTGGGTGCCATAACACCCACCACTCAGCAACAACAAAAAACAAACACAACAAACAAACAAAAATACTCACACAACAAACAAACACAAAAATAAAACCACACAAGCAGACAGCTAATACAAATTCAAAAACAAACTCCAAAAAAACAAACAGAAAATACAATCAGAAAAAACACACAGCTACTACACTCTACTACTACTCCAAATCTTTTAACTAACACTAAACTCACCAACACACACCAACAGACGACAGAGCAGAAGCAACTTGCTCTAGGTAGGGGAACACAGGGATGTACTTTTGCAAGGGAAGTGTGTTTGTCTGGGGCTATTTATACACAGGGTGATTCTCAAACTAAGTACGCTTGGCCTTTTTCCTATCTCACTGATTGCGCCGAGCCAAGTTCTGCACATGCCCAGTGAGGTGCAGAATTCGTGCGCGCATGCGCAGTACGGCCGGTCCTTCATTTGCATGGGGTCACGGCTCATTACAATGGAGCACGCCCACGTCCTTCCCACTTGCAAAAACCCCGCCTTGCGCCTCGGGATTTAAGTTACGCTGGCGCTAAGTTGGGCGCGAATGCGCTGTGGATACGGCACTTACGACAAAAAATGAAGGCGCCGTAACTTAAATGAGATAGGTTTGGAGTAACTTAATTTGCACCGCTGTTTGTGGACCTGGCCCCATATTTTTTGCTAGAAAATTACTTAGAACCCCCAAACATTATATATATTTTTTTAGCAGAGAATCTAGAGAATAAAATGGCGATAGTTACAATATTTTATGTCGGACGGTATTTGTGCGGCTGTGTTTTAAATGCAACTTTTTGGGTAAAATTTAATTTCATGAATTTTAAAAGTAAAGTTAGCCCAATTTTTTGGTGTTTATGTGAAAGATAATGTTACGCAGAGTAAATAGATACCAAACATGTCACGTTTTATAATTGCATGCACTCGTGGAATGGTGACAAACTACGGTACCTAAAAATCTCCATAGGCGACGCTTTAAACTTGTTTTGCGGTTACCAGGTTAGAGTTAGAGAGGAGGTCTAGTGCTAGAATTATTGCTCTCGCTCTGACGATCGCGGTGATACCTCACATGTGTGATTTGAACACCGTTTTCATATGCGGGCGCGACTTCCGTATGCGTTTTCTTTGTTGCGCGAGCTCGCGGGGAGGGAATCGCTTTAAAAAAAATCTTATTTTATTTATTATTATAATATTAAAATTGTGTTTTTTTTTGTTTTGTTTTTACATTTTGATCACTTTTATTGCTGTCACAAGGAATGTAAACATCCCTTGTGACCGTAATAGGTGGTGACAGGTACTCTTTATGGAGGGATGGTGGGTCTAAAAGACCCCCGATCCCTCCTTTGCACTTCAAAGTATTCAGATCACGAAAACGGCGATTCTGAATACTGTGTATTTTTTTAAATCCAGCCATTACTTCTGTCAGAAGGGTTTCTAAATTGTCCGCCGTACTTGATCCTCCATAAGGATAAGGCGGTGTTGCGCCCGCAACCTTCCTTTCTTGCGAAGGTTGTTTCGGCCTTTCACCTGAATGAGGACATTGTTCTTCCATCCTTATGTCCTCGGCCGGCGCATCCTAGGGAGGTTGCTTTTCATACTTTAGACGTGGTACGCGCTTTGCGGGTGTACCCGTCTGCTACGGCTCAGTTTTCGGAGATCTGACTCACTTTTTGTGTTGGTGTCTGGTCCACAAAAGGGCCTAGGGGTCTCGTCAGCCAACATTTCTCGGTGGATCAGGCAGACCGTCATACAGGCCTATGTTCTCAGGGGGCGGGCGCCCCCCTTTCCGGTCACGGTACATTCGACCAGGGCAATTGGTGCTTCCCTGTCTTTCCGACATCAAGCTTCTGTCTCCACAGGTGTGCAAGACGGCGACTTGGTCATCCATTCACACTTTTTCCAAATTTTACAAGGTTGATGTGAGTGCATCTTCTGATGCTTCCTTTTGCAGGCAGCTGTTTAAAGTTGTACCTCCTTGTTTGGGGTGAAGTTGTTTGTTTTTACTGATACTGTTCGCACCCCTCATTTTTTGACACTGCTTGGGGACGTCCCACTTGTCAAGACTTGAGAAGGCTGTGTCCGTCCATGGACGCTAAGAGAAAATAGGATTTTTCTGTATTCACCGTAAAATCCTTTTCTCTGTCGTCTATGGACGGACACAGCACTCACCCCTCCTTTTTAGGTTTGTACTGCTTGTTACGAACTGAGGCTGCATGCTGCAGGGAGGAGGGTTATGTCCGGGGGGGCCGCCCCCTGGGCGGGGCTGTTCAACTCTCTTAAAGTAACATGTATTTAATTATCTAACATGTTCTGCCTAGTCCTCTCCTGTGAACAGAAACATAACCCACTTTTCGAGACTTGAGAAGTCTGTGTCCGTCCATGGACGACAGAGAAAAGGATTTTACATGAGTACAAAAAAATCCTATTTTTTCTGTCCTGAAAGGGCGCACAGACCTTTCTGAAAATCCCTCTGGTTAAAACTTATTAATGACCCTATCCCACTGTATAAACTTATTTTTGAACTCCAGAAACGGAACAAAACCTTCCACAAAATTTGGGGTAGAAGATTGGCTTCTTATTCCGCCAACCTTCTCCCAGCACTGATTGTACTACTCTTTCTTGACCAATGATGGGTCGTGCCTCAGGGATCTCTAATGTCTGGACCTCTGCTTTTGCTATATCCTGGTATTATACCTGAGCCTTTTACCACTGTGCCTAATTTATATTTTGCACTGATGTCAGTTTATTTTTCTATGTTTGAGTGTATTGCCTAACGTTTATGACCAGGTTGTCTGGTGGTATTGTTGTTGTTTTTTTGTATGTTTCTTTCTGTTTGTTGGTTTGTCTTAAACCTAATAAAAATATCTTCAAAAACAAAAGACTATATACAACTGTCTGTCAAAGAGATATAATGTATTTTTTTTTTCACAAGAAAAGATATAATGCATTTAACCGCTCCTGGACCACCCCACATACATTTACTGCGGCAGGGCGGCCCAGGTGCGCAAAATCACGTACCTGTACATGGTTTCATGCTCGTGGTTTAGGGGGATCGTTCACAGGATAGACGGATCAGAGGTGTGCCGATGTAAACAAACCACACCACTAATCTGTCCGTGAGGAAAAGTGAGAGATCAGGTTTCAGCTGAATCGCAATCTCTCTTTTCCTCCAGTGTAACACTTCCCCCTACAGTTAGAAACCCCTCCCAGGGAACACATTTAACCCCTTGATTGCACCCTAGTGTTAACCCCCTTCCTGCCAGTGTATTTATACAGTTACTCAGATTTGTCAACTGCATTATCGCAGTCCCGCCATTACTAGTAAAAATAAATAAAAGTCCCTGTCTATCCAGTAGTTTGTAGACACTATAACTTTTGTGCAAACCAGTCGATATAGGCTTATTGGGATTTTTTTAACCAAAAATATGTAACAGAATGGCCTAAATTGATGAAGACATTTTATTTTTTTTTTACATTTTTTGGGGGGATATGTATTATAGCAGAAAGTAAAACATATTATTAAAAAAAAAAAAATAATAATTGTCCGTCTTTTTTTGTTTATAGTGTAAAAAACCCATAGGTGATCAAATACCACCAAAAAAAGCTCCATTTGTGGGGGGAAAGAGGACATAGATTTTATTTGGGTACTGCGCCACACAACCAGCAATTGTCCGTTAAAGCAACGTAATGCCGTATCGCAAAAAATGGCCTGGTCAGGAAGTGGTTAAAAACTTCTGGGATTAACCACTTCAGCCCCAGAATGTTTTATCCCCTTCCTGACCAGAGCACTTTTTACAATTTGGCCCTGCGCTGCTTTAACTGGTAATTGCACGGTCATGCAATGCTGTACCAAAACTAAATTTGCGTCCTTTTTTACCACAAATAGAGCTTTCTTTTGATGGTGTTTGATTGTCTCTGCAATTTTTATGTTTTGCGATTATAAACGGGAAAAACACCGACAATATTTAAACAAATTATATTTTCTACTTTTTGTTATAAAGAAAATCCAATAAACTCAATTTTAGTCATACATTTAGGCCAAAATGTATTAACCCACATGTGTTTGGTAAACATTTTCTGGAATTTATGCAGCTTTTAGTTTGACTGCCCATCTCATTTCTGAAATGCTAAATTCTAAAATGGCAGGGCAGTACAACCCCCCCCCCCCCCCAAAAAAAATGACCCAATTTTGGAAAGTAGACACCCCAAGGAAATTGCTGAGATGCATGTTGAGGCCATTGAATATTAAACATTTTTGTCAAGTGATTGAATTGTGGAATTACACCGCAAAATACATTCTGCTGCTTCTCCTGTGTACGAGGATATATCATGTGATATTTTTTGGGAGCCTAGCCACGCACAGGACCCCTAAAACCAATCACCGCATTCAGGATTTCTAAGGGCGTACATGTTTGATTTCACTCCTCACTACCTATCACAGTTTCAAAGGCCATAAAATGCCAAGATAACACAAACCCCCCCCCCCCCCCCCCGCGCTAACTAAACTTAATTGGTATTTTTGTCTTTTTGTATCCAGATGGTCCTATGGATATCTCAGGAACCTTTTAGCTCGAATACATGGAATCAGCGGAGTAAACTGTCTATCCCAGTCCATATACATTTTTTTTATTTTTGCAAAGAATTGTCACTAAATGATATATTGCTCAAACATGCCATGGGCAAATGTGAAATTACACCCCAAAATACATTTTGCTGCTTCTCCTGAGACCGGGCTTACCACATGTGTGAGACTTTTTGGGAGCCTAGCCGTGTACATGACCCCGAAAACCAATAGCTGCCTTCAGGCTTTCGAAGGGCGTAAAATGATGATTCACTTCCTCACTACCTATAGCAGTTTCGGAGGCCATGAAATGTCAAGATAGCACAAACCTCCCCCCAAATGAGCCCATTTTCAAAAGACACTTCAAGCTATTTGCTGAGAGGGGTGTTGAGTCCATGGAATATTTTTTCTTTTACACAAAGTTGTCGCTAAATGATATATTGTTCAAACATGGCATGGTTATATGTGGAATTACACCCCAAAATACATTCTGCTGCTTCTCCGGAGTATGGGGATCTCGCTTTTTATCACAAAGTTTTGAAAATGTAAAAAAAATACTTGCGGGGGCATGGCTTGGACATGGCCGAGTGAGGCAGCTTTTTTCAGGAGCTCCCGGTCCGAGCCCACCCTTGCCAGCAAAATACGGTGAACTACCGGTATGAGCTCTGCCAAGAAGCATAGAACCAGGGCAGAAACGAGAGGAACACCCGCGGGTAAAACTCCGGAAGAGAAACAACGCTACTACAGGCTGTTTCAGGAAAAGTCCCCGGGAGCCAGAGCGACGGCGCCACGAGGCCCCACACGTGGCACACCACTGAAGGTCCAGTCCCCTGCTGGGGGAGATCAACTACCCAACGCGGCCGCTAACCATCCGACCTGGACCGGCCCCTAGCCGACCGAGGATGGATGACGCCCTCCACCCGGAGGCCCCCATGCTGGAATGGGACATTAGGGCCCTACTGCAGGTGCTCCCGACCCGCACAGACATTAAGGCCCTCATCCTCCGCTTAGAAGAGACCCACCGCCGGGACATTCAAGAGGTCAGGGGAGAGGTGTCCACTCTCACAGAGAGGATCTCAACGGGGGAGTCCTCGGTGACTATTCTGGAGGCATGGGTGGCGGCATTAGAGAGCTCAAGGGACCAGCACAGGGACGCCGCGGTCTCCCTCCAGCTCCCCATGTAGAATATCGAGGACCGGAGCCGCCGCAATAATCTGCGGCTCCGGGGAATGCCTGAAAGCCTAGCGATGGGGGACATTGGGGAGGCTGTGAAGTCCATTTTCCGTGAAATTCTGGGAGAACCGGAGGCAGAGATTGAACTGGACAGAGCGCACAGGGCCTTGGGCCCTGTACCAACCGACCTGGCGAGACCGCGGGATGTAGTATGCAGAAAGAGGCCATCCTGCGCCACGCCAGGGATCACGGCGCGGTGGTACTGGAGGGAGCGGACGTGAAGATCCTTCCAGACTTGTCTAGAGCGACACTACGGCGGAGGGCACTCCTGCGACCCCTCCTGGACCTGGCCAGGCAGAAGGAATTTACGTACTGTTGGGGGTACCCGCTCTCGATCTCCTTTCCGCAAAGAAGCCGGCTCCTTCACCCTGCAGACCACGGCTGATCTCCCGGCGCTGTTTGAGTTCCTAGAAGCGGATCCGATCCCGGTGCCCGACTGGCTCCAGCTACTCCCACGCTTGGCCGGCAGATCGGGCCGCTCGGCGCGGCGAGGCCCGTGGCCACCGCGACATCAAAGAGGTAGACGGAGGAATCGTTTTGCCTCTCGAGACGAGCCACGTGAGTAGGCCTCTGGCCTCCCATCCCTGATGATGCCCATGCAGACTGCCCCTGCCTTCCCCGTTCCATTCCGCCCATGTTCTGGAGACCCCCAGTGATGTCCCGGCCTTTCCATGCTGCTTGCCCTCAAGACGGAGGACATGGCCCGGGGAATGTTCTGGCCATGTGAGTAGGCCTCTGGCCTCCCTTCCCTGGTGCTGCCTGTGCGGGCTGCTCCCTCCTCCCCCTCTGCTTCCCACCCATGTTCAGGAGGCTCCCGGCGATGTCCTGACCTGTCTCCACTGCTTGCCCTCAGGATGGAAGATGCGGCCCGGAGATTGTTTTACCCTGCCCCCCTTGTCCCCCACCCCCGCTCCTAGGACCCCGATGTGTGACAGGGCGCTGGTCCCCTCTGGCCTGTGACTTTGGCAGACGATCCCTTGTGGGAGCCGGAGCGAAACTTTAGCCTGGGGGGGGGGGGGGGAATCCCGGGATGGGAACGTAATTTTAGCAGGCAGTCTACCCAGATCCCCGGGAATTTTTACTGACGCGGCCTGGAGGATGTATCACCCTGCCCTCTCTGCCCCCCACTCCTTCTCCTGAGACCCTGATATTTAGCGGGAAAGTGGCCCCTTAGGGCCTGTGACACGGGCGGTTGTGCCCCCCTGGAAGACCGGGACGGAACTTGGGCATGGAGGGGGGCGGGTGCTTGGGGTGGGCCCGTTTTTTTTTTTCAGGAGACCACGTTGGTCCCTGTGACTTGAGGCAGCCAAGGTTGATGGTGCTGGCCCGGGCTGGGACCCTGTTGGGGATCCGGGGGGGCTGGGCGGGGGTTGGCGGTTAGCTCCTGGGCGAGTTGCATTGGGGATGGTGCTGTTATACATGTTATACATGTCACATGTGTTATTCTTATATTTGCACGTAACTTACCCTGTTATTGCATGATGACTATGTATCTGCTATGTTGGTTGCTCGGGTTCTTTATTTAGATATTTCAATAGTTCTAACACTAAGTAGGTTTTAACACGTTAGCGGTATACATCTAGGTTACAAACACACACCGGTGCGGGGTGGGGGAAGGCTGGGAGCTCGCTCCTAGGCTCTGTTCACCCACCCCCCCACGTAGGACGGTGCTCCATACCCTGGGGGCTCTTTAGAGTTCCCGTTGAGTACCACCGCCATATAGGCTCTATTAGTTTATTCTGCTAGCTGCACACTCTCTCTTGCTTACTCCTCTTTTTCTTTTTCACCCCCTCTCTCTATATCTCCTTCTTACCCCCTTGGGCTCTCGCCCCCCCCCCACCCTATCCCCCCTCCTTATCCCACCCCGAGACCCCCACAGTAGTGCGAGCATGGACCTCCTTAACATCCTCTCGCTGAATGCAAAAGGCCTGAATACGCTTGAAAAAAGGAAAATATTTTTTCAGGACATGCGCCGCTCGCGAGCGGACATAGTTATGTTGCAAGATGACCCACTTTAAAGACCTTAAAATGCCCCTGCTTAAAAACACTTTCCCCTAGCGTATCATTCAGCCTACACGGAAGCCAAATCCAGGGGGGTTACTATCCTCATTTCAGCGAGGGTCCCCTGGAAGTTGTTGGACATGCAGGCGGACAGAGAGGGCAGATTCCTGTTTCTGAAGGGTTTTATCGGTGATACGAAGGTGACCCTGGCTAACCTATACGCCCCTAACACACACCAGGATACATTCCTTAAGAGGCACATTGAAAAACGTATGCAGTTTTCGGAGGGACAGTTGGTGGTGGGGGAGATTTGAATGTACCCTTGACACCCTCGGAGGACACCTCGTTGGGTACATCCTCAGTCACGCGGGACGCGCGTAAGTGTATCACGGCGACCTTGAACTCTGCCCAACTGATCGACACTTGGCGACTCTTTCACCCAGGGGAACAGGACTACTCCTTTTTCTCCAAGCCACATCAGTCATATTTCCGTATTGATTATTTTTTAGTCCCCCACGGTCAGCTGCACGCGATCAAAGACACATCAATTGGGCCAATAACATGGTCAGACCACGCTCCGGTCTTGATGACATATGCCTTGACTGAAACCCAGACAACGCAGTGTCCGGTGTGGAGACTCAACGACGGACTGCTCCAGGACCCAGAGGTGCTGGCCGACGTGACCTCCAAGATTGGCCACTATGTGCCGGTTCTGTCGGGAAGACATTCAGGAAGCTCCAGCTTGCCTTACGGGGCACGAAGCCGGGTAAAGCCCCGGGGTCTGACGGCTGACTGCCCACTACTACAAGACCCTATCCCCGACACTGGGCCCACACATGATTAAATTATACAATGCCCTTTGCTCTGGGAAATCATTCCACAACACTACTTTACAGGCGCAAATTTCAGTTATTCCCAAGGAGGAAAAAAGATCCGTCCCTCTGCGGGAGCTATCGCCCCAGCTCCTTACTTAAAACGGTTGTATACCCGCATATGCAATTTTTTTTTTTTTACACCTGGAAGGCAAAAGACATAATGAGCTAGTATGCCCCCTGTCACCCCTGCTCTTCGCACTGACCCTGGAACCATTCATGCCACATTCGTCTGAACCAAGAGATATCTGGAGTAATGGTTAGGGGGACGCAACACAAGATCTTGGCGTACGCCGATGATCTGATGTTCACTCTCACGAAACCCTCCGCCTCCCTACAGTCCCTTCTGGGGGAGATCGATAGGTATGACCAACTTTCAAATCTTAAGATCAACTTCTCCAAGTCGGAGGCCATGGGGGTGGGGGTCTCTCAGGCCTGCCTTGCGAAACTCAAGGCCAGTTTTAATTTAAGGTGGACAGACACGGCCCTAAAATATCTGGGTACGCTTATTCCAGCGTCCCCGTCCCGACTTTTCCACCTCAACTTCCCTCCGCTATTGAAAAAAGTGCAGAAGCTACTGGACCAATGGAACAGCGGTCTGCACTCGTGGCTGGGCCCCTGCAACATTTTGAAAATGACAATTTTGCCCAAGTTTCTGTACCTCATGCAGGCCCTCCCGATTCATATCCCCGGGTCTTTTTTAAGCAGACACATTCCGCCTTTACCCGTTTTCTGTGGGCAGGAAAGCACCCGCGCCTGAACCGGGGTATGCTCTCCAAACCCAAACTATACGTCGGTATAGCCCTGACAGATATCCGCACGTACTACCGGGCCGCTCACCTTAACAGATTGCTAGACTGGTGCAGACACTAAACTAAATAGAATAGGCCCAGAGCCTAGTGCCCCTCCACAGGGCTCCCTGGTGCCACTTGGACTTGCCCCCGGAACTGAGACGGCACCCCCTGATAGGCACGACTACGAAAGTGTGCGCACAGCTACTGACTGGGGCCCATTTCTCGACCCATAACTCTCACCTTAGACCGGTGATAGGCCACACCCGCTTCCCCCCTGGCCTGCGGGACAGGACATTTTTAGAGCTACGGGACGCAGGGCTGCACCAAGCATCACATTTCAATAACGGGGACAAATGGAAGGGACCCACGGAATTCATGAATCCTTTAGGCCTTTATGGCCTGGACTACATGAGAGCTCTGCAACTCAGCCACTTCCTGGGGAGTTTACCACCACCTGACGACACACACCGCCCTCCCACAACGTTTGAAGACCTATGTACTGATTCCGGGATCCTCACTCACGCACTCTCGTTGACTTACAATATACTGAATACACCGCCGGCGGGCGACCCGATCCCCTGTCGGTAAGTGGGAGAGGGACCTGAACTGCCACTTTACTAGTAGCATGAGGCAACACATACTTACTTTTACCCACAAATCGTCCCTAAGCTCGCGGGCGCAGGAGACGAACTACAAAATCCTGACCCGTTGGTACGAGACGCCAGCACTGCTACATAAATTATTCCCTACATCATCGGATCGGTGCTGGCGGTGTCAAAAAGAGAGGGGTACCTCTTACATGTGTTTTGGTCCTGCGACCTGATACAGGGCTTCTGGAAAGAAGTCCGACGCATAACCCAGAAGTTCACTGATCGTATCTTGGAGGATGACCCGGCGTTCTTTTTGCTGCACGCAGCGGTCTTCCCGGTGCTGGTCTATAAGAAATCGGTGGTGCGCCACCTGTTAGACGTGGCTAAGGCCTGCGTCCCGCTGTGCTGCAAGTCCCAACACCGCCAGCTGTGGCTCAGTGGCTTAGGCGAGTAGACGAAATCGGTCGAATGGAGGACTTGTTCCTCGCCAGTCAACAAAGAGAGGAGACATACACAGAGACCTGGCGATTATGGAACATGTTCTGACTAGGGACGGGGCCCTCAGGGGTGAGTCCCTGGAGACTGGTCGGGACGACCCGCATGCAGAGGCCCCGACGCCAGACGCGTAGGACTCAGAGACAGGGTCTTTGGCGATGTGGCCACGTTGAGCTTCACCCAGCCCCATGACTCGCACTCATCCCCCCCCCCCACCTATTTTTCATTCTCCTTTTTATGCTCTATCTTCTCTCTTCCCCTGTTCTTAACAAGGGGGTATTCATTGTACCCCCCTCACCCTGTCCCTTCACTTTTCTCCTCTGTCTCTCCTTTTCTCTTAGACTTCACCTTTGGAAAATGCGGAGCGACTGGCCCTGCTGACCCTAGACACTCAGGAAGGACACACTGCTGTCCACTTGGCCTTCCTCCGGCACGGGCACATGCTCCCCCACGCGCACCTTACCTGGGCCCCATGGGGTCGCAGGCGATTCGCCACCCTGCCTGGGATCTGCCATGGACCCTTACACTTATGCTTGTTTACTATATCCCTTTGTGCGATGCCTCTTAGCAAGTACCTTCCAAAATGGGGTCATTTGGGGGGGTGGTTTTATTCTCGCTGGACATTTTAGGGCCTCCATGACTGTGATGGGTAGTGAGGAGTAAAATCAAAATTTTACACCTTTAGAAAGCCTGAAGGCGGTGCTTCGTTTTTGGGGTCCGATTCGCATCTAGGCTCCCACAAAGTCTCACATGTGGTATCCCCGTACTCAGGAGAAGCAGAATGTATTTTGGGGTATAATTTCACATATGCCCATAGCATGTTTGAGCAATATATCATTTAGTTACAACTTTGTGAAAGAAAAAATATTTTCTCGACACTTGTGGCAAAATATAAACTATTCCATGGACTCAATATGCCTCTCAGCAAATAGCTTTAAGTGTCTTCTTTTCAAAATTGGCTAATTTGGGGGGGGGGGGGTTGTGCTATCTTGACATTTCATTGCCTCCGAAACTGCAATAGGTAGTGAGGAAGTGAATCACCATTTTACACCCTTCTTTACAACTTTGTGCAAAAAAAAAAAGTTTGTAATTTTCCCGAAACTTGTGGCAAAGTAAAAAATATTTCATGAACTCAACATGCCTCTCGGAAAATATCTTGGGGTGTCTACTTTCCAAAAAAGGGTCATTTGGGGGGGTTTTGAACTGTCTTGGCATTTTATTGTGCATAAACACTTAAAGGGGTTGTAAAGGTAAAAAAAATGTTTCCCTAAATAGCTTCCTTTACCTTAGTGCAGCCCTCCTTCACTTACCTCATCCTTCGATTTTGCTTTTAAATGTCCTAATTTCTTCTGAGAAATCCTCACTTCCTGTTCTTCTGTCTGTGACTACACACAGTAATGGGGGGGGGGGGGCGAGCAGGCAGGTCAGGACACTCTCTACTTTGCAGATAGAGAAAGGAGCTGTGTGTAATTGGGCATTCTGACACTCCTGCTCGCCCCCCCCCCCCCAACTTCAAGAGGCTTTCTCCACACCAGGGAGAAAGCCTTGCATTACTGTGTGTAGTTACAGACAGAAGAACAGGAAGTGAGGATTTCTCAGAAGAAAAAAGGACATTTAAAAGCAAAATGGAAGGATGAGGTAAGTGAAGGAGGACTGCACTAAGGTAAATGAAGCTATTTAGGGGAAAAAAATGTACCTTTACAACACCTTTAACCACTGCTCACTGCCGAATAACGGCGGCAGGGCGGTTCCTTTACTCTGGAAGGACATTGTATAACGTCCTCCCAGAATCGCGCTCCTGCATGCACACGGGAGTCTCCGGAGGACCCGGCGCATCACAGTTCACGGTAAATCGCCACTAATAGTGGCCGTTTACCACGTGATCGATTCGTCCAATGACGGAGCGATCACTTGTAAACAAACCAGCGTCATGTGATGACGCCGGTTTCTCTCCCCCTCTCTGTACCGATCGGTACAGTGTGAGAGGAGAGGGAGAGAGAGCGGGCTGTGCAATACTCTGCCAATACCCTGTGCAATACTCTGCCAATACCCTGTGCAATACTCTGCCAATACCCTGTGCAATACTCTGCCAATACCCTGTGCAATACTCTGCCAATACCCTGTGCAATACTCTGCCAATACCCTGTGCAATACTCCGCAATACCCTGCAATACTCCGCAATACCCTGCAATACTCTGCAATACACACTTCCCACCGTCATATGACATTCTTGACTTTGTGCGGGGATATCTGAATAATGCCTGCAGCTACAGGCATCATTCAGATATCGGTATTTTCTCCAGTCATCTTCCAGGACGGCACACCTGAGAGAGAGATGACGGTCCCACCTGACAGGAAACACAATCAACAACAGAGTTTAAAAGGCCCCACCCTTCCCTCTGTCCCTCAGTTATTGATTGTGTTTCCCACAGGATGGCAGTAAAAAAACACTTTGTTTTAGTCTATTTTATTTAATTCATTTATTTTATTCCCCCCCCCCCCCCCCCTCCAAGGTGCCTAGTTCTCAAGCAGCCAGTGGTGGATGCAGAGCTGGCAGGAGGGGGGGTTTCTAGTTAGGACACAGGAGGAGGGTTAGTAATAGAGTTTTCCTCCTGAGTCTTCTGGCAGGTTTAGGACGCGGTGAGGCTGTCCTTTTCTCCAGGGATCTGTTATCCCACTCCTCTCACATACCTGACAGTGGCTGATGGTGTGGAGAGACCGCTCGTTTACCCCCCCACGGGGGCAGCAGATGCCGCAGGAAGCCGAGGATTCCCTTCGTATTTGCTGCGCGGCTGACGGCGTCTCTTGGATGCAAGTGCTCATGTTCGTCGGCTGGACGGCACGCGTGTGAGGTCATTTTCTGCGCGCCGGACCATGGCAAAATGGCGTCGGTCGCGCGGCATATTTAAACCGGGAGCTGTGTCGGAGCGGGGGTCCACGATCCGGTGTCCTCCACATACCCAAGTGATACCTCAGGTGGTGGAGCAACTGCAAGGGCATGGAGAAGGAGGATGGATCAACCCATGCAGTGCCAGAAGTCGCCACAGGGGGTGAATGACTCAGCTGGTGGGGGGAAGAGCGTTTGGGGTAGCCCTATTCCCTGTTCCCCCCCACAAGGTACCCTGAGGGTTCAGCATGGGAATGCCTTTAAGGGCTTTTATCTTCTTTATTTTACAGAATCTGAATGCCCTGCCCAGGAGACAACCAGTAGGTCCCAGGGAAAAGCCGCCAGTAAATCCAAGCGCTGTGGCAATTGTGGTGACAAGCTCCCACAGGCGCATACAAAGCCTTTGTGCTTTAAATGTTTATACAAGTTAGCAGGCAAGGAAACAGCACAGACTATGAAGGAGTGCCGGGCATTAGTCTGAAATGCTCGCCGCCCTTCAGTCATTTAAAGCCACGCTAGGGAAGAGGGAGGAAGCCCTAATAGGTAGGGAAAGTTCCCCCTCTCTGACAGGTACCCAGGCTAGTGTTGCGGATTCTCAGCCGACTCTGGGCGATTCTGATGAAGAGCCAGAAGCCTCGGACCAAAGTTCTCCAGAGGAAGGCGAGGAGTCAGACCAGGATAGTCTCTATGAGGCCAGACCTGGGGGACACCTCTTTGCAGTGGAGGACATGGAGGATCTCCTCGGGGCTATTTATTTTTGCGAGGATATTCAGCCACCGCCTACCCAGGTCTCAGCGCAGGATACACTATACAGGGGACTGGTTCTAAAACTTAAAACCTGGAAGCGTAGGTGTCCCTTTAAAATGGAGGAAGAAGACAGATTTTTTAAAGTTCCGCATCTCGATGCCTCATTAGCCCAGGTATCCAAACATTCAGATTTGCCCTTCGAAGATTCCGGGAACATCCGGGATCCAATGGATAAAAAATCTGAAACCTTACTTCGTAGGGCTTGGGACGCCAATGCTGCTGCCATGAGCCCAGCTTTGGCCTCCGCCTGTGTCGCCATAAATGCGGACTCATGGGTCCGTAGATTGATAGACCATGTGGCACAAAAGAGTAAATCTAAGGAGGTGTTAGATTCTCTGGAACTGGTCGGTAAGGCAGTGTCTTTTTTGGCAGATGCTGCAGTGGAAACAGTGAGAACAACTGCCAAATCAGCAGCCCTTCTAAATTCAGCAAGACAAGCTATTTGGGTAAAGACGTGGGATGGGGATTTCACATCCAAGTCTCGTCTTTGTGGAATTCCCTTTGAGGGATCCCTGCTCTTTGGTTCTGATTTAGAGCAAGTTCTAGCTCGCTCCACAGAAAAAGGCAAAAAGTTCCCTGCAAAATCCAAAAAAGATAAAGGCAAGAAATTTTTTCGAGGCCCCCCTTCTAAAAAATGTTTCAAGGGATCTTTTCAAAGAGCCTAAGAAAAAGTGGGGATTTGGTAGAGGCAAGGAAAAAGGAGGGATCCTTTTTTCCGGACCTGCTACTTCCAACAAAGAAGCCAAATGACGCCAGCATAAAGGTTGGCGGAAGGCTCAGGTGGTTTCTCCCGCAGTGGGAAAAGATCACTTAGAGCCCCTACATTCTCGGTTTAATAAGGGAGGGATACAAGTTGGAATTCCTGTCTCCCCCGCCTCCCAACTTTATCCTGACTCATCTCCCCAAAGATCCATTTAAAGCAGGGGGCCTTTTAGAGAGTGTCCAGCAACTAGCGGAACAGCAGGTCATCATTCCTGTCCCAGTAGATGAAATCGGCCAGGGGTTTTACTCCCACATATTTGTGGTACCAAAACCATCCGGAAAATTCCGGCTGATTATAAATCTACGGAAACTAAACCAATATCTGGTTTACATCAAGTTCAGGATGGAGAGCATCTACACAGTCAGAAGACACCTCCAAGAAGGGGTCTTTATGATTACTTTGGATCTAAAGGATTCTTACCTGCATGTTCCCATTTCCCAGAAACATCAGAAGTTCCTGAGGTTTGCAGTGCAGACGAGGCAGGGCGTCCGACACTGGCAGTTCAAGGCTCTCCCCTTCGGCCTGGCGTCCAGTCCAAGAATTTTTACCAAAGTTCTAGCTGAGGTGGTGTCATTCCTACACCTCCAGGGGATAGCCTTGATCCCATATTTGGATGACATGCTTATTTTCAGTCCGGTCTTGGAACAGCTCCAGACAGACCGACACAAGGTGGTGTCCACACTAGAATATCCAGGGTGGCTGGTCAGCAAAGAAAAATCCTCCCTAGATCCTGCACAGTCCAAGGTGTTCCTAGGGTACCGGGTGGACTCGGTGAACCAAAGGATCTTTCTACCCCAAGAAAAGATCTCCAAAGTACACAGAGCAGTTTCCGCTCTACTTGGTACCAGAGAGGTCTCTCTAAGGACCATGATGAGAGTGCTGGGGCTCATGTCATCCTGCATCCCAGCGGTTCACTGGGCCCAGTTCCATTCCCGAAAACTCCAGGGATTCCTTCTCTCCTCGGAAAGGAGAAGAGAATCCCTGGACATATCAGTGTCCCTTTCAGAAGAGGCAAGGAACTCCCTAGACTGGTGGCTCAATGCAGACAACCTGTCAGTATGTCGGTCCTGGACCCAACAGAATCCATTGATTCTGACTACAGACGCAAGCGCCTGGGGCTGGGGAGCTCATATAGGAGATCTCTTTGCCCAGGGCTCTTGGGACGGGGAGCAGAGCAAAGCCTCCTCCAATTTCAGGGAGCTGTTAGTGGTCGGAAAAGCTCTAAGGTATTTCAAAGACCAGGTCCAAGGAAGGGAAGTACAGATTTTCTCGGACAATGCAGTAGCTGTGTCCTAATTAAATCATCAGGGGGGAACAAGGTCCAGCAGGCTGATGAAACTGACTCAGGAGATCCTGGAGGACGTGGAGAAAATCATTCTCTCAGTTTCGGCAGTACATATAAGAGGGTCCCTCAACATTCAGGCAGACTTCCTCAGCAGACAGCCCATTCATCAGGGAGAGTGGGAGCTGAACAAGGAGGTTTTCTCTCTGGTAAGCCAACACTTTGGCAAACCAGAAATAGACTTATTTGCCTGCAAGAAGAACAGGAAAGTCCACAAAAGTACTTCTCTCTCACCAGAGATCAGGATACCGACAGGATAGATGCCCTGGCACAGAAATGGGAGTTTACCCTAGCATATGCATTCCCTCCCCTGTCACTCATTCCCTGGGTACTGCAGAAGCTATACAGATCAAAAGGATGCTTTATTCTGATCGCTCCCTGGTGGCCGAAGCGAGCATGGTTCCCCCCCCCCTTTTAAGCGGTGGTCAGTGGCTCCTCCGCTGCATCTCCCGTCCAGACGTGATCTCCTCTCCCAGGGACCAGTGTTACACCCCGATCCGGACTTTCTTTCCCTGACGGCATGGTGTTTGAGAGGGAGATTCTCAGGCGTAGGGGATGCTCGGAAAAAGTGATTGACACACTCCTGCAGAGTAGGAAGCCAGTCACAAGGAAAATATATGCTAAGATGTGGAAGGTCTTCTCTCGCTGGGCTCAGTCTAGAGAAGGTTCTCCCCAAATAATCCCAATGGTTCTGGATTTCCTCCCAAGATGGGGTTGACCAGGGCCTAGCAGTAAATACACGCCAAGGGTCCAGGTTGCAGCCTTGTCAGTATTCTTTGACCAGAGGCTGGCCCTGAACCCACTGGTAAAAAGGTTTTTGACGGCCAGGGAAAGGGTAACCTCAGTAAAGACAATCAGGTTCCCGCCTTGGGATTTATCCCTGGTACTAGATGCTTTAACCAAGGAACCTTTTGAGCCGGTGGCTCAAATTTCCGTTAAATTTATTTTACTTAAGATGGCTTTCCTTCTGGCAATCACCACAGCCAGAATAGTTAGTGACTTGCAAGCTCTGACTATAATAGAGCCTTTTTTTTTGCTCCTAGAGGATAGGGTAAGCCTCAGACAGGATCCGTTATATTTACCAAAAGTGACCTCTGAGTTTCACAATTCACAGGAGATTGTTCTCCCCTCCTTTTGTCAGAACCCTAAAAATGACAAGGAGGCAAGGTTTCATTTACTAGACGTTAGAAGGTGTCTTCTAGCCTATTTAGATTGAGTGTTTTCAGGAGATCAAATCATTTGTTAATTAATTTCTCCGGTCAAAAGAAAGGGCTTCAAGCCTCTAAACCAGGGGTGGGGAACCTGCGGCCCGCAAAATCATTCCATCCGGCCCCCCATGGGATCGTAAAACAGCGCCGCCGATTGTCACTATGGAGCGGAGTAAATGTATTGCTAAACACACTGACAATGAATGAATGATCATGGCGATCATTCATTCATTGTCCGTGTGTTTAGCAATACATTTACTCCGCTCCTGCGGCCCGCCCCTGTTAGCCGGCGCCAGCTTCCAGCCAATAGCATTTACTCCGCTCCTGCGGCCTGCCCCTGTTAGCCGGCGCCAGCCTCCAGCCATTGCACTGCAGCTGGTGAGCTGCTCCCCTTGGTTTACAGCCCCGCCCGGCGGCGTGACGTCACTCACGGCGGGCGGGGATTACCATTCATGGCTGGCTGGGATGGCACTGATGGGAGGAGCATAGAGAGGACAAGCCAGCGCCACCGACGAGGAACCATTTCCAGCAGCAAGTAAGGCAGCCATAAATATGCTGACAGCATCATGACATACAGCGTTTTAATATGCAGCATGTCGGGGGGGGGGGGGGGAAATGTCTTGCACTGGTCATGGTAACTTATGTATTAATGTCCTGTGCAGGACATTTACCCCCCTCCCCCCGCCGCTATGCTGCATATTAAAAAAATCACAGACAGTCATCAAAGTTAATAATCTTCAGACTGCATCATTCTGTATGCAGTCTGAAGATTATTAACTGTGATGACTGTCTGTGATTTTTTTAATATTCAGCATGGCGGCGGGGGGAGGGGGTAAATGTCCTACCTACACAGTTGCACTGGTCATAGTAACTCATGTATTAATGTCCTGCACTGTGAGTTACCATGACCAGTGCAGGACATTTACCCCCTCCCCCCATGCTGCATATTAAAAAAAAATCACAATGTCATTAGGGGAAAGTTCTTATCTTTATTCAGCAGTTCTGAGTCCCGACAATCTAATCTCCCCACGTCCTCTTCTATACAGATACCCTGGCTGAGTAATGTAATTGCCGAGAACCTCTGCACAAGGATTACTCCGCCTGAGCCCGAAAACCGTCAAATAGTCCCTGCAGAGTAATCCTTGTGCTGCTGATCCCGGCAATTACATTACTCAGTGTATCTGTATAGAAGAGGACATTGGGGCTCAGATTAAATTGTCCCAACTGCTGTATAAGGATAAGAACTTTCCCCTACCAACTTTAACTACTAGTGTTCCTCCACCAGCTAAGCCACAGTACAGTTTGAATCATGTGTCCAGGTTGAAGGTGGAAGGAGACCCGGACACATGATTCAAACCCCCGTACTGTCCGGGTTGATCCCGTACAGGTGGCAACCCTAGGTAAATGTCCTGCACTGGTCAATGGTCATGGTAACTCATGTATTAATGTCCTGCACAGTGCAGGGTGCTGTCTAATGTAAAGGGGTCCAGTGATGCAGGGTGCTGTGTAGTGTAAAGGGTCCAGTGATGCAGGGTGCTGTGTAATGTAAAGGGTCCAGAGGTACAGGGTGCTGTGTAATGTAAAGGGGTCCAGTGATGCAGGGTGCTGTGTAATATAAAGGGGTCCAGTGATGCAGGGTGCTGTGTAATGTAAAGGGGTCCAGTGATGCATGGTGCTGTGTAATGTAAAGGGGTCCAGTGATGCAGGGTGCTGTGTAATGTAAAGGGGTCCAGAGGTGCAAGGTGCTGTGTAATGTAAAGGGGTCCAGTGATGCAGGGTGCTGTGTAATGTAAAGGGGTCCAGTGATGCAGGGTGCTGTGTAATGTAAAGGGGTCCAGTGATGCAGGGTGCTGTGTAATGTAAAGGGGTCCAGTGATGCAGGGTGCTGTGTAATGTAAAGGGGTCCAGAGGTGCAAGGTGCTGTGTAATGTAAAGGGGTCCAGTGATGCAGGGTGCTGTGTAATGTAAAGGGGTCCAGTGATGCAGGGTGCTGTGTAATGTAAAGGGGTCCAGTGATGCAGGGTGCTGTGTAATGTAAAGGGGTCCAGAGGTGCAAGGTGCTGTGTAATGTAAAGGGGTCCAGTGATGCAGGGTGCTGTGTAATGTAAAGAAGTCCAGTGATGCAAGGGGGGCACGTTTAATCCCCGCTAGTGGTCGAATAAAGGGTTAAATGCAACTGTGTATCGCTGCTGCCGAAGCGCCCCCCCCTGAAAAAATTTCAGCGGACGCCCATGATCTGCGGAGCTGTCAGAAGGAGCCCTACTTCTGACAGTGTGAGTCACAGCAGATTGTGTTTTGGGGATTGGGGGAATCGCATTGTGGGCATTGTGTTTTTGTATCTACCATGACACAAAAACTTATACGTCTGGCATGCATTTTTTTCCAGGGCTGCTTTGCATTCCCAGTCAGGACCAACTCAGAGGATAGTCAGTGCCAGGGAGGCGAAAGTGTTAACACACACTGGATAGTTAGTTATTAAAACTATAAAAAGTGGTGTGCGATCATATAAATGGCGACTACAAAGAAAAGAAAAATTTATGCAGAGTGTCGAGTTTTCCAAGAGAAATGGACAAATGATTATTTTTTTGTTGAAGTCAAAGGCAAACCTGTGTGCCTAGTTTGTGGCGATGCATTAGCAGTAATGAAAAAAGTGAATCTGGAGCGTCATTACAGCTCAAAACATGCTAAACTCAGCAAATTGGGAGGCCAATTGCGCCTGGATAAAATCAATGCTCTTCAGCGGAGTTTGGAATCACAACAAGCCACTTTCACTAGACCTCGTTATGACAGAGACAACGTTATTCAGACGAGTTATGTAGTGAGTGAGCTAATCGCAAAGAAGCTCAGGCCTCATGTAGAGGGAGAGTTTGTGAAAGAGTGCATGGTTGCTGCTGCGGAGTTGTTAGCGCCAGACAAAGTAAAATTGTTTCAGAGTGTTAGTTTGTCTCAGAGAACCGTCTCAGAACGGATTACTGACTTGGCACAAGATATTGAAAAAACATTGAAGGATTCTGCAGGAGATTTCCAATTTTTCTCTCTGGCTTGTGACGAGACAACGGACATAACAAATACTGCTCAACTGGCTGTTTTTGTTCGTGGGATAACTGCAGAGTTTGACATAAGAGAGGAACTGCTTTCACTGGAAGCTATGCATGACACTACAAGAGGTGAGGACTTGTTTGAGAGACTTGTTTTATCAATGAAAAAACTTGAGCTAACTTTTGAAAAGTTAAGTGGCCTTACTACAGATGGAGCTCCAGCCATGGTTGGCTCACAAAAAGGGTTAGTTGCCTTTGTCAAGAAAGAACTGAGTCGTCTCAATCTTGATCCAAATGATTTAATTATATGCCACTGCATCATACACCAAGAAAGTCTCTGTGCACAATCGTTGCGATTCAACAATGTGATGTCAACTGTAGTGTCATGCATACATTTGATCAAAACCAGAGGGTTTAACAGCCGCCAGTTTAAGGAGTTACTAAGTGATCTTGACTCTGAGTATGGTGATCTTGTTTATCACCGTGAAGTGCGGTGGCTGAGTCGCGGGAACATGCTCAGGAGGTTTTACGAACTGCAGAATGAAGTCAAGCAGTTCATGGAGATGAAGGGAAAACCTGTCATGGAACTCACCGATAGCAAGTGGCTGTGTGATCTAGCATTCATGGTGGACGTTACCAAGTACCTCTCAGAGCTGAACGTCAAGCTGCAGGGCCCCAACCAGCTTCTCAGCTCACTGCTTTCAAACGTTAAATAATTTGAAGGTAAATTAAGGTTGTGGAAAGTACAACTCGAGAAGAATAACACTGTGCATTTCCCCACTCTGGAAGGACAAAAGCCTTCTACGACACAAGAATATGCCGGTGAATGTGCAAAACTAATTAAGGCATTTAATGAAAGATTCAAGGATGTGAAAAGTAAACAAATGGAATTGAACATTGTGAAGGATGCTTCAGTTTAAATCCTCCCTGCTAAGTAATATTGTGTGTGTGTGTTAAGTGTAACAGGTGGTTTCAGGTGGGACTAATTTCTCTGCTAACAAACTATTGATATGTTAATGACCCTTCCTCAGCCAGCTCCCTATTTCAAAGAGTTAATTGACTCTCTTGTGTGTATTGTTATAAATGTTAATTGATAAAGGAATGTGTCTGATCAGGTTAAACATAGCGGAGCCGAACCGGCTAGATACTGATTAGTTCAAAGAGATATCCTTATTTCAAAGGATCTGTATTGAAGACCCCCCACTGTGTGAGGGGGGTGGAGATTGTCATTGTAACAGTTGTAACCACATATAAGCTCTGTGTTATACCATTAAAAGCCTGTCTTGTTCCAGCAGTAAGCTCTGACTCATGTGTGGCTTATTTTTGGGCGATTCCAGGAATATCCCCCCTCGTGGAATATTGGGGTGATTTTCTTTATGGGAAGAAGGGAAGACTTCGACAGGGATATCATTCTAATACCGTCACAAACATCTTTGCTACACCTTTCAATGTGGAACCAGCTGATTTGCCTGATAACCTACAACACAAAATAATTCAGCTGCAAAGCGATGATGTGCTGAAAGCTAGGCTCCCACTGCTTGAGTTCTACAAGCATTACATAAGTAATGATGAATTCCCAACTTTGAGAAGACATGCATTAAAATATGCATCTGTGTTTGGAACAACTTACTGCTGCGAGCAGTTCTTTTCCAAACTTACCATCGCAAAGAGTCGACTGCGCTCCAGACTGACCGACGCAAACCTGGAAAACCAGTTGCGAGTAGCAACATCATCAATATCGGCCAACATCACACACCTCGCCAAAGAGAAGCAGTTCCAGCCATCACATTAGCGGTTAGTTAATTAAATGTTTGACCAAATATGTGGTGACAGTTCATGTCCTTGTTTATTGACAGCCTTATTTTTTTTACATGTCCATTGTTTTTCCTTTGTTCTTTATTTGTAAAAATGGAGTATATAAATAAAGATTATACAAAAAAAATGTTTGACCAAATATAACAGGCTAATTTTTAAGTTGATCATTTTGTACGGCCCCCGAATGATGTTACAAAAATCCAAATGGCCCTTGGCAGAAAAAAGGTTCCCCACCCCTGCTCTAAACCTACGATAGCCAGGTGGATTAAACAGACTATCGCAGTAGCTTATGAACAGTCAGGAAAACCTGTTTCATCTCATATTAAAGCTCACTCAACCAGATCTCTGGCAACCTCCTGCAGAGTTCGCCAGAGATCAGCAGAGCAGCAACTTGGACGAGCCAAAATACTTTCCTGATCTCAGGACTTGGCAATCGTCAGGAAGGTCCTACAGGCGGTGATCCCACCCTAAGGTAGGCCTGAAGTTCTTGCTCATCGTCTCAGGTGTACCATCCTCGAAGATGACTGGAGAAAAGTACCAGTTACACTTACCGGTAACGGATTTTCTAGGAAGTCTTTCAGGACGGCAGGCCTACTTCCCACCCTTAAATGTTGGTGATGTTTGTGTTCACAGAAGGTACCCTCTGACACCGGTGTGGGTCTATACTTTGTCATAACTGAGGGACAGAGGAAAGGGTGGGGCCTTTTAAACTCTGTTGTTGATTGTGTTTCTCAGGTGTGCCATCCTGGAAGACTTCCTAGAAAATCCGTTACCGGTAAGTGTAACTGGTACTTTTCAGCCGGCGATTCCCTACACCATAAGAACAATCATAGCGGTTGTTCCGCCGCTTGATCGTTCTTACGAGAGGTGAGAAGGGACATCCCCCCCCTCCCGCAGTCCTCCGGTTCTTCTACCGACTCACCGCTACGATCGAAGCCAGGATTGTTTTTTTTTTTGTTTTTTCAGGCTTCCCAGCCTAGAGGTGAGATGCGGGGTCTTATTGACCCCATATCTCACTGTAAAGAGGACCTGTCATGCCTTATTCCTATTACAAGGGATGTTTTCATTCCTTGTAATAGGAATAAAAGTGATCAAAAAAATTATTTTTGCGGGAATAAGTGTCAAACTAAAATAAAGTAAAATGAACAATAGAATATATATATATATATATATATATATAATTTTTTTTTTTTTTTTCGTAAAAAAAAGCTTTAGAAAAATTGCTGCGCAAAAACACTTTGCTAAAAAAAACATAATGTTTTGGGGTTCTATGTAATTTTCTAGCAAATAAATGATGATTTTTACACGTAGGAGAGAAATGACAGAATTGGCCTGGGTGCTCCAGAACGCCTGAAGGTGCTCCCTGCATGTTGGGCCTCTGTATGTGGCCACGCTGTGTAAAAGTCTCACACATGTGGTATCGCCATACTCGGGAGTAATAGCAGAATGTGTTTTGGGGTGTAATTTGTGGTATGTATATGCTGTGTGTGAGAAATAACCTGCTAATATGACAATTTTGTGAAAAAAATAAAGAAAAAAAATCTTGATTTTGCAAAGAATTGTGGGAAAAAACTACAACTTCAAAAAACTCACCATGCCTCTTTCTAAATACCTTGGAATGTCTTCTTTCCAAAAAGGGTCATTTGGGGGGTATTTGTACTTTTCTGGCATGTTAGGGTCTCAAGAAATGAGCTGTCAGTACTTCAGATGTGATACATTTTTAGATATTGGCACCATAGCTTGTAGACTCTATAACTTTGACAAAGACCAAATAATATGCACCAATTTGTACTTATTTTTACCAAAGATATGTAGCAGTAAAAATGTTGGCCAAAATGTATGAAGAAAAATTACTAATTTGCTAAATTTTATAACAGAAGCAAAGAAACATTCATTTTTTTACCGAATTTTCAGTCTTTTTTTCTCTAGCGCAAAAAATAAAAAACCCAACGGTGATTAAATACCACCAAAAGATAGCTTTAGTTGTGTGAAAAAAGGCCAAAAATGTAATTTGGGTACAATGTTGTATGAGTGAGTAATTGTCATTCAAAATGTGAGTGCACCGAAAGCTGAAAATTGGTCTGGAGGTTTAAGTGCCCGGTGGTCAAGTGGTTAAAGACAAAGCCCTTTCTGACACTTTTTGTTTACATGAAACAATATTTATTTTTTTGCTTGAAAATTACTTTGAACCCCCAAACATTATATATTTTTTTTATCGCAAAGGCCCTACAGAATAAAATGGTGGGTGTTGCAACTTTTTTTTCACACAGAATTTGCGCAGTGATTTTTGTGGAAAAAATGCTTTTTTTTATTTTTATTTTTATTTTATTTTTTAGTTTAACTACTTAACCCCCGGACCATATTGCTGGTCAAAGACCAGAGCACTTTTTGCGATTCAGGACTGCGACGCTTTAACTGACAATTGCGCGGTCGTGCGACGTGGCTCCCAAACAAAATTGGCGTCCTTTTTTTCCCACAAATAGAGCTTTCTTTTGGTGGTATTTGATCACCTCTGCGGTTTTTATTTTTTGCGCTATAAACAAAAATAGAGCGACAATTTTGAAAAAAAATAATTTTTTACTTTTTGCTGTAATAAATATCCCCCCAAAATATATAAAAAAACATTTTTTTTCCTTAGTTTAGGCCGATACGTATTCTTCTACATATTTTTCGTAAAAAAAATTCTCAATAAGCGTTTATTGATTGGTTTGCGCAAAAGTTATAGCGTTTACAAAATAGGGGGTATTTTTATGGCATTTTTATTAATATATTTTTTTTACTAGTAATGGCGGCGATCAGCGATTTTTTTTCGTTACTGCGACATTATGGCGGACACTTTTGACACATTTTTGGGACCATTGGCATTTTTATAGCGATCAGTGCTATAAAAATGCATTGGATTACTATAAAAATCCCACTGGCAGTGAAGGGGTTAACACTAGGGGGCGGGGAAGGGGTAAAGTATGTCCCTGGGTGTGTTCTTACTGTGGGGGGGGGGTGGCCTCACTAGGGGAAACACTGATCCTCTGTTCATACATTGTATGAACAGAAGATCAGCATTTCCCCCACTGACAGGTCCGAGAGCTGTGTGTTTACACACACAGCTCCCGGTCCCCGTTCTGTAACGAGCAATCGCGGGTGCCCGGCGGCGATCGCGCCCGCCGGGCACACGCACGGGAGTCGGGGGCGAGCGGGGGGCGCGCGCGCCTCCGGCGGCGCGCTAGCGCCCCCTAGTGGCCGCTCGAAGAGCAGACGTATAGCTACGGGCTCTCGCCCAGGAGAGCCCACCTGCCGCCGTATAATGACGGTAGCTGGTCGGCTAGTGGTTAATGCACTAAGTGGTGCAGGGCTCAATACACTATACACTATACACTGACCACTACACCCTGACCAATAACCCGCACACCACTACACTGACCACTACCCTGACTGCGCCCTGACTCCACTTTATCCTGCAACACATGTGACCTATCTGACCCCTACACTGACCCCCTGACACACCTACCTGACACATGCACTGATTCACGGTCATCCTGACTCCTACTTCCTGCACTACTCCAATTACACTGACCCACGTGACCATTACACTGCCGCCGTATAATGACGGTAGCTGGTCGGCTAGTGGTTAATGCACTAAGTGGTGCAGGGCTCAATACACTATACACTGACCACTACACCCTGACCAATAACCCGCACACCACTACACTGACCACTACCCTGACTGCGCCCTGACTCCACTTTATCCTGCAACACATGTGACCTATCTGACCCCTACACTGACCCCCTGACACACCTACCTGACACATGCACTGATTCACGGTCATCCTGACTCCTACTTCCTGCACTACTCCAATTACACTGACCCACGTGACCATTACACTGACCCACGTGACCATTACACTGACCCACGTGACTCCTACTACACTAACCTACCTTACACCTACTACACTAACCTACCTGACACCTACTACACTAACCTACCTGACACCTACTACACTAACCTCTACCTGACTCCTACACTGACCCACTTCACTCCTGCTTCCTGCACTACTCACATTACACTGACCCACCTGACCATTACATTGACCAGACACCAACACTGACTATTATACTGACTGACACACACTGACCCCTGACACGTACACTGACCCACCGACCTTACACCTACACTGACCTACTACACAGACCCACCTGACTCCTACAGAAGGAGTCCTACTTCCTGTAATACTCACACCCCCCCCCCCCCACAGCTCGGTGGAAATCCATCCTCCTCCGTACCTCTGTCTGGTCTTCGCCAGGACTCTCCTTAGCACATCCGGAATTGCTCATCTAGGTCAGCGTCATCCGCCCGCACCATGTATTACCGTTGGGCGGGAGGTCAGCTAACACGCTGCACCTCCATGCTCCGCTCTGCTAGACACGAAGCACCGAGCCAAAGGAGAGGGACAGGTGGAGGGGAAGACGGCTCACACTTCCAGTGGTTGTCTCCCGCCGCCATGTTCAGTGTTTCCCGGTGCACTGTGATTGGGCGTATGGCGGTCATGTGTGAAGGCGGGACTTCAAGAGTGATCGCGGACAGGCCAGCCCCATGCCGCACATGACCCCCATACGCCCAATCACAGGGTGCCAGACACTAAATATGGCGGCCAGAGTTCGGGGACACAGGAAGTGAAAATTAAGAGGAGGCACGGAATTGCGCCCCCCTAAATGTCGCGCGATATTATTTTGCGATTTGTACCCGCAAAAAAGTGAGTCTCCTGTAGGAGTACCACGTCAGCCTTCAGGGAGTTTTCTGCGAGCCCTCAGATTCTTTTGTACACCGCGATTACCAGCCATGAGAGAGGTCTAGGCTCCACTCCTCGGCTCACCCTGTAATCGGTAGTCCGTGCAGGGGTTACGAGGGTTACAGGGGGGGATCCGATCGCAGCGTCACCACATGTCGATGGAGTTTCACTGGCTCACGGAGCTTAGCAGCTTCTCCCGACCGACATCCTCATTGGGCCCCTCCCTCTCTGGCTCAGTTTGAGCTCTCTGAGCTCCTGGTCTCTAATCTCACAAACTGTTCCAGGATGAATCAAGGAATTGACCGATCGGATCCATTTGACACAGGCTATATCCTTAGATAAATGGTACCCGAGCCTCGCAAAGAAAACTTAAGATCCTGCGACAGTTTTGCCTGTAATGCGGCCTCCAGGCGCTGGAACCTACGAAGCGGAATCCTGGACACCACAGAGCTAAGGCATTCATACAGGGTGCTGTACAGGTCCAAGGGATTGGACCCTAAACAGGTCCAAGGGAGTGGACCCTAAAAATGAAAAGGGTACTCGGTCTTTGAACGTCCTCAAGTGACAGGAACCTGCCTTGAAGGTGAAGATTGGGCCCTTAGTTTCTAAGTGACTCTGCGCCTGAATGGCTAAGTAAAACCCCTTTATTATTATTATTGTTGGGTGTCCCAGTGATTGTAACAATCAGTCAAGCTAACTAAAAGCTGGACACCTGTGTGCGGTGACCATATAGGGGAGTTTTGGCCTAGCTGTGGGTGTTTGCAACGTGTACCTTTTTGTTTTCGCTCGAGTCTGGCTGTTTTTCTACCTGTATGATGGTGCACCATTTTGCCATTTCCCAGGGCGCACGTGGGTTCGCATGAGTGTGTGCCTTAGCAAAAGCGATGCATTGCTCGACAGTTTGTTTGCCTATAGCGCACATTACTCTTTTTGTGTCTAGTAAATGTCTTCAAAAAAGAGGAGTGGAACTAACACTACAGGGCAGGGAACACTTAGTAGTTCCTGGTGAACCTAGTCATATCCCTAGTGTTGTATCACCTAAAAGACCAGAGGCTTCCGGGCAATCTGAGCCACTGCGCCTATCTGGTATGGTGCCTACAGCCAACGTTGCTGCTTCACCCCATATTATCCAAAATCTAAATATATCCAAAAGATCTCCGGAGGGAATAGTTCTCTACTTCCTGTTAAGAAAAGCACCAGTTGTCCCTCGTCCAATGTCCCAGCGTCAGGGTGGTTCCGCCGCCAACAGGGTGCTAGGGCAAGGGGAAAGCCGCAGAGCCAGGGCCAAAAGAAGACTTGGGTCCAAGATTCTTCTAAAACCAGCACCAAGCCCTCCTTTTGAAGACGAGTGGGTCACCTCAATTATATCTTGCAAGCTAGAGTTGCGGGGGGTTCCCCCTCAGAGGTTTTTCAGATCCAGCATTCCCTCGGATCATCCAAAAATACATTTAATACTTCAAGCACTACATCATTTAGTGCATCAAGGAGGTACAGGTTCCTGTATCCGAAAAAGCGAACCTGTTTTACAGTTTAAAAACCTGCCTCTGAAACCCGGAAGTTGAGCTTCTATCACTGCTCTCCCTGGTTCACTCTAGCGGTGCCCGTGCTGCAGCTCACCTCTCCTGGATCTCTGGGTTACACAGCCGGCCCTCAACGTTCGTCTTCAGGTGGTCTGTGCTGTGAGGCTTGGGGCTGGTGGACAGTCCCTCGCCTCTGGCACTCTTGTCGATTGTCACTTCCCTGAGCACCCTACAGGCTCCGCTCCACCAAGGCAGTTTATTCCACCTTTAGGAGGTGGGATAGTCTCCTTTCCACCTCTCCTAGCTCGTGAGTGTTCCTGCAGTCCTTGTAAGTTCTTGTGAATTTCAATCCAGTCACTTGTATTTTTATTTTTTTACTGATTATTGGTCTGGATCTATATGCATCTCCTGGCAGCTGCAATATTTTTTTTTCTTGCCAATAAAGAACCTTTATCATATATTGAATTTCCATCATGGTTTATTATTCATCATCCTTTAGCTCAGCGCTTCACCATTTGTCTATAAGTAGATGAACAGTGCAGATAGGTCTGTTCCATATGTATGATCAAACAAAATACTAGCCCTCCTGTAGCAGGTGCTTTTCCATCTATATGATTTGCAAATTCACTAGACTATATATGTATGACTCATTGATATTTTTATCCTCTCTATAGATCTGGACCGCCACAGTGATCCAGAAGAATCTTTTGCTCGAGATCTCCCTGATTTTCCTTCCATCAATCCAGAGACAATGGGAATAGATGATGAAGATGATACCAGCATTGGGCTACCTCTTTCAGCCAGTCATCGTCATGTGTGCTCTGACCAGCTGTATGATGAGCAGGAGTCATCAGAGTCTGAAATACCACTTGCTTTTGCTGCTCAGCAAATCAAAGACAACCTTACCAACCTAGTCACAAAAGGGATGATACAAATGGCATTGGCAGGAGTCACCCAGCAAGCCTCTGGCTTTTTGGAAAACACAAACCCCAAAACATATCGGAGAAACTCGAGCTCTGAAATGGACACTGATGCAGAAGCTGATGACTTTGAGTTGCTGGACCAATCTGAGCTAAACCAGATGGATCCAACCAATCTGCGTGGCCAACAGTAATTTACTAGGAAGGTGCCAGCCTCTTGTGAACATTAACATTTCTCATTGTAAACCTGTATCTGTATGAGGTTTTCGTTTCTTAATGCAGGTTTGCCAGCCTGCTACTTTACCACAGTGAAGTGTGAACCAGAACCAATAGATTAGTCAGTCTAAAATGAAAGCTGCAGTGTTTTATATCTGAAATTCCTGCTGGATGTTGGACTGTGCAATTGGTTTAATTTTTCTCATAAATGTCCTATCTTAGGCTAGAGAACGCCTATATTTGTTATTAATGTAGAGTTTTTTTAAAAATATTTGGTGATTTAGCAGCATAGGGACACATTTTACATTCAGGTGTCTTAATTCATACCATGTGGTCCTTCTTTCCCCAATCATGGGAACAGAATCTAGACCGAGCACTTAAAGGGGTTGTAAAGGTAAAAGTTTTTTTACCTTAATGCATCCTATGCATTAAGGTAAAAAAACATATGACAGCACCGCCCCCCCCCCTGAAGCCCCGTTTTACTTACCTTACCCCTCGAAAGTCCCAGGCGCTTTCTCGACAGAGGCCTTGCTAGGGGGGTTCGGGGGTGCAGTCCGCACCCGGGTGACACCTGCTAGAGGTTTGACACCATCCTGACATTGAGGTATTTTTTGTTTTATTTTTAGGTGACACGCCCACGCCGCCGCGTGTGTGTCTGTTTGTTTGACTTTGTCCTCCTTCTTCCTCCACTCCCCTACTGAGCCAGCCAGCGAGCGGCGAGGCGAGCCTCAGCAGAGCTCAGCCTGTGCCTGTCACACTGCACTGAGTGATGATGTGACGTCAGTCACATCACACACAGTACTTTCAGTTTCTCCGCCCGTGCGGGGGGGGGGGGGGGGAGTGTCCACCGAACAGGTGCGGGGGAGGTGACCCAACAGATTACTGTATTTCTAGTCTCCGCCTCTGACATGATGTCATTCAGAGGCCGGGACAGGAAGAGAGAGAGAAAGAGAGGCACCGCGCGGGAACGTGCATGTTGCTGGGATTAGGTAAGTAAGCAATGGCAGACAGAGGAAAATATATGTTGCAGTGACTCTTTTCCAGCGCACAGGACTGGTTAATGTCTAATTCAGCACAAGGAAGTTAATGGACACTGCCATTGATCTCTAATGCAGTAGTGCCCAGTAGAAGTTAATTAACCCCCTTGTGCTGTATTAGTGGTCAGTGTCAGTGTTAAGCGATGCGCAAACTGTTGGCGCTATATAAATCCTGTATAATGATAATAATAATGAACCCATTCATGCTGCAATACAAAGGGGTAATTAACACTGACCACTAATACAGCACAAGGGGGTTAGATAACTTTTACTGGGCACTACTGCATTAGAGATCAATGGCAGTGTTCATTAACTCCTTGTGATGTAGGGCTTTAAAATAGCATTAATGCCACTGACCATCAATGCCAGGGGTTATTATTGCAGCTACTGCACCAATGCTTTGAATCATTGTGGAAATGGACATCAATGCTGACAATTATTTTTGAAGAAACTGACACCAATGCTGTGGATCATTGCAGAAACTGACACCAATGTTGGGCATTGTTGCTAACTGCCCATATTTCTACGGGCATCCCATAAAAACAGGCACTTTTTTCCCCGCCTGTAAATGCCTGTAGTAGCGGGAATGTGCCAGTAAAAAATAGCCGTGATCGGACTGGCTTGGAACTGTGCATGCACAGTTCTGGAGCGAGCCGAGCAGATCCTGTATTCGGCCAGCGGGGGGCGGATCTCACAGAGGTTATGCGGCGCTGGCGCGCTTTACTGGCGAGACGAGTCACAAGTGATTTATTTGCACATCCCACCAGGCGTGCCAGCATTTAAAAATCACTACCAGGAGCACTAGAGCAGGAGGCAGAGCAGCACTCAGCGGCGGAATGGAGGAGCCCTGCAATCCAGATTCCAAAGTCCACGGGGGTCAGGCGGAGTCAGGGACGAAGTGACAGCCCAGCTGACGGTGACAGCAGGTGATGGTGGCAGAGGGGGATGGAGCAGGTGGTATTGGTGGCAGAGGGGGATGGTGGCAGGGTGTGATGGTGCCAGAGGGGGATATAGCAGGTGGTATTGGTGGCAGGGTGTGATGGTGCCTGGTGGTGACAGAGGGGGATGGAGCAGGTGGTATTGGTGGCAGAGGGGGATGGAGGCAGGGTGTGATTGTGGCAGGTGGTGCTGGTTGCAGAGAGAGGGGGGTTGGTGGCAGAGAGAGGGTGATGGTGGCAGAGAGAGGGTGTTGGTGGCAGGGGGCGATTGGAGGCAGGGGGGCGATGGTGACAAGTGATGGAGGCAGGTGGTGATTGGACTAAATAATTTGCCCTAATTATGTCGAAAATAACAAAAATATGTTTTTTTGCTTTAATATCTACCTTAAAGGGGTTGTAAAGGATTTTTTTTTTCATAATAAGCATCCTTTACCTGCAGACATTCCTCTTTTCACTTCCTCATTGTTTGTTTTTGCTCAGAAGTTGCTCTATTTCTTCTCTGTTCTGTTCACTTCCTGCTTGGTCTGATTGTTACTCACCACCGTGAAGGGAGGTCAGTGACGTGCACGCCCCCTCCTGGGAACTACATCTGTGCGGCAGGACGCTCTCTACGTTTTAGAGACTTCAAGGAGGTGTGAATTACGGGGCGTGCCGCAATGCATACTGGGAAATGTAGTTCTTACATGAACGAGCGCTGCAAACCAGGAAGTGAATGAGAGAACAGAAACTAGAACACTGGAGGTGATATAGATGAAGGAATTTAATAGGTATTTACTCGTTTTTTAACAGAATCATTACACTATTCTGTCTGTCTACCTTGCAGACATTAATTTTAGGCAAAACATTTTTTTCCTTTACAGCTCCTTTAAATCGCATTGCTATTTGCCTTGGGTACTTGTTTTTAGCCTAAATACTGAAATTTGCACCTAAAAATTTAATTTTGTAACTTTTGTGAAATGCCAGTAAAAACTGGGTGTCGTGCCAGTAAATTTCAATCTGGTAGGTTGGCAACACTGATACGGGGAAACATTGCAGAAACTGACACCAATGCTGGGTATCATTATGGAAACTGACACCAATACTGGCAGTTATTATTGCTGAAACGGGCACTGATCCGGGGGGGTTATTTCCTGGGGAGTTCTAATTTTTTTCATATCATATTGTTAGGTAAATTTGCTAATTGCTTTATAGTTGTTAATAGCACTACTATTGCCATTATATGCAGTGTTATATGGGAAAAAATAAAATATGGGGGGTGACACCATGTCTTACCGCACCAGCTGTCACCAACCCTAGTGACGCCACTGTTTCTCGTCATCCTGTTCGGTTCCCAGCCTGGCCGTTGATTGGCTAGGCTGGGCGGATTGATAGCAGCGCAGCCATTGCTGTCAATCACAGCGGATGCCGCAGCGAGCCGGGGGGGGGGCGAGTGGTATCACGGGAGCACGCTCGCAAAAGCTTTCCACCATGCGAGGGAGCTTGCATGAAGGTGGAAAGCTTTTGCGAGGAGGAGCAGAGACAGCCGCTGAGGGACCCCAGAAGACACGGATCGGGGCCACTCTGTGCAAAACTAACTGCACAGCGGAGGTAAGTATAACATGTTTGTTATTTTTTAACAAAAAAAAACTTGCCTTTAGTGTTCCTTTAAGAGATGCTGAAGTTTGGCGTGGATTGTTAACATTATTGATTCGTAGAGAAGTGTCCTCACAGTCTGTGCATTTTTTTTTTTTTTCTGTCTACGGTCGGGGCTTCATTTTGTCGTATAGTAAAACATTTCCTTAATAATAGAAACCAGATGTTGTCCTTCCTCTCTTCCTAGACAAAAAGCACTTTTTTTTTTAATTTCAATACATTTTGCTTTCTTGCTCATACATCATGGGACACAGAGCCTTTAATTACTTAATGGATTATGTAGTCACCACAGGTGATTGGACACTGGTAAACCCAATTAAAATTGAGTTCCTCCTATAACCCCTCCCAAATCAGGACGTTCCTTAGGCCTTGTGTTTTGTGATTGATGCGATTATAGACTCAGCAAGCATCCCGCTTGAATCTCCTGCAGTCACACATGCGGAGGTTCCTTTGGTTAAAACATTGGGAGGCTGAGGTTTCTTGCAAAAGATACTTGGCAGCATTCCACTTTGAGTGAGGACACCTGTTTGGAGACGACTTTGATAAATACATCCAAAAGATTACCGGAGGCAAATGTTCTCTGTTGCCTGTAAAAAAAAAAGCGTAAACGTCCTTCATTTAAGCATTCTCTTTTCCCAGCCCCTGGAAACTCATTTTTCCAGGCAGTGGCGACGGCTTCCACAGTCTAACACTAGGGGAAAGGCCCAGAGCCAAGCTCAAGGGCAGAAAAGAACTTGGGGTTCAAAATCTTCCAAGCAGAACCCCAAAACTTCCCTATGAAGGGACGCCCCTGCTCGGCCGAGTGGGGGGAAGGCTGCTGCAATTTGCAAACGCCTGGCGGGACGAAGTTCGGAACAAGTGGGTCATCTTCACAGTGTCCTCAGGCTACAAGCTGGAATTCAGAGAACTTCCGCCACCCCGTTTTCTGAGATCAAGAGGTGCCAAAGATCCAGAAAAAAAAGGCCTTTAGTTTTGGGCTGGGAACGCCTGTTGTCCCAAGGGGTAATCATGGAGTTAGCCCCAGAGGATCAGGGTTCTACTCAAACCTTTTTCACGGTTCCAAAACCAAATGGGGATGTCAGACCTATTCCTAGATCTGAAAAGCCTGAATCCGTTTCTGAACATTCACTCCTTTCGCATAGAGTCTGTCCGTTCAGTGGTTTTCACCCTTCAGGGAGGAGAATTCCTGGCATCAATAGACATCAGAGATGCATATCTACATGTGCCAATATTCCCCACACACCAAAGATTTCTAAGAGTTGCGGTGGATCAGCGCCATGAGTTTGTGGCCTTTCCTTTCGGGTTGGCTACGGCACCTGGCAAGGCTAAGGGCACGGGGCATAGCAGTAACAGGGCATAGCAGTAACAGCCTATCTGGACGATCTGTTGATCGTAGATCAGTCCGCTGCACGCTTGGGCCACAATGTGCACATTGGAATATTTAGAGTACCTAGGCTGGGTCCTTAATCTGGAAAAATCCTCCTTACAGCCTCAACGAAGGCTGGAGTATTTGGGCATGATTATAGACACGTCCCAAAGCAAGGTATTACTTCTTGTCAAAGGCAAAAGCCATAAGAGACTTGGTCCAAGTAATAAAGGCAAAAAGAAGGCCTTCCATCCGCCTATGCATGAAGTTTTTGGGAAAGATGTTAGCCTCATGTCCCCTATGCCCAGTTTCACTCAAAGCCGTTACAGGGCAGAATTCTGTCCGCTTGGAACAAAGAGTTCAGGCCATGGACCTTCCTATGATCTTATCTCCAAAGGTTCGCCAGAGCCTCAATTGGTGATTGCTCCCCCAAAATCTGTCAAAAGGAAATTCCTTTTTCCTGTTACCTGGAAATTGGTAACCACAGACGCCAGCCTTCTTGGCTGGGGGGCAGTTCTGGAAGAGGCATCTGCCCAGGGGAAGTGTTCCGGAGCAGAAAAGCTCCTCCCCATTAACATTCTGGAGATTCGGACAATTCATCTGGCCCTTAGAGTCTGGTCATACAGACTGTAGGGTTGGCCTGTTCTTATTCAGTCTGACAATGCTACAGCCGTGGCCTATATCAATCACCAAGGAGGCACTAGAAGTCTGAATGCTCAAAGAGGTGAATCACATCCTGGCCTGGGCAGAAAGGCATATTCCTTGCCTGTCTGCAGTCTTCATTCCAGGGGTAGAAAATTGGCAGGCGGATTTTTTAAGCCGCCAGCAGCTGAGTCCAGGAAGAATGGTCTCTACACCCCAACATATTTTAAATCATATGTCAGAAATGGGGTACCCCAGATGTGGACCTGTTGGCTTCCAGGTTCAACGCAAAGCTGGACAACTTTGTGTCAGGGCATCCGACCCTTGAGCACAAGGAGTCAAGAGGGAAGGGAAGCCGGTGATTTTGGTCGCCCCGACTTGGCCCAGGAGACCCTGGTATGCAGAAATCTTTAAGGATGGCAGTAGGAAGACCTTGGGTTCTCCCACTACACTCGGACCTACTATCGCAGGGGGCAATATTCCATCCTGCCTTACAAAGTCTAAATTTGGCGGTTTGGCTGTTGAGACCCACATTCTGAGAAAACGTGGGCTCTCAGGCCCAGTCCTATCCACTCTGATTAATGCTAGGAAGCTGGCCTCCAGGCTCATCTACTACAGAACCCAGAAGATGGCATCCTAGGAAGTATCGTAATTTTGTGTAAAGAACTGTATATAATTATTCATGATGACAGGGTGGTGCTGCGTCCTCATCCGACTTTCTTACCTAAGGTGGTTTCAGGATTTCATCTGAATCGAGATCTATTCCTACTGTCTTTTCTTCCAGATCCACAGTCTGCGGAGGAAAAGAGTCTACACTATCTAGATGTTGCAAGAGCGGTAAAAGTTTATATGCAAGCTACGGCTCAGATACGAAAGACTGATTGTCTGTTTATTCTGCCACAGGGCCCAAGGAAGGGTCAGGCAGCGTCAAAGTCCACTATTGCGAGTTGTATTCGACAAGTCATTATTCAGGCCTATGGTTTAGAAAAGAAGATTCCTCCTTTTCAAGTAAAAGCGCAGTTGGTGCTTCGTGGGCAGTGCATCACTAGGCCTCCATGGCTCAGATCTGTAAGGCTGCTACTTGGTCTTTGGTCCATACATTTACTAAATTCTATCAGGTAGATGTGAGAGGGTATGAAGATGCCGCCTTTGGGCGTAGTGTACTGCAAGCAGCAGTATAGATCCTCTGGCCCGATGGTCGTCTTGTTTTCTGACCTGTCTCCCTCCCCAGGGCTGATCCTAGGGTCACAGGTGCCTGGGTGCAGAAATATTTCTGGCGCCCCCACATGGGCGTGGTTATCTTACTAACTCCTCCCCTTTACAAATGTTTCTATGGCAACAACTTCATCCCCACCACTTTGCTTTGACAATAAAGTCAGCTTGATAAAAAGTGGAGTGTGACTAAAATGATGAAAAACCTAGGAAAAATAGGTGGGGAAAGAAAACGCATGCAAAGATTCATATAGCACAACGTGGAAAAGCGTTATTATGGTCAGAACCTGGGCCTAGTCGCTTTATGCACTGCACTCCTATTCCACAGTCCATTAACCAACAAAATTCTCCTAATTACTGTACCACAACTGACAGCCTCACACATACCCCTAGGGCTAGAGGATCCTTTTTTAAATAATTTTTTAATTTTCAATAACATTTGCACAAAGAATGAAATCACTTTGTCTGACCCTACCTTACAGAAGAACTTTGTTGAATCAGTAACTGTTGAGAGAATGAACACTTTGGTTAGGACTATGCAACATACAACATGGAGTATGGGAGAGAGAGGGGGGAGAGAGAGAGAGAGATCTATGTAGTACGTGATCTGACACTACTGGGTCTGGGGAGTGCATGTGCGTTTTGATTGGCTCAGCACAGTAGCTGTGTTTTGATGGGCACAGTGGCTGCATTTTAAATGGGCACAGTGGCTGCGTTTGATGGGCACAGTGGCTGCGTTTGGGCACAGTGGCTGCGTTTGATGGGCACAGTGGCTGCTTTTGATGGGCACAGTGGCTGTGTTTTTATGGGCACAGTAGCTGCATTTTGATGGGCACAGTGGCTGCAGTTTGATGGGCACAGTGGCTGCGTTTGGACGGGCACAGTGGCTGCGTTTGGGCACAGTAGCTGCATTTTGATGGGCACAGTAGCTGCATTTTGATGGGCACAGTGGCTGCAGTTTGATGGGCACAGTAGCTGCGTTTGGATGGGCACAGTGGCTGTGTTTTTATGGGCACAGTAGCTGCATTTTGATGGGCACAGTAGCTGCATTTTGATGGGCACAGTGGCTGCAGTTTGACGGGCACAGTGGCTGCGTTTGGACGGGCACAGTGGCTGCGTTTGGACGGGCACAGTGGCTGCGTTTGGACGGGCACAGTGGCTGCGTTTGGACGGGCACAGTAGCTGCATTTTGATGGGCACAGTGGCTGCAGTTTGATGGGCACAGTGGTTGCATTTGGACGGGCACAGTGGTTGCGTTTGGACGGGCACAGTGGTTGCGTTTGGACGGGCACAGTGGTTGCGTTTGGACGGGCACAGTGGTTGCGTTTGGACGGGCACAGTAGCTGCATTTTGATGGGCACAGTGGCTGCAGTTTGATGGGCACAGTGGCTGCGTTTGGACGGGCACAGTGGCTGCGTTTGGACGGGCACAGTGGCTGCAGTTTGGGCACAGTGGTTACGTTTGATGGGCACAGTGGCTGCGTTTGATGGGCACAGTGGCTGCGTTTGGGCACAGTGGCTGCGTTTGGGCACAGTGGCTGTGTTTTTATGGGCACAGTAGCTGCATTTTGATGGGCACAGTGGCTGCAGTTTGGGCACAGTGGCTGCGTTTGGATGGGCACAGTGGCTGCATTTTGATGGGCACAGTGGCTGCAGTTTGATGGTCACAGTGGCTGCAGTTTGATGGTCACAGTGGCTGCATTTTGATGGGCACAGTGGCTGCAGTTTGATGGTCACAGTGGCTGTATTTTGATGGGCACAGTGGCTGGATTTTGATGGGCACAGTGGTTGCATTTAGAATGAATGAATTACTTACAGACAGGGTGCAGGGCAGCCAGCCAGGTCAGGTGCAGTCAGCACTCGGCAAGGCAGGCACTGCAGCAGGCAGATGGCACTAAGTCAGACTGTCAGACCAGGCAGAAGGTAGGCTCAACTAGGCGGCAGCTCAGCTGTAAAATGCTTCGCTCGCTCCTCTCCATCTTAGCCACGCTGTCTGAAGATGGCAGTGGTGGGTGGAGCCGAGCGGAGCTAACTGTCCAGCCGCAGAGGCGGCACGCTGTGGATGCTGGGGCGGCCGCGGGCGGGCCCAGTCTGACGTCACATCCCGCTTGCTCGGCTCGCAGATTGCTACGGCGACGACGGCTCGGCTTTAAAAAAAAAAAGTCTAGGCGGCTTGCTCGGCGCCTCTTCTCTGCCAGCACCCACTGCACCCCATATAGGATTGGCCCTGTCCCTGCCCTCAATTTTAGCATTGCTATGGGCAGGGCAGGACTTAGGGTGGTGGGGGCCCCTGGGCTTGAGTGTTGAAGGGGCCCCCTGGAGCCGAGAATTGGGGGGGGGCGAAGATGTTGAGCAAGGGGGGGGATCATAGTTGTTGAGCGGGGGGGGGCGCATTAAAGCATTAAAGTTGTTGAGCGGGGGGGGGGAATTGAATCTGTTGAGCGGGGGGGCGCATTAAATTTGTTGAGCGTGGGGGGTGCCTCTCACCTGTGCACGGAATGTGTCGGCTCTTTTCCCTTAGGCAGACATCCACACACCTCTCCGGTTCCTCCTGTGGGGGTTTTGCAGTTGTTGAGCGGGGGGGAGTGCCTCTCACCTGTGCCGACACCCGGGGCCACAGACTGTCATTAGCCCGGCTGTCGGCTTTCTTCCCTTCAGCAGCCACAGTCCTCCACACACCGCTCTGGTTCCTCCTGCTTCCGTGCTGCCTCCTCTTGCAGTGCGGGAAAATTAACCCTTTCGCGGGACTGCGGGAAGAAGCTGTCTGTGCGGGAAAGTCCCGCAGAATCCGTGCGTGTTGGGAGGTATGTGCAGGGCCGCCATCAGGAATTTTGGGGTCCCTTACTAGGGTTGCAACCTGTCCAGGAATCACCCGGACAGTTCGGGTTTGGGATCTTGTGTCCGGGTTTCAGTCTGCCTGGAACCCGGCCCCTTTATTTAGACTGGGCTGTGGCTCCCCAAGTAACTGAGGTAGTCACACAAAAATCTGTTGCCATTTGGGAGATGCGGGCCGCTGTCTGGGGGCAGGTTTGGCATCACTGAGTGGGAGCCATGATGTCAGCAAGAGCAGTTTGGCCACACCCACTGTTTGCCACAGCGCGCTGCATTACCACTCTCCTTGAGGCACTCAAAGGTGCCCCAGGTCTTTTATAATCCTATTGTGTGTACTACGAAAAAAATGTGCCCTGTGCAAATAAAGAAAAATATATATACAGTACAGACCAAAAGTTTGGACACACCTTCTCATTCAAAGAGTTTTCTTTATTTTCATGACTATGAAAATTGTAGATTCACACTGAAGGCATCAACACTATGAATTAACACATGTGGAATTATACATAACAAAAAAGTATGAAACAACTGAAAATATATTTCATATTCTAGGTTCTTCAAAGTATCCACCCTTTGCAGCAGACACATCTCTAGAACTGGTAATAGGAGACTGTGTGAATCAGGCCTTCATGGTAGAATATCTGCTAGGAAACCACTGCTAAAGAAAGGCAACAAGCAGAGGAGACTTGTTTGGGATAAAGAACATAAGGAATGGACATTAGACCAGTGGAAATCTGTGCTTTGGTCTGATGAGTCCAAACTTGAGATCTTTGGTTCCAACCCCCGTGTCTTTGTGCCACGCAGAAAAGGTGAACGGATGGACTCTACATGCCTGGTTCCCACCGTGAAGCATGGAGGAGGAGGTGTGATGGTGTGGGGGTGCTTTGCTGGTGACACTGTTGGGGATTTATTCAAAATTGAAGGCATACTGAACCAGCATGGCTACCACAGCATCTTGCAGCGGCATGCTATTCCATCCGGTTTGCGTTTAGTTGGACCATCATTTATTTTCCAACAGGACAATGACCCCAAACATACCTCCAGGCAAGGGGAAGGGCTATTTGACCAAGAAGTAGAGTGATGGGGTGCTGCGCCAGGTGACTACCTCTTGAAGCTCATCAAGAGAATGCCAAGAGTGTGCAAAGCAGTAATCAAAGCAAAAGGTGGCTACTATGAAGAACCTAGAATATGAAATATATTTTCAGTTGTTTCACACTTTTTTTGTTATGTATAATTCCACATGTGTTACTTCATAGTTTTCATGCCTTCAGTGTGAATCTACAATTTTCATAGTCATGAAAATAAAGAAAACTCTTTGAATGAGAAGGTGTGTCCAAACTTTTGGTCTGTACTGTATATATAAAAAAAAGGGGGTAGCCATCTGGGGCCCTGGGTACCTCTGGGCCCTTTAATAAAAATAAAAAAGAAACCTCTGGGCCCTTTAATAAAAAATAAATAAAAAAAAAGGAAACATTTATAAAAAATACATACAAAAAGAGAGGTTGCCATCTGGGGCCCTGGGGCCTCTGGGCCCCTCTGGGCCTTTTAATAAAAAATAAAAAAATATAAACAAAAACAAAAAAATAAACATTTATAAAAATAAATAAAAAAGGGGGGTTGCCACATGGGGCCCTGGGGACCTCTGTAAAATATATATATATATATATATATATATATATATATATATATATATATACATATATATATATATATATATATAATACTATATATATAAAAGGGGGTTGCCATCCGGGGGCCCTGGACACCTCTGGGCCCTTTAATAATAATAAAATATATATATATATATATATATATATATATATATATATATATATATATATATATATATATTTTATATATATATAAAAAATATATACTTTTTTTTAAAATAAAAAATAAATAAAAAAGGGGGGTTGCCATCCAGGGGCCCTGGAGACCTCTGGTCCATTTAATAATAATAATAATAATAATAAAAAAAAAAATATATATATATATATATATAAAAACATTTTTTTTAATAAAAAAAGGGGGTTGCCGTCCAGGGCCTGGGGGGCCTCCGGGCCCCTGGGGACCTCCGGACCCCAAAAAAAAATTATTATTATTATTATTTTTTTTTAAAGGGGGCCCCCTATTGGACGGGGCCCATGGGCTTGAGCCCAGTCAAGCCCAATGGTAAGTCCGGCCCTGGCTATGGGACATCCCATGAAGTACTTAAAGGCTCTGTGTCCTGTGATGTATGAGCAAGAATATATGATTTTTTTAATACAGCTTACCTGTAAAATCCTTTTCTTGGGAATACATCACGGGACACAGAGCTCCCGCCCCTCTTCGGAGTTAAACGTGGGACATTTATTGCTTTGCTACAAAACTGAGGTACTCTCCATAGGGGAGGAACTACATTTTAATTGGGTTTACCAGTGTCCAATCACGTGTGGTGACTACATAACCACAGCTGTATTAAAAAATCCTATTTTTTACTTATCTCTTTTTTGCTGTATGTGGTAAGAGTGGGTAGAACCTTAAAGGAGTTGTAAAGGCAGAAGGTTTTATGTATCTTAATTGAATTCTATGCATTAAGATAAAAAGCCTTCTGTGTGTAGCAGCCCCCTAATACTTACTTGAGCCCCATCTCTCTCCAGCTAGGTCTATGAGTCCCTCGGCCATCCAAGGACTCTCCCTCCTGATTAGCTGAGATACAGCAGCGGTGCTGTTGGCTCCCACAGCTGTCAGCCAAAGCCAATCAGGAGAGAGGGGGCGGGCCCGAATGGCAGCTACATGTCTGAATGGACACGCAGAGCTGCAGCTCGGCTCGGGTGCCCCCATAGCAAGCCGCTTGCTGTGGGGGGCACTTGACAGGAGGCAAGGGCTTAAAGCAGCAAAGAGGGACCCGAGAAGCAAAGGATCCAGGCTGCCCTGTGCAAATCCACTGCACAGAGCAGGTAAGTATAATATGTTTGTTTATAAAAAAAAAAACAAGACTTTACAATCACTTTAACAATATTACTTTTATCTTTGAACTGTCCACTATAATCACAGCACCAATCTGATCCTTTTGCCACATGGCAGTGTTTGCTTGCCTAGTGGTGGTCCACAGCTGATCACTTTGCCAGAAAGGTAAGTGCTAAAGTCTGCTGAGCAATTAATTTTGCCAATTGCACTTGGGAAGTGAAAGAGAGTGGTTTTAATGCAAGAAGTAAAACTGTTCATGAAGCAATGCAGTCTTTCATAAATAGCTTGTCAGCATTTACCAGTTGGTATCTGGCCACAGTGGTCATAACCATTCTTCAGAATATTTGGTAGATTAGACCAATATGGATTGCCATAAACTCATAGTTTACTGTAAAGTGTATATACAGTGGCCCAGATTCAAGTAGAATCGCGCAATATTTGCGTGGGCAAAGAGCAAATTTTTTTCTCTGCGCCCACGCAAATATTGCGCTTTGCCCGCGATTCACGGAGCAGTTGCTCCGTAAATTGCGCGGGCAATATGCTAAGCAGCCGGGCGCAGCCGGGAATCATTTAAATTAGGCGCGCTCCCGCGCCGAGCGAACAGCGCATGCTCCGTCGGGAAACTTTCCCGACGTGCATTGCGGCAAATGACGTCGCAAGGACGTCATTTGCTTGTAAGTGAACGTGAATGGCGTCCAGCGCCATTACGGTTCACTTACGTAAACGACGTGAAATTTAAACGTCGCGAGCGGGAGGCGCAGCTATACTTTAGCATTGGCTGCGCCTGCTATTAGCAGGAGCAACCTTATGCTAAAGGCGCCGTACGGAAACTCCGTACCTTGCGTACGCAGGGCCCGCGCAACTTTTGTGAATCGGTGGTAGTATGCAATTTGCATACTACATGCCGATCACAAAGGCCGCGCCCCCTAGCGGCCAACGCAAGAATGCAGCCTGGGATGTGAAGGCATAAGGAGGCTTATGTTTGTCACATCCTAGGCTGCATTTGGTGTAACGAGGTTCCTGAATCAGGAGCACTCGTTACACCGGAGCAAGTAAGCACTTGCGCCGCGCAACTATGGTTGCGCGGGCGCAAGTGCTTCTTGAATCTGGGCCAGTATCTTTAACATTTTGTTGAGTTGTTGACAATATAGAGTTGATAGATCGCATTTTTTCCCTTTCTCTTTTCTTTAGATATACAGTATGGCCCGGATTCCCAAAGCACTTGCGCCGACGTATCTCGAGATACGCCGCATAAGTGCCAATTTGCGCCGTCGTATCTGTGCGCCGTGCCCACAAAACTAGATACACCTGAAAAAAGGCTTCATCCGACCGATGTAACTTGCCTACGCCGGGGTAGAGTGGGCGAATATTTACGCTGGATGGCGCTCCCATTGATTTTCTATTCACATATACAAATGAGGGAGATACGCCGATTCACGAACGTCCGTCCGTCCGACGCATTGCGCGTAAAGTCATACATCCGGCGCAAAGTTATGCCCCATAAAGGAGGTGTAACTCAGCAGCATCCATGCAAAGGGAACACAAGCCGACGTAGTTTATGTAGGACGTGAATATGACTAGGTGTAGGTTACGTTCACACCGTAGGCAGTGATCCGACGTATCTTAGGGAGTAGTTCGACGTGATTGTGAGCATGCGCACTGTGATGCGTCCACGGGACGGCACATGCGCAGTTGGCGAATCGTATCTGTCTGGCGCTCGGCCCATCATTTGCATGGGGTAACTCCTCATTAGCATGGCTCACACCCACTTCCACTTACGCCGACTTACGCCTGAGAAATCCAGCGCAGATTTGGGAAGTGCTTTGTGAATCCAGTTCTTACGCTACGCCGACGCAGCGCAGAGAGGCAAAGGAGATACCGGGCCTATGTGTTTTTTGAACACAGTTGCACTCTATTTTCAAATGTTGCACTATGTGAGTGTGTGTAAATCATTTGCAGTTCATATTCTACCTTTTGTGGCTGAAACTGCAAGAGTTTTGTGAATGTCTGTGACCAACCAACTGGATTGTGGCAGCATTGACACACCACACTGTTGCATAATTAGCAAGTGATGTGGACCAATAGGTGCAGATATAAAAAAATTACTTAAAATGTTTCATTTTTATTTTTCAAACCTGTTTTAGGCAAATTGCGACATGTTGGCAAATCTGCCTTTCTAACGAAAAGACGCACACAGTGATAAATTTATTAATACATTTCCCTTACTATGAGAGTCCATAGTTCTTTATTTGTATAAATGGTTGCTGATTTCTGTGCGGCTGATATGAACTGTGGTTGTTTAGGCTATCACACTGTAATTGCCTAGGGATTGCAGCCAGTTAAGCAGTGGGGAAAGAACACTGATGCATGTTTGTTGCCACAGTCAGGGGCTAGGCTTTAGAGACCAGTAGCTCTAGCAGTAGAGAGTCTCCCCACTGACCAGCTGGTAAGTGAACAAGCAGGTTACTCTGGTGGATGACACGGGCTCACCTGAGATGCAAGGTCTAAATACTTACCAGTGTTCACCAGCACTCCTGATGGTGGAGATGGGTTTTGCTGTGTGCTAGTGCCAGTTCACAGTCCTCAGGATTTCCCCACCAAGAGGTGTAGACATTGGTAAATCTAACAAATCGTTGTACTTCCTTTTAACGTTTCTAAGGATAGGCCAATCTACCCCTGCTTTAATCTTCTCATGATCCATGCTCACTCCTTCTGGAGAAATAATATTCCCCAAAAATTGGATCTGAGTTCTTTCAAGCTTACATTTCTCCAGTTTGATGTAGTCAATCCTCCCTTCTCTTTCAAAGACCGTGCAAACATTTCATTGGTAACAGGTCTTGAGGTGAACCATCAACTGTCTCCATAGGGGCATATGTAATGCCCTTAGTCCCCACAATAAGTACATAAGTTCTCGAACATCTGCTCTATTTCTCCTGTGCTCTCTTGCGCTTCTGGGTTCTAAGTGGTATCTGAGACCCAATGTCGAATTGAGCTGTGTACTCCGCAACAGAGTGTCTACCCTGCTGCAAAATTTGCAACTTTGCTTCGGCAGTAGCGCAGGGGTTGGGATGATCAAAGACCTGAATCATTGTGGTCACAAAAGTCTCAAAATTAGCTAGGACTTCCTCAATCAGGAGATTGATAACAAATACCACCACATTTTCCTCAGTGGGTTGCATTTTAAAATATATGTGACACTGATTAAAGTGTAAGTTAAGCTTTACAGAAAAATCTGTAAGGTGAACTTACACAGGACCTCCTTCTCACCCCCACCTGCAGCACCAAAATCTCAGGGTCTGAGCCTTGCTATAGCTGCGTCACAGGCTTAGAAATCATCTCTGCGTTCACTCTTCTTCCCCACTGACAGGACGGGCTATGCAGGTTCTGATTGGTCGGCAATTACAATGCACCTAAACGTACTGCCTGACAGGGTACGTTTTGGAGATTAGGCTGCAGGGATTTCTAAGCCCCGGATCCGTGACGCAGCTATAGCAGGGCTCAGAACAAAAGATCGCCGGGCTCCAGGTCAGTGGGACACGGGGGGGGGGGGGAGGAGGGAGCCCTGTGTAAGTTCGCCTTTCAGATTTTTCTGTAAAGGTGAACAGGGAAGTAGTTAAAGGGCAACTTTAACTACTTCCCTGCCCAGGCCATTTTCAGCTTTCAGCGCTGTCAACCTTGATAATTGCGTTTTTTTTTCTAAATAGGTTCCTTTAAGCTAATGCAGGGGTCTCCAAAAATTTTATTTAGAGGGTCACATCGTAAATTTTACATATACTCTCGAGCCGAAAATAAAAAAGATTTCCTAATAAATCCGCAGCAGCAGACGAAATTAAAATGTCCCAGGCTTCTGGAAGCGGGGGTAGATGGTGCATCTGTGTCCTACTCCTGCAGCTAAATGCAGGGGGTTAAACTTCCAGTGTGCATTAAATCTGTGTCCCCATCAGAGTCTCCCCACACATTTGTGTCTCCATCACTTATCAGAGGATCCCTGCCAACTGATGTCTCCATCAGAGAATGCACATTTGTGTGCCCATCGAGCCCCTCTGCGCATTTGTGTCACCCTCAGATCCTCCTGTGTCCCCATCACAGCCATAAAACCCCCCACAACTGTTTCCCTTAAGTGCCATAACCCCCCCCACCCCCATACACACCTGTGCTCAAAAATACTTCCCCCCCTCACACACACAACTGTGTCACCATCAGTGCCATAAATCCCCCCTCACACACGTAACTGTCTCCTTCAGTGCCATAACCCCCCCCCCCCACAGCTTTGTCCCTTCAGTGTCATCAAACCCCACCAAACTGTGTCCCCTTCTGTGCCATAACCCCCCACAACTGTGTCCCCTTCAGAGCAATCAACTACACCCCCCCAACAATTGTGTCCCCAACATAGCCAATCCATCCCCATGCCGCACATGTGTTTCCTCCTCATCAGTCTCTTTACCACTGTGCCTCAAGTGTAGATCTGCACCTCCCCATCTTGGCTCCCGCCCCGCTGTTACACAGGCACGCTATATGCAAAATGACCCTGATGTAAACAGCGGGCGGGAACAGGTCTGCACTGAAATAGTTAATTGGTTTAGGCCGAGCGTGGGGATTGGCTATGGCCGAGCGCGGGATTGGTTGAGGCCGAGCGTGGGGCGTGGCTGCGGACCTGTTTTGCATACTGCCGGGGGGGGGGTGAGTATGAATCACAGGTTTTGCAACCCGACAATGGTTTGGCAGAGAGACCGTCCCTGCGGCGAGTCTAATGACTCTAGCTGCGGGCCGGTAAAAACAGCCTAGCGGGCCGGATGTGGCCCGCGGGCCGTACTTTGGAGACCCCTGAGCTAGTGCATTGTTGATTCACTTACCCTTTTCCTTCAATTTCCCTTCTAAATGTTTTTTTTTTCTTTGTCTGAATTTCTCACTTCCTGTTTCTCTTCAGTAAACTTTCCACCATCATCCGAGCGGTGGTTAGTCAGCCAGAACAGCTTACTGAACAGCTTACTGAGGAGGAACAGGAAATGAGACATTCAGACAAAGAAAACAAAGAAAAAAAACATTTAGAAGGGAAATTGAAGGAAAAGGTAAGTGAACCAACAATGCACTAGCTTAAAGGAACCTATTTAGAAAATAAAAGACGAACCTTTAATCTAAGTTTATTAGGTTTTCACAATACAAAATGTTGCATTGAGACATTGCACTAAGAACATATTCATGAGTACAGAGCAAAAAAGTTCTCCAGGTACACAACTGCTAAGCAAAATAGGTAATGCATTCAAAATGAATGGCACATTCCATAGAACAAGCATAACAGAAAAATATAGCAACACTTCATTACGCAAGGTATGGGAATTATAGTTCCTCTAGAAACGCTACGCTCACTGGTACAGCAATCGTTAGTCATACATTCAAAGTAACCTGTATAAGCATAGTTTGGTAGCAACCTGAGTTGGATAGGAGATGGGTATTTCCCCATACAGCACTTCCAGAGGAATAGAGAGGAAAGGAAAGGAGAAGGGAAAAAGAGTCTCTCTGCCCAGAAATTAAGGACACAAAAGATGCAAATTCTGTTGAGTATCAGAAATATGACCATACAGTTTACATGAGCCCATATGCCTCCAGATCGATCATGCGTTTCATGTTACTGATGTTCTCCAGCTTGCATGTCTACTCATCCAATGGGGGGGGGGGGGGTCAGGCCTACTTTAGTGTCTTGCTATCACTGACCTAGTCTCGCCGTGATAAAATTGCCTAAGCTTTTTTTGATCTACTTAGAGCTGGGTAGCAAGGACAGTGTAGTGATTTGGGGGCGTGTTAAAGTAGGAGTCACCCTACGTCAGAGAGAATTATTTGCAGACAGGTGCCACAAATATGGGATGATATTTAGTGATGTACTAAAGACACACTTGCATCGCTTTTGTGCACTTGGTACAAGACCAGCTGGGGGGGCCTGAAGGTGAAAGTCTTATTGCTCCAGCAAGATATGCAAAAAATCTGTGAATGCACCACTACGGCGGAGAGCCAGGTGAGCGATGTTGAGGACAAGCTGCCACCGCTGATTGCCGAGTACCACTCTGCTTCCCGGCTAACCGCACCCATAGTGAAGATTTTGAAAATTGTATGAGAATGTAATAACGTTTGAATAGTGAGGCTACCTGAGAGTGCATTAAAGGTAGTGACCCAGCGGACTTTATAGAGTAATGGCTGGTCACCTTATTCTGGAAAGATGCCTTTATGCCACTCTTTGCAGTTCAATGGGCACACAGAACCCCCACCCATCCGCTACCACGGGACATCCTCCTAGACCATTTCTGGCCAGGCTCTTAAACTACAGAGACCGGAAGATTATATTGTGCCTTCCAAGAGAGTGCCAGGATATCTGCTATAATGGTGCAAAAGTTTCCTTCTACCCCGACTTCTCGACCGAAGTACAAAGGCAACGATCCACAGTGGAAGTGAATCCGGCGGCTGCAATGCTATACCCAACTAGGCTTCAGGTTACGGCCCTGGGGCAAGCACATTTCTTTGATAACGCCTCAGAGGCATCCTCCTGGCTAGATGTGATTGAGCCCTATTTCCAGAACTGACCCTCTGGCTCTGCAAATACAGAATGTGCAAAATCAGGCCTTTCTCTTACCGGGGGGGACAGTAGGCTCCTGGCTGTATGTTGTGGCCTTACCCTGGTGAAGTTATCTACTGTCCTTTACTTGGTGCCGGTTGGATTCCAGACTTTGTTGCCCCATGTACTGATCTGTGCCCTCTCTCAAGTACGTGTCCTGTTATACAATCCCCTGGTGCCTTAGCTCCTGGAACGTAGCACTACAGGCTCTCTTGCTTTACCCTGACAGTGGTCTTCCGCCAAGTTACTATATCAACTCTTCCTCATGGTGGATGTCCCGGTTGTCTCGTGGAACGTAAGAGGTCTGAGGGACCCCCACTTAAATGCACAATGGTGACCTCCAGTTCTCAAGAAATACCAGCCAGCCATTGTGTGTTTACAGACTTATAGACTCCTAGAAACTGCTGATGCTTTAACTTGTTTGCGCTATCATTGGGTGAACTGCCCGCCAATCAGTCCATATCTCATTTTCACGTGGAGTCAGTTTCCTAGTACACCGTCCAATTGTTTTTGATGTTCTGGCGCGTGAGATAGACGATGATGACTGTTTTATGCACTGTTAAAGTAGGATTTTTTTTTAATGCAGCTTACCTGTAAAATCCTTTTCTTGGAGTACATCACGGGACACAGATCCATTGATATAATTATAGTGGGTTAGATAGTCACCACAGGTGATTGGACACTGGCAAACCTAATTACAAGGCAAGTTCCTTCTCTATATAACCCCTCCCATATGAAGAGTACCTCAGTTTTGTAGTAAAGCAATAGGTGTCCCAACGTTTTTCATCCTGAAGAGGGGCGGGAGCTCTGTGTCCTGTGATGTACTCCAAGAAAAGGGTTTTACAGGTAAGCTGTATTAAAAAATCCTACTTTATTGGTCGTACATCGCAGGACACAGAGCCATTGATAATTACATAGTGGGATGTCCCAAAGCAATGCCTAAATTTAGAGGAGGGCGACACAGATCAAAAACATAGACCGCCATAGGATCTATACTGCTGCCTGCAGTACACTACGCCCGAAGGCGGCATCCTCATGCCCTCTCAGGTAGATACCTGGTAGAATTTTGTGAATGTATGGACCGAAGACCAAGTAGCAGCCTTGCAGATCTGAGCCATGGAGGCCTGGTGATGCACTGCCCATGAAGCACCCACTGCTCTAGTCGGAGTGCGCTTTCACCTGAAAAGGAGGATTCTTCTTTTCCAAAGCATAGGCCTGAATAATGACTTGTCGAATCCAACTTGCAATAGTGGATTTCGACTCAGCCTGACCCTTCCTTGGGCCCTGTGGCAGAATAAGCAGACAATGTCTTCCGTATCTGAGCCATAGATTGCAGATACCTTTTTACTGCTTTACTGCTACAGAATGTAGATTCTCTTCCTCCGCAAACTGCGGATCTGGAAAAAAGGAATAGTAGGACTACATCTTGATTCTGGATGAGGACGCAGGACCACCCTGTCCTCATGAATAATCATATATGGCTCCTTATATGAGAGAGCCGCCAATTCTGATACCCTCCTTGCCGAGGATATGGCTACAAGAAAAATTGGTTTCTTTGTCAAAAGAACCAAAGAAGCATGGTGCAATGGTTCAAAAGGTTGCTTCTGTAATACAGACAAAACCAAATTTAAGTCCCATGGGCACACAGGAGACCTAACCGGCAGGTTTAAGCGCAGTGCTCACTGAATAAAGGTCCGAACCAGGGAATGAGAGGAAAACGGTCTTTGAAAAAATACCGACAAAGCCGAGATCTGGCCCTTGATAGTGCTCAAGGCCAACTTCATTTCTACGCCTAACTGAAGAAAGGCAAGAATCCTTCTAATGGCATACTTTCTTGGATGCCACCCCCTGGGTTCACACCAGGAAACGTATGCCTTCCAGATTGTATAGTAGATGAGCCTGGAGGCCGGTTTCCAATGGCGATCCTAGGGGGGGCCCTGACCCCCCAACATTATGCTGTGCCCCACCATGTGCCCCCCCCCCAAAAAAATTTTTGGGGTATTTTGCTCGGGCCGCCGCTGGAGTAACAGTCTCTCCTGAGAGGGCGAGCATCCCCAGTCAGCTCTGCGGGGCATTCCTCCCCCCCTCCCTCTGCTCGCTGACACTGCATAATGCGAGCGCTCATACATCCACAGCCGCCCGATCTGCTCCTTCCCCTGCATCCTTTCCCAAGGATTCCATGAGCACTGTGGGGGAGGGGGGGCCCAAGCCTTCATCTCAGTTACTGAAAAAACAGACTAATTTCTCCCGTCCTTAGGACAGGAGGACAGGAGAACCAGCCTGTAAAGAGAGTGGTGACTGCATGCTGAGCCGAGTGTCAGTCTATGACACTCTTTTACAGCCCAGCAAGTCCAGCCACCTCCCCCCTCACTCTTCTCACATACGAGCAGGGAGGAATACAGCTCCTCCTCCTTTCAGTCCCGCCCACACTATCCCGGTGTGCTGTATCTGAAAAGGGGATGTGTGGGCGGGAAATATGAAAATCAGCAGCATTCCTGGCTGTGTGAATGATGCCTGAGATTCTAGCCTGGACCGTGAGTAAGTGTGTGCACTGCAGACTGCAGTACACTGTAATCACTGAACTGCATTATATCCATCCCTTCTCTCCCCCATCTGTCTCCTTCCCCCTCTCCTGTTCTTTCAAGACATTCACAATTTACTTTCACTTTCAGTTAGACAGGTAATATACGGTGAATAAAATAAATGTAGCGCCAAACGGAAGAGAACCACTTGTGTGGCGGATCTATTATGGCTCAAGTGACACAATGATCACAGACCATAAGCAGCAATGTGCTCTCTATATGCGGGCACCCACACTATGGATAAGTGTGTTAGCTGGAATCTATTAGCACTAGGTTTTAAACTGTGATAACAAAATTATATAATCACCTAAAGTGATACAATGAATCAAGTGACACCGTGATCACAGACCATAAGCAGTAATGTATACGCTATATGGAAACACACACACTGTGAGAAAGTGTGTTGACCGTAATCAATTGGCACAAGATACTATAATATCAAAAATGACCATCATAAGTGATACAGTGAATATAAAAATACACAAAACATATTGGTGTATAAATCAATTGTCAAAATAGAAGAAATTCTACCTTGATATTTAGATAACCATAATAAGTGTACACAAATGTTAGTGAATTCAGCTTCCTGATGACGTATGCGTACATGCGAAACGCGTCGAGGCTCATGGGTAATACTCTTTTGTGAACACGTCACACGACTCAGACCTCCTACACGGCATTGCACAGGCACTTCCGCCCGCTGGAACGTACAACGGCTGAGGCTTGGAGCGCACGCCAGGGAGTAAGCAGTAACGCTGGACAGGCTAGTGCCGGCTTGGGCACACAAGTATGTGAGTGAACATTTCTCTCTTTTTATGTCTTATAAATAAACCGTTTAAAAACGCACTGCACCATATGGGTTTTTTTCTTTTCTGGGAGCCCAAAAAGACTCCACAGGGAGTTGGAGCGCGAAAGTCCTGAACCAGCAGTGGGATCGCATATCATCTTATGATTACATGCTGTATACCTTATTGGATCTGGTGAGCGCATAGCAAAATAGGAGGTGGTGGTGAGACTTTTATTAAAGGTGGAAAAGTCACAAATTTTGTTTGCGGCAAGGCACAATTTCTTCACATTTGGAAGCACGCTTTGAGGATATTGCATCAGTGCACGATTATATTGGACTTTATTTATCTATACAGATTTATACAGTTTTATTTTTATTTTTATATTTATCCTTATTATATAAGTTATTGATTGTCAGCGCATTTGCGCTTCTGAGTTTGCGCAAGGGGGTTCACTAATTAGAGATTAAACTCACTGATGTGAGCATATCACAATATATTTCTTTGGGGTAACCATTGTATATGAGTTTATGTTTATGATTGGTACATGTAGTTAGGTCACATTCACAGGATAACATTTCTTTGAAGTCAGCGCAGTAGTACATGTTACATGTACGAACACTTATAAAATTTCACACAACCGCACCACCTGGTGGGGTAAAACCATAACTGCAGCAGACTTGGCACTATTATTATATTAATATTTTTTACTTTATATATATATTTTTTTACTTTGCATTTTGCGCCGGTGTTACAACTCATACCATAAGTGTGTTAGCTGGAATCTATTAGCACTAGGTTTTAAACTGTGATAACAAAATTATATAATCACCTAAAGTGATACAATGAATCAAGTGACACCATGATCACAGACCATAAGCAGTAATGTATACGCTATATGGAAACACACGCACTGTGAGAAAGTGTGTTGACCGTAATCCATTGGCACAAGATACTATAATATCAAAAATGACCATCATAAATGATACAGTGAATATAAAAATACACAAAACATATATAGGTGTATAAATCAATTGTCATAATAGAAGAAATTCTACCTTGATATTTAGATAACCATAATAAGTGTACACAAATGTTAGTGAATATCAACCACACATATGGGGGTATCAGTGATCCCTAAAAAATCAATAACATGTTCATAAATAGTCATCTATGTGACAAAAGAGTGAACATTCATGAGCTCTCCATAATAAACATACACATGGGAACTATAATAAAAATCAATAGTGACTAAGAATCACTGTGGGCAAAAGTCCTAATTGTATTCGATGATTTAGTCCATACACCATACAATCGTTGTAAATATAATCTCCTTCTTATACACTTGAATCAGATGTATACTTCAAGGTGCAATCCCCAGATATTAGAAATGAGATTGGGTACTCTTACCGGATTAAGTTTACCCTCTACTCGCCATATGATGGGAGCGTCACACAGGCTTATATGGGCCGATTGCCCTCTCTGATCACCGTCCGTCCGGATAATTATCCTGGGCGTAGTAGATGTCACTTGTGTTCAGGGTACATCCGTGGTCAGAACTTCCACTCCAGTATATAAACAGGCACCTTGGCACTTCCGTGGTACTCAATAAATCAAATCCAATTTTAGGGGAGAGAAGGAGAAGAAAAAAAGTGAGTCTCCCGAAAATGGGTGGTAGCACGATGAACATATCTGAAAAACCAAATACACTTAAATTCTAAAATCAAAAATTGAAAAAATTAAGAGAGAATATATATATATTCTGAAAACAGACATCCATGTATGTATAGGGGAGGGGCACTATCATACAGTAACTGTCTGGATGGCATGCGAATGCATCCCCCAACCAATCCCAATCAATTTCAAGACTGATTGATAAATGCATTCACATCCCACTCAACATTAAGGCCATAAGGCACATAGCTTTTTTGTATATCCGCGTCACGTGACCAACATGTGATCGGGACGGCGAGCGTGTGACGTCATCACACCCGTTCCGCTCGAAAGGGGAGTTGGCCATAGGTTGGACGTGGATCTCTCTCCCTTATTGGACGGGATGAAAGGGGAAGCTCAACACTTACTCGAATCAATGCCCTGCCTACTCATTTCCGGTGTTTGGAGCGCACCAAGCCGGAAGTAAAGTCTATATTGACACGCACGCCGCTGCCGATGGGCGGGGGAGCATGGAGTCTCACGCAGGTGGGTTGGTAGGTAACTATTTAAGTGCAGGTGAGTGGTGGGGTTCAGCTATATACACCCCTGTTGAAGTCTCCTAAGACGAAACCGGTCGGGTATGCTGATCCCACCACTTTTCTACTGCACACCATTGGAACATACTTGTCTATCTACCAAGGTGACAAGGCTGCTGTGTGTTTGTTTATTTTACTTTGCGGTGTGTTTTTACGATTTTTGGACATTTATTTTTCCTGTCATTCGTGTGTCATCAGTGTGATTTTTGAAGAATATTTTATAAAATTTTTTACCAATCTACACTATGAGGAGCTTTTTTCCTTCTCTCTCTCCCCTAAAATTGGATTTGATTTATTGAGTACCACGGAAGTGCCAAGGTGCCTGTTTATATACTGGAGCGGAAGTTCTACTACGCCCAGGATAATTATCCGGACGCACGATGATCAGAGAGAGCAATCGGCCCATATAAGCCTGTGTGACCCTCCCATCGTATGGTGAGTAGAGGGTCAACGTAATCCGGTAAGAGTACCCAATCTCATTTCTAATATCTGGGGATTGCACCTTGAAGTATACATCTGATTCAAGTGTATGAGAAGGAGATTATATTTACAACGATTGTATGGTGTATGGACTGAATCATCGAATACGATTAGGACTTTTGCCCACAGTGATTCTTAGTCACTATTGATTTTTATTATAGTTCCCATGTGTATGTTTATTATGGAGAGCTCATGAATGTTCACTCTTTTGTCACATAGATGACTCTTTATGAACATATTATTGATTTTTTAGGGGTCACTGATACCCCCATATGTGTGGTTGATATTCACTAATATTTGTGTACACTTATTATGGTTATCTAAATATCAAGGTAGAATTTCTTCTATTTTGACAATTGATTTATACACCTATATATGTTTTGTCTATTTTTATATTCACTGTATCACTTATGATGGTCATTTTTAATATTATAGTATCTTGTGCCAATTGATTACGGTCAACACACTTACTCACAGTGCGTGTGTTTCCATATAGCGTATACATTACTGCTTATGGTCTGTGATCACGGTGTCACTTGATTCATTGTATCACTTTAGGTGATTATATAATTTTGTTATCACAGTTTAAAACCTAGTGCTAATAGATTCCAGCTAACACACTTATCCATAGTGTGGGTGCCCGCATATAAGAGAGCACATTGCTGCTTATGGTCTGTGATCATTGTGTCACTTGATCCATAATAGATCCGCCACACAGGTGGTTCTCTTCCGTTTGGCGCTACATTTATTTTATTCATCCTGTTCACAATTATCCTTTTGTTGTGTTGGCTGCCTATAGATTTTTTGTTTAGTTTTGCGCAATATTTTCACTACTTTTAGGTAATATACGGTGCAAATTTCTTTCCTACATTCACAGATTGCAGGAAAGAAACTTGCATGATTCCCCCATCAACACAGACAGTGCTGACAGGGGAATATCCCTCCTGCCCAGCAATTATATTCTCCCGACAAACAGTGATTATCACTAGTAATCTGCTCATTAATTGTTCAAATCTCAGCCAGTTCTTGCTGAACCAGCTGAGATTTAAACTGTCTATGGCTGGTCTTAGATCTTAGGCAGCCCATACATTGATCACTTTTTTTCATTCAACTATTAGGTTTAATGAAAAAAAAAAAAAAATTATCCAATTCCCCCATCTACACATTATCCTCCCAGTGTGAACCAGTGCTGGAACAACCAGAGTTGCTGTCCTGTCCCGGCTTTTCACAGAGCTGGTCTCTGTCTCCATGGCAGCGGCAGCAGCACATTGGAACCCAGTGCTGGTTACTTTTTTGGAGCTGATGTACAGAAGGGCCAGCACAATTTGTTGTTAGAGATGGGCTGGGGGGCATGTTCAAAATTCCACATGCCAGAGCCTGCCAGGAAGCCCACACTGCACTGCGCTAATCACAGGCAGTGAGACATTTCCTGGTCCGCAGCTGCACAGATCAGGAAATGTCTCAGTGGCTTTGATTAGCACTGTGGAGTGTCGGCTTCCTGGCGGGATCGGGCATGTGGGATTTCAAACACACCCGAGCCCATCTCTATTGGTTGTAGACAGTTGAGCTCCCTGCAGGTTGCTTAGCAGCATGCAATCCAGGTGATGCTCCTAGTCAAATCCTAGTGTTAAATATCAGTGATTTTATTAATCAAAGCCCACACTTTACAGGCATAGAGCCCACATGGCTGCTGAACATACAGTTGATTATATGTGGTTGTACTTTTAATGCTAATAAATACTGTGTTTATTAGATCTGACTGGGAGCATCACCTGGATCACATCCCGATCAGCATGTCAACAGAGAAGGTTATACAGCATTACTGCTGCTAGGTGACCAGCTGGGGGCTCGGCTCTCTATAACCAATAGCGCCAGCCTTCCCCTGCATGCACCCATAATGTCACCAGCACTAGGTCCTAATAGACTGCCGCCGCAGACAGATGCCAGACCAGCGCTGTCAATAGCAGGGACAGGACAGCTGGGGAACCCCACAGTGGCAGAACACCAGGGCCCGGTGACAAGACAACCTTTGCAACCCTGAGAGTTCTCCCACTACTTTGGACCCTTATGCCGCGTACACACCATCACTTTTTGTGATGAAAAAAAACGCCATTTTTAAAAACGTCATTTAAAATGACCCTGTGTGGGGAAAACGTTGTTGTATGTCTTCTGAAAAACGACAAAAAAAATTCGAACATGCTTCAATTTTTTGTGTCGTTTTTCAAAACGTCGTTTTTTGTGTCATTTAAAATGATAGTGTGTGGGCAAAACGACGTTTAAAACAACGTTTTTAAATCGCGCATGCTCAGAAGCGAGTTATGAAGCGAGCTTAAATGGAACAGAGTGCCGTTGTACGTGCTGAACGTAACCGCGCTTTGCTAGAGCATTTTGAAAAAACGATGGTGTGTATGCTACGTCGTTTTTTAAAATGAAGTTTCAAAAACTTCGTTTTTTTACATCACATAAAACGTCGTTTTTTTCTATCACAAAAAAATACCGTCTGTACGCGGCATTATATTTGCTTGGTGTGCTGGTGACATATATCTCTTGTTTTCTGACACCCTGGGAGGCACCAAGTATAATAGGAAGGGAGCTCACTGCAGAACATGTGAAAGGACTCGTTGTGGGATCGTAGTAAAGGGCCCCAGGAGATATATATATATATATATATATAATTGTATTTTATAGTTGGCCCCCCTACTTTTGTCCCTGTCCCCCCCTAAATATGAAAGCTGGAGACGCCACTGCCAGTTTCCTAGAATTAACCAGAGTGGATAGGACTGGACCTGAGAGTCCAAGTCTCCTCAGAATGTGGGTCTCAATAGCCAAACCGTCAAATTTAGACTTTGTAAGGCAGGATGGAATATTGGACCTTGTGAGAGTATAAGTGGATTGACAGAGCATAACATTAATTACGAAGAAGATTGACTGTCAGCTTTCAAGTCCCTCTAAGAAAGAAGATTTATGGGGATTTCCTTGAACAGGAAAAATGTGGGGACTGTTATTAAAGCATGAACAGTAGTATGGTATGAAGATATGTGGGCCTGGTCAAACCTCAGTCATGAGAGCCACAACAACAATGTAGATATCAAAAAGATTTATTTTATAAAAAGTTTCTTTATAAAAAGACATAGACAGAAGAAAAAAGATATACAATAAATAATATAGAATGCATAATAGACAAATTCCAGACTAACAAATAAAATGATACTTCAAGTGCATAAAGATGCAGGTGATCTTCATTTCATCCCACATGTAACGGTTCTACTAGTTTCGCCCAAGAGGGCTTCGTCAGGAACCAATAGGGGGCAGTAGTCTGAGCAAACAAAAAATATATCAATGAACGGAAGAAAATATGTAATAATATACAGAGATAGTCACATAAATTTGTTGTATCAGTACATACAAAAATGTCTGATTGACCATAGATGTTGACATAATCATAATTTGTTATAAAACATAAAAAGAATATATTTGTTTAAATAGACAAAAATCGAGTGAATGGAGTGTCTGTGATAACTGTGGACTTTGACAAAAATATTTACCTGAAAGAATGGACTGAAAAACCTGAATAGTTAGCCGTTACTGGCTCAGAATCCCAGATGGAAGATCCCAGATGGAAGGAAGGAGGGATGGGAAAAAGAGGAAATAATCCTCTTATGCATGCGGGTAGGAACACCATGCACCGCACAGAGCCTGGATGCAAGCCTATAGAGGAAGAGGAGCCGGAGGCAAGCAGGTACTGTGGGTACAGAATGAAGATATTAAAAATTAACAGATAAGGAGAGAAGAGAGAGGTATAATGAAGAAAAAACAAAATTGTGATGAATAAACATCTGTAGAAAAGATATGTATAAAAGATAATTGTTACCTGGTTCAAATAATGATCAGAATAATAGGAAGATTCGGTGATGAAGTAGTCTCAAAAGAGATTAATATGGATCAACCCAAGAAATTTCTGTCAGTACTGTGTAGCACAAAACAGGAAGTCATTCACTATGAAACTATATGCAAAATGTCAAAAAATTATATAAATGTTGCTTCTAGTGGTACACGACTATTTGGTGACAAATTAGTTTAAAAATTAAGACCGCAAATCACAGCGGTAATAAAAATAATATTAATATAAAGGCCTATATAGGCTGCAGGATATTGAAAGAGCCTAAATTACTCACGGAGTGTAGCATTTTTTATGTACTAATTAAGCATTATAGTTGTTACATCTATCAGAATAATAAAGGTGAAGCAGTGAGAAGGTGGAAATATAAACAAATAATGGTAATAGTATTACCTGATTCAAGTTGCAGTGGTAACTGCCGGAAATTAGGCAGATAAATTGCCCGAAAAATCTATTTAGTCCAGATGCTGAATAATGAAATATCAAAGAAAGAAAACCAAAAAAGAAAGTCAATCAAGGAGAAAATATTTCCTCAGTGTTGACAGATAAATGAATAAAATAGAATAAAGTAACACAAAGTCTGCAAATGGCAACAAAGTGTCACACCCAGACTATTGTAAATACTTAAAAGAAAAAAGTATATGGTAAAGAAACAAAATAATAGAGTAAAATAGAATAATAAGAAATAATCTATGGATGAGAGCATACCTATGACCTGCTGTTGCCTCAGTATACCGAGGAATGATTCCTCTAGCAGAGCTCATGCTGATGGATCAGCTGTGCGGCTCACTAATATGCTGCCCTCAATCAGAGTGAGATGATATACATCTGAATAGGGGGCAGCTCCTCACTCTCTAATGGGCGTGGTTATCACGGCAGATGTCATGGGGATTACCCATGGGAACCACAGGGACCGCGTCTGCGCAAAAGAAAAACATCCCTCTAGGAGATGCTGAATCAGGCGCGCTTGTGCGGAGGAGAAGGAACCCCTGGGGAAATACACCGGCGTCAGATATGACGTATCAGTGCCTGCCCAATGGGTGCCGTGAAAGACGGACACGCACTAACACTCGAGCCTCCGCTTGAGTTCAGCCCAGCATCGCTACACTGGTGCGTGCCCCCTAGCGCCCAGAGTGGCTTGCAGCTTGAAACGGACTGATAGATGTCCGATATGTGCAGGCAATAAGCTGAAGTGCAGGGGATCCGTACTGATGGTATGAGAGCATGAATAACATGTTTTCATCCATATCAGGCAAATAGATAAAGAAAAAAATAGAAAAAGGGAAGAGAAAAACGGGAAAAATGAATGAAAGAAGAAGAGCAACAAAGAAAGCAGGGTAAAATAGAAGTCGTGAAGAGATATATATATAGTATATAAAAATCAAAAACCGATTTTAAAAAAAAAAAAAAAAAAGGGAAAAAAATAAAATATGAATAAAATGAAAAAATAATAATAATAATAATAAAAATGAAAAAATATGTATAAATGAAATTCCACCAATTAACCTAAAAAAGAGAGGAGAAACATACAGGAAAAGTCCACAGGTCACAGCACAAATCCAGTCAAAATTCATTACAATGGCATTTGACATTTTTATTGTTACAAAAAAGTAGTATATTCTTCTATATAACAAAAAAAGAAGGGGATATTCGAGAACGAATCTTAATTAACCATAAAATGTTGTTGCATACCTGCAGTCATATAGGCTGCACACTAAAGTTCTATACTCCCAATTGTCGGGTGGTGGAATGTCGCAAAATTGGGGCACGTCAGAGTGTAAAGACACAATTCGCGGCACCCATTGCACCACCTCCCTCTTACAATAGGGAATATTAGTGCTCAGGGGACTAGGGCAAGACTGCTTGATTGGCCATGATGGATTAGGGCTGATGGCCATTTGGTAGAGCCAAACCATGGGAAGTGGGAAAACAGCTTTGATGGAAAAGCTTCAAAATAACAGTGTAGTATCCCCGGCATATCCGACTTGTGGTCACCAAATTAAAGGAAGGGCTTATAGCTTATATTTTCATTTAACCCTGGGTGCTGAGTAGCATTAAATGTATATATCCAGCGTGCTTCCGTTTGTAGCAATCGTTTGTCAGCATCGCCTCCTCTCTCATTGAGAGGAATATGTGCCAAAGCAAAGAAGCCTAACATTGCCTGGTTGTGGTTGTGGAACAAGCCTATATGGCGGCTGATGGGTGTTTCCATTAGTTTTTTCTTAACAGCTAGGACATGATCTCTCATTCTGCAAAAGAAATTGCGTTTAGTTTTTCCTACATAGTAGGCACCGCAATTGCATTTCATTAAATAGATGATGCCAATTGTTTGGCAGGTTGCGCGGAACTTAGGTGAATATGTTTCGCCATTGGGGAGAGAAACACTTTCACCTGGCAGGATGTATCGACAGAAATTGCATTTACCGCACGGAAAAGTTCCTGTCTTAGTTGGTTTGGGCACCATTTGTGTCGCATAATGGCTGGTGACAGCTCTATCCCGAATTAAGGGAGAGCGTTTGAATGTTATCTCTGGTTTTAAGTTGATGAATTTCTTAATTTTGTCATCAGAGGTAAGGAGGTACCAATATTTGCTGTAAATATTCCGAATTAATTGATGCTGACGATTAAAGCGTGTGATCACCCTGGTGGTGTTAGCTTTGGAGACATTTTTGGATTTATAGATGAGGTCATTTCTGTCTAATAGGCTGGCTTTATTATAGGCACGGCGTAAGCAAGTCTTGCTATATCCTCTCTCTTTGAGGCGGGCGTAGAGCTGTGCTGCTTCTTTTTTGTAATCTTCTTTGCGGGAGCAATTGCGCCTCAGTCTTAGATATTGACTGTATGGAATACTATTGATCAGTGGACTGGGGTGCGAACTGGAAGCATGCAATAAACTGTTGCCTGCTGTAGGTTTCCTGTAGAGTGTGGAACACAGGCTGCCTTTACTGTCAATAAACAATTCAACATCCAGAAAAGTTATGTTTTTCTGGCTATAATTATATGTAAATTTTAAATTATAGTTGTTTGTAGCCCTTCCAAAAATATTAGAAGCTCATCCTGAGAGCCCCCCCAAACCATGAAGACATCATCTATGTAGCGATGCCACATTAGCACGCTATCCGATGACGTGCTCCTGGATTCCTCATTGAAGAGGTCACGTTCCCACCCCCCCAGGTACAGGTTGGCGTAGGAGGGGGCACAGCCTGCCCCCATAGCCACGCCCTGTACCTGGAGGTAGTGGGAACGTTTGAACAGAAAAATGTTGTTCGTCAAAATAAATTCAAGCATTTCTATGATGAAATTGTTGTATTTAGAAGTATTCTTGTCACGTTCGTTGAGGAAGCTCCTAATGACTTGTGTGCCTAGCCCATGAGGAATAGAATTATATAATGCCTCTATGTCAATGGCATCTAGCCAGGCATTAGGTGGAATAGTAAGGCCATCAACAATCTTTAATAATTCGATGGTATCTTTCACGTGAGAGAACAAGCTCTGAACGTGAGGGTATAGGTATTCGTCGATGATCCTACTAATATTTTCAGTTAATGAACCGCAACCGGATACGATTGGACGTCCCGGAGGGGGTAAAACCCCCTTATGTATTTTAGGCAAGGCATAAAATGTCGGGGTGGTGGGGCTCTCAATGTTAAGAAATTGCAAAGTGGTCTCGTCTATAGTGCCCAGGCGACGTGCGCGGTTCACAATCTGGCGGTATCGCTCAATGCTTTGTGTGATCATCGAGGCTGGTACAGGTCTGTACCAGTCTCTATTTTTCAAGATTTTAAGGCACATCTCCTCATAACTGCGTCTATCCATTAGTACAATATTTCCCCCTTTATCGGAGGCTTTAACGACAAGATCGTCGTTGTTACGGATAGTGTTCAAGGCTGTTCTTAAGTTTTTATTGAGGTTCGATGTAGTGCCTGACTTCCAGTTTGCTGCCTCTATGGCTTTGGTGACCTGCAGGACAAAGGCCCAAATATTCGGATTGCCCTGCAAGACAGGAAATGATCTAGATTTGGGCTTGTAAGTTTTAGGAGTGACGTAGACTGGTTTATTGTGTCTTGACTGTACTAAGCCTTGTGAGAGTAGGTCTGAGCGTAGAGGGAGAATCCAAGGCTTCCCCTCTGCCATCTTTCCTATTTCTGCATACCTGGGCCAAGCCGGTGCAACTAAAATCACCTTCTTTCCTTCCCTCTTGACTCTCTGAAGGAATCGTTGGAGAAGCGGAACTGGAGGGAACGCATAAATCAGAGAATACTGATCCATTGATCAGCCAGGGCATTCGCCCCTTGGATCCCTTGTCCTTGACACAAAGTTGTCCAACAGGTCTACATCTAGGGTACCCCATTTCTGACATATGGCTTGAAATATGTTGGGGTGTAGAGACCATTCTCCTAGACTCAGTTGCTGGCGGCTTAGAAAATCCGCTTGCCAATTTTCTACCCCTGGAATCAAGACCGCAGAAAGGCAAGTAATATGCCTTTCTGCCCAAGAAAAAATTTGATTTACCTCTGTTTGGGCACCCAGACTTCTGGTACCTCCTTGGTGATTGACAACAAAAACCTGGGGAATGCCCAGGGAAAAACCAAGCCTACTTACCGACCAGCTTGCAGAAAACCAATTAACCTGTCTACAGTATGCGTTAAAAACAGGGGTTCAGTCCGCACGCATTTGCAAACGCATGCGTGAGCCACAGAGCCGCGCCAAGGCACCCTGCAATATCTGTGGTCCTAACACTAAACAATGAGTGTCCCCACAGTGGAGGCACATGCATTTTAATGGATAGACAGGGGCAGGTGAACTGAAGGGAAGCCACCCCTCCTTTAAAGGAACAAGAGCACACCAAGCACCCAGCATATAGCACAATGGCTGCAAAGGTGTTGGTGCACTGATGGACCAATATAAACACCACAGGTGAAGCATAAACATGTCCACTGCCCCCGTCTATAGCTGGCCATAACAGTAAGTAGCATTGGAAGGCTAAAGCAGATAACAACAAAAACCTGGGGAATGCCCAGGGAAAAACCAAGCCTACTTACCGACCAGCTTGCAGAAAACCAATTAACCTGTCTACAGTATGCGTTAAAAACAGGGGTTCAGTCCGCACGCATTTGCAAACGCATGCGTGAGCCACAGAGCCGCGCCAAGGCACCCTGCAATATCTGTGGTCCTAACACTAAACAATGAGTGTCCCCACAGTGGAGGCACATGCATTTTAATGGATAGACAGGGGCAGGTGAACTGAAGGGAAGCCACCCCTCCTTTAAAGGAACAAGAGCACACCAAGCACCCAGCATATAGCACAATGGCTGCAAAGGTGTTGGTGCACTGATGGACCAATATAAACACCACAGGTGAAGCATAAACATGTCCACTGCCCCCGTCTATAGCTGGCCATAACAGTAAGTAGCATTGGAAGGCTAAAGCAGATAACAACAAAAACCTGGGGAATGCCCAGGGAAAAACCAAGCCTACTTACCGACCAGCTTGCAGAAAACCAATTAACCTGTCTACAGTATGCGTTAAAAACAGGGGTTCAGTCCGCACGCATTTGCAAACGCATGCGTGAGCCACAGAGCCGCGCCAAGGCACCCTGCAATATCTGTGGTCCTAACACTAAACAATGAGTGTCCCCACAGTGGAGGCACATGCATTTTAATGGATAGACAGGGGCAGGTGAACTGAAGGGAAGCCACCCCTCCTTTAAAGGAACAAGAGCACACCAAGCACCCAGCATATAGCACAATGGCTGCAAAGGTGTTGGTGCACTGATGGACCAATATAAACACCACAGGTGAAGCATAAACATGTCCACTGCCCCCGTCTATAGCTGGCCATAACAGTAAGTAGCATTGGAAGGCTAAAGCAGATAACAACAAAAACCTGGGGAATGCCCAGGGAAAAACCAAGCCTACTTACCGACCAGCTTGCAGAAAACCAATTAACCTGTCTACAGTATGCGTTAAAAACAGGGGTTCAGTCCGCACGCATTTGCAAACGCATGCGTGAGCCACAGAGCCGCGCCAAGGCACCCTGCAATATCTGTGGTCCTAACACTAAACAATGAGTGTCCCCACAGTGGAGGCACATGCATTTTAATGGATAGACAGGGGCAGGTGAACTGAAGGGAAGCCACCCCTCCTTTAAAGGAACAAGAGCACACCAAGCACCCAGCATATAGCACAATGGCTGCAAAGGTGTTGGTGCACTGATGGACCAATATAAACACCACAGGTGAAGCATAAACATGTCCACTGCCCCCGTCTATAGCTGGCCATAACAGTAAGTAGCATTGGAAGGCTAAAGCAGATAACAACAAAAACCTGGGGAATGCCCAGGGAAAAACCAAGCCTACTTACCGACCAGCTTGCAGAAAACCAATTAACCTGTCTACAGTATGCGTTAAAAACAGGGGTTCAGTCCGCACGCATTTGCAAACGCATGCGTGAGCCACAGAGCCGCGCCAAGGCACCCTGCAATATCTGTGGTCCTAACACTAAACAATGAGTGTCCCCACAGTGGAGGCACATGCATTTTAATGGATAGACAGGGGCAGGTGAACTGAAGGGAAGCCACCCCTCCTTTAAAGGAACAAGAGCACACCAAGCACCCAGCATATAGCACAATGGCTGCAAAGGTGTTGGTGCACTGATGGACCAATATAAACACCACAGGTGAAGCATAAACATGTCCACTGCCCCCGTCTATAGCTGGCCATAACAGTAAGTAGCATTGGAAGGCTAAAGCAGATAACAACAAAAACCTGGGGAATGCCCAGGGAAAAACCAAGCCTACTTACCGACCAGCTTGCAGAAAACCAATTAACCTGTCTACAGTATGCGTTAAAAACAGGGGTTCAGTCCGCACGCATTTGCAAACGCATGCGTGAGCCACAGAGCCGCGCCAAGGCACCCTGCAATATCTGTGGTCCTAACACTAAACAATGAGTGTCCCCACAGTGGAGGCACATGCATTTTAATGGATAGACAGGGGCAGGTGAACTGAAGGGAAGCCACCCCTCCTTTAAAGGAACAAGAGCACACCAAGCACCCAGCATATAGCACAATGGCTGCAAAGGTGTTGGTGCACTGATGGACCAATATAAACACCACAGGTGAAGCATAAACATGTCCACTGCCCCCGTCTATAGCTGGCCATAACAGTAAGTAGCATTGGAAGGCTAAAGCAGATAACAACAAAAACCTGGGGAATGCCCAGGGAAAAACCAAGCCTACTTACCGACCAGCTTGCAGAAAACCAATTAACCTGTCTACAGTATGCGTTAAAAACAGGGGTTCAGTCCGCACGCATTTGCAAACGCATGCGTGAGCCACAGAGCCGCGCCAAGGCACCCTGCAATATCTGTGGTCCTAACACTAAACAATGAGTGTCCCCACAGTGGAGGCACATGCATTTTAATGGATAGACAGGGGCAGGTGAACTGAAGGGAAGCCACCCCTCCTTTAAAGGAACAAGAGCACACCAAGCACCCAGCATATAGCACAATGGCTGCAAAGGTGTTGGTGCACTGATGGACCAATATAAACACCACAGGTGAAGCATAAACATGTCCACTGCCCCCGTCTATAGCTGGCCATAACAGTAAGTAGCATTGGAAGGCTAAAGCAGATAACAACAAAAACCTGGGGAATGCCCAGGGAAAAACCAAGCCTACTTACCGACCAGCTTGCAGAAAACCAATTAACCTGTCTACAGTATGCGTTAAAAACAGGGGTTCAGTCCGCACGCATTTGCAAACGCATGCGTGAGCCACAGAGCCGCGCCAAGGCACCCTGCAATATCTGTGGTCCTAACACTAAACAATGAGTGTCCCCACAGTGGAGGCACATGCATTTTAATGGATAGACAGGGGCAGGTGAACTGAAGGGAAGCCACCCCTCCTTTAAAGGAACAAGAGCACACCAAGCACCCAGCATATAGCACAATGGCTGCAAAGGTGTTGGTGCACTGATGGACCAATATAAACACCACAGGTGAAGCATAAACATGTCCACTGCCCCCGTCTATAGCTGGCCATAACAGTAAGTAGCATTGGAAGGCTAAAGCAGATAACAACAAAAACCTGGGGAATGCCCAGGGAAAAACCAAGCCTACTTACCGACCAGCTTGCAGAAAACCAATTAACCTGTCTACAGTATGCGTTAAAAACAGGGGTTCAGTCCGCACGCATTTGCAAACGCATGCGTGAGCCACAGAGCCGCGCCAAGGCACCCTGCAATATCTGTGGTCCTAACACTAAACAATGAGTGTCCCCACAGTGGAGGCACATGCATTTTAATGGATAGACAGGGGCAGGTGAACTGAAGGGAAGCCACCCCTCCTTTAAAGGAACAAGAGCACACCAAGCACCCAGCATATAGCACAATGGCTGCAAAGGTGTTGGTGCACTGATGGACCAATATAAACACCACAGGTGAAGCATAAACATGTCCACTGCCCCCGTCTATAGCTGGCCATAACAGTAAGTAGCATTGGAAGGCTAAAGCAGATAACAACAAAAACCTGGGGAATGCCCAGGGAAAAACCAAGCCTACTTACCGACCAGCTTGCAGAAAACCAATTAACCTGTCTACAGTATGCGTTAAAAACAGGGGTTCAGTCCGCACGCATTTGCAAACGCATGCGTGAGCCACAGAGCCGCGCCAAGGCACCCTGCAATATCTGTGGTCCTAACACTAAACAATGAGTGTCCCCACAGTGGAGGCACATGCATTTTAATGGATAGACAGGGGCAGGTGAACTGAAGGGAAGCCACCCCTCCTTTAAAGGAACAAGAGCACACCAAGCACCCAGCATATAGCACAATGGCTGCAAAGGTGTTGGTGCACTGATGGACCAATATAAACACCACAGGTGAAGCATAAACATGTCCACTGCCCCCGTCTATAGCTGGCCATAACAGTAAGTAGCATTGGAAGGCTAAAGCAGATAACAACAAAAACCTGGGGAATGCCCAGGGAAAAACCAAGCCTACTTACCGACCAGCTTGCAGAAAACCAATTAACCTGTCTACAGTATGCGTTAAAAACAGGGGTTCAGTCCGCACGCATTTGCAAACGCATGCGTGAGCCACAGAGCCGCGCCAAGGCACCCTGCAATATCTGTGGTCCTAACACTAAACAATGAGTGTCCCCACAGTGGAGGCACATGCATTTTAATGGATAGACAGGGGCAGGTGAACTGAAGGGAAGCCACCCCTCCTTTAAAGGAAGGCATTCCCCAGGTTTTTGTTGTTATCTGCTTTAGCCTTCCAATGCTACTTACTGTTATGGCCAGCTATAGACGGGGGCAGTGGACATGTTTATGCTTCACCTGTGGTGTTTATATTGGTCCATCAGTGCACCAACACCTTTGCAGCCATTGTGCTATATGCTGGGTGCTTGGTGTGCTCTTGTTCCTTTAAAGGAGGGGTGGCTTCCCTTCAGTTCACCTGCCCCTGTCTATCCATTAAAATGCATGTGCCTCCACTGTGGGGACACTCATTGTTTAGTGTTAGGACCACAGATATTGCAGGGTGCCTTGGCGCGGCTCTGTGGCTCACGCATGCGTTTGCAAATGCGTGCGGACTGAACCCCTGTTTTTAACGCATACTGTAGACAGGTTAATTGGTTTTCTGCAAGCTGGTCGGTAAGTAGGCTTGGTTTTTCCCTGGGCATTCCCCAGGTTTTTGTTGTTATCTGCTTTAGCCTTCCAATGCTACTTACTGTTATGGCCAGCTATAGACGGGGGCAGTGGACATGTTTATGCTTCACCTGTGGTGTTTATATTGGTCCATCAGTGCACCAACACCTTTGCAGCCATTGTGCTATATGCTGGGTGCTTGGTGTGCTCTTGTTCCTTTAAAGGAGGGGTGGCTTCCCTTCAGTTCACCTGCCCCTGTCTATCCATTAAAATGCATGTGCCTCCACTGTGGGGACACTCATTGTTTAGTGTTAGGACCACAGATATTGCAGGGTGCCTTGGCGCGGCTCTGTGGCTCACGCATGCGTTTGCAAATGCGTGCGGACTGAACCCCTGTTTTTAACGCATACTGTAGACAGGTTAATTGGTTTTCTGCAAGCTGGTCGGTAAGTAGGCTTGGTTTTTCCCTGGGCATTCCCCAGATTTTTGTTGTTATCTGCTTTAGCCTTCCAATGCTACTTACTGTTATGGCCAGCTATAGACGGGGGCAGTGGACATGTTTATGCTTCACCTGTGGTGTTTATATTGGTCCATCAGTGCACCAACACCTTTGCAGCCATTGTGCTATATGCTGGGTGCTTGGTGTGCTCTTGTTCCTTTAAAGGAGGGGTGGCTTCCCTTCAGTTCACCTGCCCCTGTCTATCCATTAAAATGCATGTGCCTCCACTGTGGGGACACTCATTGTTTAGTGTTAGGACCACAGATATTGCAGGGTGCCTTGGCGCGGCTCTGTGGCTCACGCATGCGTTTGCAAATGCGTGCGGACTGAACCCCTGTTTTTAACGCATACTGTAGACAGGTTAATTGGTTTTCTGCAAGCTGGTCGGTAAGTAGGCTTGGTTTTTCCCTGGGCATTCCCCAGGTTTTTGTTGTTATCTGCTTTAGCCTTCCAATGCTACTTACTGTTATGGCCAGCTATAGACGGGGGCAGTGGACATGTTTATGCTTCACCTGTGGTGTTTATATTGGTCCATCAGTGCACCAACACCTTTGCAGCCATTGTGCTATATGCTGGGTGCTTGGTGTGCTCTTGTTCCTTTAAAGGAGGGGTGGCTTCCCTTCAGTTCACCTGCCCCTGTCTATCCATTAAAATGCATGTGCCTCCACTGTGGGGACACTCATTGTTTAGTGTTAGGACCACAGATATTGCAGGGTGCCTTGGCGCGGCTCTGTGGCTCACGCATGCGTTTGCAAATGCGTGCGGACTGAACCCCTGTTTTTAACGCATACTGTAGACAGGTTAATTGGTTTTCTGCAAGCTGGTCGGTAAGTAGGCTTGGTTTTTCCCTGGGCATTCCCCAGGTTTTTGTTGTTATCTGCTTTAGCCTTCCAATGCTACTTACTGTTATGGCCAGCTATAGACGGGGGCAGTGGACATGTTTATGCTTCACCTGTGGTGTTTATATTGGTCCATCAGTGCACCAACACCTTTGCAGCCATTGTGCTATATGCTGGGTGCTTGGTGTGCTCTTGTTCCTTTAAAGGAGGGGTGGCTTCCCTTCAGTTCACCTGCCCCTGTCTATCCATTAAAATGCATGTGCCTCCACTGTGGGGACACTCATTGTTTAGTGTTAGGACCACAGATATTGCAGGGTGCCTTGGCGCGGCTCTGTGGCTCACGCATGCGTTTGCAAATGCGTGCGGACTGAACCCCTGTTTTTAACGCATACTGTAGACAGGTTAATTGGTTTTCTGCAAGCTGGTCGGTAAGTAGGCTTGGTTTTTCCCTGGGCATTCCCCAGGTTTTTGTTGTTATCTGCTTTAGCCTTCCAATGCTACTTACTGTTATGGCCAGCTATAGACGGGGGCAGTGGACATGTTTATGCTTCACCTGTGGTGTTTATATTGGTCCATCAGTGCACCAACACCTTTGCAGCCATTGTGCTATATGCTGGGTGCTTGGTGTGCTCTTGTTCCTTTAAAGGAGGGGTGGCTTCCCTTCAGTTCACCTGCCCCTGTCTATCCATTAAAATGCATGTGCCTCCACTGTGGGGACACTCATTGTTTAGTGTTAGGACCACAGATATTGCAGGGTGCCTTGGCGCGGCTCTGTGGCTCACGCATGCGTTTGCAAATGCGTGCGGACTGAACCCCTGTTTTTAACGCATACTGTAGACAGGTTAATTGGTTTTCTGCAAGCTGGTCGGTAAGTAGGCTTGGTTTTTCCCTGGGCATTCCCCAGGTTTTTGTTGTTATCTGCTTTAGCCTTCCAATGCTACTTACTGTTATGGCCAGCTATAGACGGGGGCAGTGGACATGTTTATGCTTCACCTGTGGTGTTTATATTGGTCCATCAGTGCACCAACACCTTTGCAGCCATTGTGCTATATGCTGGGTGCTTGGTGTGCTCTTGTTCCTTTAAAGGAGGGGTGGCTTCCCTTCAGTTCACCTGCCCCTGTCTATCCATTAAAATGCATGTGCCTCCACTGTGGGGACACTCATTGTTTAGTGTTAGGACCACAGATATTGCAGGGTGCCTTGGCGCGGCTCTGTGGCTCACGCATGCGTTTGCAAATGCGTGCGGACTGAACCCCTGTTTTTAACGCATACTGTAGACAGGTTAATTGGTTTTCTGCAAGCTGGTCGGTAAGTAGGCTTGGTTTTTCCCTGGGCATTCCCCAGGTTTTTGTTGTTATCTGCTTTAGCCTTCCAATGCTACTTACTGTTATGGCCAGCTATAGACGGGGGCAGTGGACATGTTTATGCTTCTCCTTGGTGATTGACATGAGCCACTGCTGTGGCATTGTCAGACTGTACCCGAACAGGACACCCCTGCAGTCTAGTCTGTAAGACCAGACGAATTTCCAGAATGTTGATGGGCAGGAGCTTTTCCTGGTGCTTCCATGGCAGCATACCAATGGTTGGTGGCTCCGCCCTTGACCAACCCACAGGACCACTTAACTCTATAAAAAAAGGGTTGTCCCTCCCCTCAGGCATTGTTTTTCCTGTCCTCAGCCCTGCAGGATCACAGATCAGCCCTACCTCACGGATATATGGTGTGAGCATTGCAGGTTCATGCTCTCCTAGAGGATGGAGTCCTATTTACTTGGGCTGCTAAAGGCGCCCTATAAGTATGGGAGCCCGTTTTTTTCTGTGAGTTTTTTTAAAGGCATGTTTAAACACATCTAGGAGCATTTACCTTCTCCTCTATGGTTGTTTTGCTGGCTATTTGCGTGGTACCTTTCTGAGCAATGGTGTTTTCTAATCCACCCTGTAGCACCTGGCCGACAGCTGGCACCCTTCTGTGTTCTTTGGATCCTCAAATTTAAATTATCCCTAAATTGTCTCTATTGCAATGCCGCATTAAAAGAAAAAGATCCTCAACATACCTAGGGGGGCTGCAACAGGCAGGTAAGTTCCTTCTTTCAAAAGAGCATTTGTGTTTCCTCGGGCACATGTGATCATCCCTTTTTCCGTGAGTCATCCCGCAGATCCTCCAGCTGGAGTTCTTGCGAAAAGAGGTCAGGTCAGGGGGACACAACTTCTGGTCACCCACACTCATTCTGCCCATGGTTCTCCGCAGCAGTCAGAGGTTGCCTGGCGTCTCAAGCAGACATGATTCACAGCATGGACCCTCACAGCCAGGGAAAAGGGGCTGTTGAGTGTGTGGCCTTACTGGGAAAATTGGCATGTGGTCAGTGCCTCCTGACAAGCAAGGGTCCATAGGACTCAAAGATTCAGTAAAGGATACCATCCGGCATTGGCCCTATCCCAAGACCACTCAGTTACGCCTACAGTAAAGTGCAGTAGAGCCCTTTATTATCACTGTTAAAGATGCGCTTCAGTGGGAGAAAGATCCTGAACCTCCGTCCAACACGAAAAAATATTTCCCTCATCTAAACAAAAGTTTCAACCTTCCCTTTAATGGACGAGATTAAAGGGATGGTTACGGAGGAATTGAGGAAAGTGGATGAAGGCCCATCGCTTACAGTCGATTTCTCAAGCTATTCCCACTGACGGAAGCTGACACCCAGCCCTTTGATTCCATCCTGACTGTGGACGGGTCGGTCATGAAATTGGCCAGAAGTGCAATGTGTCCTCTAGAAGACGCAGTCTCGTCGGGGATGTCCTGGACCGCAGGATCGATTCAAGTCTCAAGAAGGTGCATCAGGCAACGGGGAGCCTTTTAAGCAAGCAGTGGCATTGTCTTTCATTTCCAGAGCCACCGGAGTATGATCGGATAATGTCGAGGCGGCCCTCATACAAGGCCTAGGCGCGGATAAAGTCATTAAAGAGCTGGATGAATCAAAGCTAACCCCAGATTTATGGCAGAAGCAGCCATCTGCATCCTAAGATGTTCCTCCAAGATCATGCTATACTCTATCAGCAGGTAGGGCGCTATGGCTGAAAGCATGATCGGCGAGCCTGTCTTCAAAACAGTCATGGTGTCATATCCCATACGAAAATATGGTCCTGTTCGGCAATAAAGTGGATCCAGTAATCAGAGGAAGTGTCCTTATTTCCCAGGTTAGGGATAGGAGAAAAAAATGTTGCTTCTCAACCAGCTACCCAACAAGGTTTCCAGGACATACTGTCTGGGTAAGGCCTGAACATCGACGGTTGATAACCAGAAGTCCTTCTGAATCCTTACCCACTCAACAGGCCCAGTAGGAGCAAGACTCCAATCTTTCGCCCAGGCTTGGGTAGGAAAATTGCGTGGATCAACAGGCAATCGCCAAAGTCCTTCAGGGAGTGATACTGGTTCCAGACTCGGAGGAACACTCTCAGGGTTTTATTCCCCAGTCTTTAGCCTTCAAGGAATCGGGAGGCTGGAGACCCATAAGGGATCTGCGAGGCTGAACAGATATATTCAAGTGGGGCACTTCAAAATGTAGCCATTAAACACAGTAATTCTATCAGTACAGCCACGGGATTGGACGATCTCTATAGATCTCCAAGATGCATACCTTCACATCCCCATCCATCATCATTTCCGTCTCTTCCTCCGGTTCAAGATAGGCGATTTGCACCTTCAGTTCCAATGTCTTCCCCTTGGAATTTTATCAGCTCCCAAAACCTTTATTAAGGTTCTAGTGTCCTCACTAGCTCCCCTCCGGGAGAGTGGGATACAGGTTCTACACTACTTGGATGGCATACTGATCCTATCCAGCACAGAGGGGACTCTGGAAACGCATGTGCATATGGTCCTGAACACCTCAAGCCAGTTTGGATGGCTTATCAACTAATCGAGGAGTCAATTAACAACTGAACAAAGGTCATATCTAGGGGCTTTATTCGATACCCTGGGAAGAACTGTCACTTCCGCTGGAGAAGATCCCCCCATACTAATACAGAAGGCAAAACAAGCATAGGAAGCAGTTCCATACCGGCATTAGGTGGTCCAAGCCTCCTAGGGTCCCCTTTCATCATGTATACCGATGATGAAGTGGGCCAGGTGGCACTTATGAGACTTCCAATTGGGCTTTTGGGCATATTGGAGGTAGAAGCATCTCGGACAGTTGATGATAATCACTCTTGCAGCGAAATCCAACCTCTGGTGGTGGACAAGATCGCTCGACCTTCTAATTTTTCGCTTCCTCGACCCCATCTCATGGACCATCCTTACATCGGCCGCAAAGTCAGCTGGGATGGGGGTGCACTATTAAAACCAGTGAGTGCAAAGGAAATGGTAATTCAATACAAAGGATGATCTCCAATATCCTAGAACTAAGGGCAGCATGGATGGCAATCTTACATCTAGCCCCTTCTCAGAGGCAAGTCCATACTACTTCAGCTGGACAATAGGAAGCCTATGTCTGAAACATGGAGGGACAGACAGCCGGTCACTAGTCACCAAAGTGAACCCAATTATATTCTGAGCCGAGAGGAATTTGTTCGACCTTCGGGCTGCCTACATTCTAGCCCCCGAGAATCAGCTAGCTAATCGCCTTTCATGGCCAGCAACCATTGGTCACTTGACCCGTAGGTTATCGACCAGATATACCAGCAGTGGGGTACTCCCCAGATAGATCTTCCCGTTAACACAAAACGCCTCTCCTCTTCATGAGATTTCCATCTCTGATGTCAGCAGGGGGGGATGCCCTAGTCCACCCATGGAACTTCCAAATGGTATATGCATTATTTCCGATTCCTCAGATACCGAGGTTCCTCCATCTGACGTTGGAAAACGTCACTATCCGGACGATTATTTCGTACAGATTGGAAAGTCCATAATTTACGTTTTTAACAAACCGGTTGGTCTTTATTGAGAAGACATCAAAAATACAAATAACGTGTACATAGCTCAGACAGAATAGTACATGAATCGTTAATAAAACAAGCAGGGATTTAGCGTTCACCACAATCTAGTAACAGGCCATAACAGCAACCCACCCTCCCACCATATATGCACCGCATCTGCCGACAAAGCACACATAGCAGACAAAATATACATTAGAACTGTTGTGTCCATGGGAGCCAGACTCTGTCGAATTTTTGGGGACAGCCCCTATTGGTATAAGTCAGCTTATACATTGGTAACAACGCATTCACAGAAGAGTCCCAGGCCTCTACAGTGGGAGGCCGGGGAGAGGACCACTTCTTAAGAATCTCTTTTTTAGCATAAAACATAAGCATGGAGACAAGTATCTTAGTGTAGCGAGGACGCTGGTCATCGTCATGAATCCCTAGTAGGGCCAGCTCAGGTGACACCGGGATGGACAGTGATAGCCGGAGATTGACACATTCAAACACCTTCCCCCAGAATGTGACTAGCAGTGGGCAGGACCAGAACATATGTAGAAACGTGCCCTCCGGGGACCGACAGCGGGGACAACCCGGGAACCTATCAGGGTATATTTGATGCAGGTGTGTAGTAGACACGATGCATACATTTGGTGTGTACCAACCTATCCCTGGACGAAATCAGTATCTTAGCCCCCTCCTCAAAGCACTCCTCCCAATCCTCTCTATCAAGACTAGGGATATCCAAGTGCCACCTGTCCCAGAGGGCACTCATCTTGGGTGAATCCACCTCCAACAGGGTCATATAGAGCGTGGACAGCGTCTTCTTAAGAGATTCCTGAGCCACTAGCTCCTCAATGGGGTCAGCCTTAAGGGTGATAGCCCGTGGGAACTGTGCCCCAAGCTGTGTGCCTCAGCTGATAAAATCTAAATAGCATTTGCCCCAAACTCCAAAGTCCAAACTTGACAGTCAACTCTTGGAAGGACATCAGTGACCCCGAGCGCATAACATCGCGTAGAGTCCTGATCCCGTAGCCGGCCCACAGCTGTGGGCCCGGGATAGTTCTGAAGTGAGGAAGACAGGGATTCCCCCAGAGCGGGCAGAAGGGGAAATAGTGAAGGGGGCGTACCAATCGCCGACTGGCCGCTGACCACACTTGCAGGGTGGTCTTAGTGGGCACCGGTAGGGAGGGATACGCAGCAACCCCCCTGTAAACCAAATTCCCCAGCTCTCTAAGCGAACCCAGTATCGCCGCTTCCAAACAGGTAGCCGCATTCGATCTGGATTGCTCGAACCACCACCTCAGTCACCAAGACCGCTGCTCGATAGTACACCAGGAGATTGGGAAGCGCAAGCCCTCCACAGCGGACCGGTAGCTGCAAGGTGGAACGAGCCAGCCTAGGGGATGAGCCCCTCCACAGAAAGGAGCCTATGCAGGCATCAATCTCCCTGAAGAAAGAGTGGTAGCTTAATCGGGCAATGCCTAAATATATAGTTAAATCTTGGTAGATAAAGCATTTTCAGAATGTTTATACGTCCCAATAAGTTAAGAGGCAAGTCCCTCCATCTGGAGCAATGCTCCTTAAGTTGTCTAACCACTGGTAGTATATTGAGACGTGGAAGTCCCTGAGGTTGCGTGACACCAATATCCCCAAGTACTTGAACTCCTCAACCCACATCAGCGGGGATGAAGTCCCCCCTGCGCTGGCCCCAGGATCTAGGGGGAATAGGACAGGCTTAGCCCAGTTAATCCTTACTCCGGCGAAGCGCCCAAAAAGATCGAAGATCTGCAAGGCCGCCCGCAAGGAAGCGTTTGCATCCTGCAGATAAAGCAGAGCATCATCTGCGTATAGCGAGATCCTCTCCTCCAGGGGGCCAATCTTAAGCCCATGGACCACCTCCTATTCCCTAATCAGGATCGCCAGGGGTTCCAATGCCAGAGCAAACAAACTGGGCGACAAAGGGCAGCCCTGCCTGGTGCCCCTCTGGAGGGGAAAGAGCTCTGACAAGGCGCCATTCGTGCGTATTCTAGCCCTGGGGGATGCATATAGCATAGACAGCCACTTCAAGAACTTGGACCCAAAACCGAAACGCCTCAGTACCTCCCAGAGATAGCCCCACTCCACCGAGTCAAAAGCCTTTTCGGCATCCAGGGAGGCTATGACCCGCTCACCACTATTGTCATGATTAGTGTCTAAGTTGAGGAACAGTCTCCTGATATTTATATCTGTGCCTTTCCCCGGCATGAACCCTGTCTGGTCCTGATGGACCAAGTCCTCCAGTGCCGCGACCAGTTTAGCGTCCGTGTTGATCAGAGAGATGGGTCTATAAGATCCACATTATTCCGGGTCTTTACCCGGCTTAGACACCAGAACCACCACCGCCTCAGACATGGAGCTGGGGAGGGCCCCACAAGTAAAGAACTGTGCAAAGAGTGAAGTCAGTCTAGGAGCCAATAACTCTTGATGCTCAGAGTACAGTTCCGTGGGCAAACCCTGTGCCTTACCCGATTGCATGCAGCCCATGGCCGTCTCCACCTCCTCCAAAGTGATATCTTTATCCAGGTCTCTACTCTTATTGTAACAGAACTATGTATTCTGCCTGGACATCCATGATAATCCTACAGTGAGGCATACAAAGGGTTAATTGTAGAATGACTCTTTAACTGCTAAATTCTAATTTCCCTTCTTAGTTAATTGACTCTCTTTTGTGTATTGTTCAAGTTAGCAGGCGCCTGTCAGGTGTATGCTGATGGGATGGTCTGTGAGTGTGTATTGTTCTAATGGTTAATTGAATTCTATTGATAAAGGAATGTGTCTGATCAGGTCATGTTAAACATAGCGCGGAGCCGAACCGGCTAGAGACTGATAAGCTCAAGGGGATGTCATTATTTCAAAGTATCTGTATTGAAGCCCCCCCTGTGTGAGGAGGGGGGGCGGAAATTTTCATTGTTCCTGTAACAGCTTGTAACCAGATATATACTAGGTGAATGTGCCATTAAAAATCTGTCTTGTTTGACCCTTCAAACGCAGCCTCGTCTCGTTCTTGAAAGGGGACTCTCTCTCTCTCTCTGGATCTCGTGGATGGGATATACCGGCGGTACTTGCATATCACAACTTGCCAGGGAAAAGGACGTCTCCAACGGCTGATACCCCCTCCCTACTAGGGGGTAGCGGGGGTAGCCGTTACATTGGTTGGCAGCAGCGGGATGGTCCTTTTATCCAAAAAGCAAGTTCTGAATGGAGTCTCACTATGCCAGGCTGAAAAGATCCACACTAAAAGATCTATTGGAGAGTCGTGGTGGGAGTGCCAGTAACAGACCACGGAGGGAGCTGATAGCTGACCTGCTGGAGGTGGACGAAATGGATGGATCCATGGAAGGAACTGAGCCCCTTGCACCTGTCAGCGAAGAAGATGTAATTACTGGGATTGTACAGCAGAGATTATCCTTGTATCCAGAAACGTCTGTGGAACTAATTAACCAGCTGTTCCGGGAAGCAAGGGAAGAGATACAAACTAAGAGGGGACAAGAACTGGAACTGGTAAGAGCGAGACAGCCCATTACACATGCAGTTCCTACTCCCCCACCCGCGGCTACAGGACAGAAAATACCGTTCACTGCATTTAAAGCTTTTGTAGAAAATTAGGAGGAAATTGATGGATATTTGGCGGACTTTGAGAGGCAGTGCTCACTACACCAGGTACCACCAGACCAATGGGTCACTATTTTGTCTGGGAAATTGTCGGGCAAAGCCAATGAAGCCTTTCGGGCTCTGGCTCCAGAGGATATTTTACAATATCAGCAAGTTAAAAGGCGCTGCTAACCCGATATGCCGTAACTCCAGAAGCCTACTGCCGTCGCTTCCGGGAGTCCAAGAAGAAGGCTGTGGACTCCCACATTGAATGGGCCAACTGGTTACAAAGGGTGGCATCCCTTTGGGTCCAAGGGTGCAAGGCCAACACCGGGGAGGAAGTATTGCAGCTGCTCCTAATGGAACATTTCTTCCAAGACCTGGCCGCAGGCATACAAGACTGGATACGAGATCGCCGTCCCGCTAACTTAAACGAGGCGGCTCGGCTAGCAGATGAGTACACGGAAACAAGGAAAGTAAGCCAGAGTACTACACGGCTGGCTCAGAAGGTAGAACCGCGTACTCCAACCGTCACCCCACGCCCAGAGTTTCGGGCTCCAGTCCCACCAGGACCACCACGTCCTCAGGGGCCTAACAACTACCCCCGGGGTTCGTCTAGGGTGACGTGCCATCACTGCAGCAACACGGGACATATTGCTCATTATTGCCCTTTGAGAGCTTCAAATAACAACTGGAGACGCACAACACCCAACACAGAGGTCACTCCATCACGTCCCTCTGCGGCCCACTGCCTGGAGACCGAGGGGGGCCCGGAGGAATGTCTGGGAATTTTGTATGAGGCAGACCCAATACAAGCTGCCTCTCCAGATAACCGTCAGCATCACCGTCAGGAGGTACGGGTGAATGGACAAGTAGCACAAGGCCTAAGAGATACCGGGGCTACTATCACTTTGATTCAAAAACATCTGGTAAAGCCAGAGAACGTGTCTACTCGCACAGTTGCCGTCCGGGTCGCAGGGGGCGCTGTATTCCGCTTACCCAGCGCCCGGGTGCACTTAGACTGGGGAGTCGGGTCAGGAAAGACCACAGTTGGTATCGTGGACAACCTACCTGCCGAGGTTGTGCTGGGCAACGACATTGGCCCTCTGACTTCGGCGTATTTACCTACATCTGCTGCGGCTTGCCCCGTGACCACCCGCTCACAGACCCGTATCACAGATGATCCTACAACAGGCCAGGAGACCCAGGTAAGCCAAGAACCGACATGTAACCCCACTACGGTAGAGAGACTCATAGCTTGGGACACCCCAGAGGAATTTGGGAGGGAAACTAGGGAGGACCCCACCTGTAACGGACATATGCATGCTGCCTGGACATCGATAATCTTCATGCAGGGAGGACTACAAGGAACTGCATGGCTTGTCACAATTGGATGTACCACATTGTATTCTGAGCTCAAAGGGTTAATTGGACAATGGTCTCTTTCACTGCTGAATGCTAATGTTCCCTTTGCATAGCTAATGAACTCTCTTTTGTGTAGGTAACAGCCTCCTGTGAGGTGTATGCTGATGGGGATTATGTGTGAGTGATAATTGTTTTAAAGGTTAATTGAATTCTATTGTCTGATCAAGCTAAGTTTAGGAGCCAAAACGTCTAGCGGCTGATTGGCTCAAGGGAATGTCATTATTTCAAAGTATGTGTATTGAAGTCCCCCCTGGGGGGGGAGTGTCATTTGTTTCTGTACAGTTTGTAACCAGATATAAGGAGGTAAAAATGTGGCATTGAAAGTCAGTCCTGCTTGACTCTGCAAACGTAGCCCGTCTCGTTTCTTGAAAGGGCGTTCGATGGGATATACCGGCGGTACCTGCATATCGCAGCTTGCCAGGGAAAAAGACGTCTCCAACGGCTGAGACCCTCTCACTACATGGGTAGCCGTTACATTGGTTGGCAGCACTGGGATGGTCCTTTTATCCAAAGAGCAAGTGCTGAATGGAGTCGCAGTACGCCAGGCTGAAAAGATCCACACTAAAAGATTTATTAGAGAGTCGTGGTAGGAGCGCCAGCAACAGACCACGGAGGGAGCTGATAGCTGAACTGGTGGGGCTGGACGAAATGGATGGATCCATGGAAGGAACTGAGCCCCTTGCACCGGTCAGCAAAGAAGATGTAATTACTGGGATTGTACAGCGGAGATTATCCTTGTATCCAGAAACGTCCGTGAAACTAATAAACCAGCTGTTACGGGAAGCAAGGGAGGAGATACAAACGAAGAGGGGACAAGAACTGGAACTGGTAAGAGCGAGACAGCCCATTACACCTGCAGTTCCTACCCCCCCACCTGCTGCTACAGGAAAGAAAATACCGTTCACTGCATTTAAAGCTTTTGTAGAAAGTGAGGAGGAAATCGATGGATATTTGGCGGATTTTGAGAGGCAGTGCTCACTACACCAGGTACCACCAGACCAATGGGTCACTATTTTGTCGGAGAAATTGTCAGGCAAAGCCAATGAAGCCTTTCAGGCTCTCGCTCCAGAGGATATTTTACAATACCAGCAAGTTAAAAAGGCGCTGCTAACCCGATACGCCGTAACGCCAGAAGCCTACCGCCGGCGCTTCCGGGAGTCCAAGAAGATGGCTGTGGACTCCCACATGGAATGGGCCAACCAGTTACAAAGGGTGGCATCCCTTTGGGTCCAAGGGTGCAAGGCCAACACCGGGGAGGAAGTATTGCAACTGTTCCTAATGGAACATTTCTTCCAAGACCTGGCCGCAGACATACAAGACTGGGTACGAGATCGCCGTCCCGCTAACTTAAACGAGGCGGCTCGGCTAGCAGATGAGTACGCGGAGACAAGGAAAGCAAGCCAGGGTACTATGCGGCTGGCTCAGAAGGTAGAACCGCGTACTCCAACCGTCACCCCACGCCCAGAGTTTCGGGCTCCAGTCCCACCGCGTCCTCAGGGGCCTAGCAACTACCCCCGGGATTCGCCTAGGGTGACGTGCCATCACTGCAGCGACACGGGACATATTGCTCGTTATTGCCCTTTGAGAGCTACAAATAACAATTGGAGACGCACAACACCCAACACAGAGGTCACTCCATCACGTCCCTCTGCGGCCCACTGCCTGGAGACCGAAGGGGGCCCTGAGGAATGTCTGGGAATTTGGTATGAGGCAGACCCAATACAAGCGGCCTCTCCGGATAACCGTCAGCATCACCGTCAGGAGGTACGAGTGAATGGACGAGTAGCACAAGGCCTAAGAGATTCCGGGACTACTATCACTCTGATTCAAAAACATCTGGTAAAGCCAGAGAACGTGTCCACTCGCACAGTTGCCGTCCGGGTCGCAGGGGGTGCTGTATTTCGCGTACCCACCGCCCGGGTGCACTTAGACTGGGGAGCCGGGTCTGGAAAGACCACAGTTGGTATCATGCACAACCTACCTGCCGAGGTGGTGCTGGGCAACGACATTGGCCCTCTGACTTCGGCTTATTTACCTACACCTGCTGCTGCTTGTCCCGTGACCACCCGCGTTGCTGGAATCAACCCGCTTGCTGCTGAGAACCGGGTAAGACTACCTTCCCCTACATGTACTGTAGATCCGGCACAATATCACAGTCTAAAATGGGAATGTGACAAGTTGGCCAGTGAGAAATCAGAGATGCAACGACACTATGTCATGTATTATGAGATGTCCCGTGGCTTGAACATTGAAATGCACAAACAGGCGGAAATTGTCAAAAGATTAAATGGGATTTGCATCCAGGTGGTGCCATATCTGTCCCAAGAGCATCAGCAACAGGTTTTGGGAGCCATTGAGAGAGCAAAGCAAGTGACTGTTCCAGAATTTAATTCTATTATTCACCGTCACCATCAGCTACCGACCTGGTAAGCCAATGGGAAGGCCAACGGACTGTCCAGGCAAACGGAACTTTTACCCTAACAGCAGACCGGACATCCCCAAGTTGATCCGAAAAGGATCAATCCGGGTCTGCCGGAGTGTTCCACAAAAGGGGAGTAGTGTAACGGACATATGCATGCTACCTGGACATCGATAATCTTCATGCAGGGAGGACTACAAGGAACTGCATGGCTTGTCACAATTGGATGTACCACATTGTATTCTGAGCTCAAAGGGTTAATTGGACAATGGTCTCTTTCACTGCTGAATGCTAATGTTCCCTTCGCATAGCTAATGAACTCTTTTGTGTAGGTAACAGCCTCCTGTGAGGTGTATGCTGATGGGGATTATGTGTGAGTGATAATTGTTTTAAAGGTTAATTGAATTCTATTGTCTGATCGAGCTAAGTTTAGGAGCCAAAACGTCTAGCGGCTGATTGGCTCAGGGGAATGTCATTATTTCAAAGTATGTGTATTGAAGTCCCCCCTGGGGGGGGGGGGAGTGTCATTTGTTTCTGTACAGTTTGTAACCAGATATACGGAGGTAAAAATGTGGCATTGAAAGTCAGTCCTGCTTGACTCTGCAAACGTAGCCCGTCTCGTTTCTTGAAAGGGCGTTCGCAGCTTGCCAGGGAAAAGGACGTCTCCAACGGCTGAGACCCTCTCACTACATGGGTAGCCGTTACACCACCCTTCAAAAGTATCAAGAATTAGCAGACAGTAGAGGGGATGAGCCGGAACGTTTTATATGGGATGGTGACAGATTATACAGATTGACCAAAGGCCGAAAGAGAGGCGGTGTCCCTTCGCAAAAGCGCCAACTAGTGGTACCCAGAAAGTACCGGTTGGAACTTCTCTGAATCGGCCACGACATTCCGTTGGCAGGGCACCTAGGGGGTAACCGCACCACCTACAGGATCACTCAGACTTTCTTTTGGCCGGGGATCTCGAAGGATGTGCGACGTTACTGCAGCACCTGTGACGTATGCCAACGGGTAGGAAAAAGAGGGGACCACCCTAAGGCTCGACTGTCACCTATGCCCGTGATCGAGGAACCGTTTAGCAGGGTAGCAGTCGACCTAGTGGGACCTCTACCTAACCCCAGTCCCTCGGGTAAGAAATATATTCTTACCGTAGTAGACTATGCTACCCGCTACCCAGAGGTCGTCGCTCTGACGAATATCCAGGCGGACACTGTTGCCAGTGCGCTCGTCTGGATATTCACCCGAGTGGGGTTTCCTCAGGAAATCCTGTCCGACCGAGGGACCCAGTTTACCGCAGACCTAACCCAACAGTTATGGAAGGTCTGCGGTATTAAGAACCTGCTTAGTTTACCGTACCACCCTCAGACCAACGGTCTCTGTGAACGCTTTAATGGTACCCTCAAGCAATTGCTGCAAACCTTTACGGCGGAATACAGAGACTGGGAGCGATTTTTGCCACACCTCTTGTGTTATGTACTGGAACGTACCTTGTAGTCAGAGCCTAGTGTGCAGGAAGAGGCCTCTCTTACAGCCCCGGCTCTGGAGCTGCTGGAGTTGGGACAGCAAGCTCGGGAGCACGGCGAGGTAGGAGTGCCTGGTGATGATAGCAGCTCGGCACGGTTGGTGGTCCTTCGGGACGGTGGTCACAGGAGACGGCGTCTCTGGAGCTGGCACAGGCACTAGATAGCAGGAGCTGGTGAAGCAAACCGGGTAAGCAGATAATCAGGTGGGTTAAGCAGGCGTAGTCAGATTCAGGCACAGGGTCTGGTAACGGTGGGCAGGAGAGCAGAGCGGAGTCAGAGCAAGCCAGGGGTCGGAGTGGAGAGGGTCGGATGGTCAGACGGAGCCGGGTCGGTTTGAGGTAACAGGTCACAGATTTCACTGATACGCTGCAGATCAGACAGCAAAGTGTCACTGCAGCTGCTAGCTTTTTAAAGGCTGAGTGGCGCCAATCGCGTATTAACGAGCACGCGCGCGTTCCCGCCGTCGTGCACGTGCGCGTGTAGTAGGCGCATGCCCGCGTATACGCGCGCACACATTTGGTGCGCAGATGCGTGCATCTGGCACATATCCGTGTGCATGTGAGGCGCTCCTGTGCACATGAATAGGTGATTGGTTTTGATTCCGACCATTAGTATGTGTGCGCAGGCCGGAGCCTATTGGCAGGTCCCTGACATCTTGTTTGCCTATCGAGAGGTACCGCAGGAATCCACAGGGTTCTCCCCCTTCGAGCTACTCTATGGACGGAGAGTGCGGGCCCCCTCGACCTCACCCGGGAGCACTGGGAGGGCGAGACAGAACATGAAGGTGTCCCCATCGTGCCATATGTGCTGGAAATGCGGGACCGCATGGAACATTTAGCTCGGATGGCAAGGGACCATGTCCAAACGGCCCAGGGACGACAAAAACACTGGTACGACCGGGGCGCCCGTCAGAGAACGTTTCAAGTGGGCCAGAAGGTGCTGGTGCTTAGGCCTGTCAAAGGGAAAAAGCTCCAGACCTCATGGCAGGGCCCTTACAAAGTAGTAGCACAAGTCTGCAATACTACATATGTAATTGCCAGCAGCCAAGATGAAAGGGTCCAGAAGTCCTTTCATGTAAACTTATTAAAAGAGTATCAAGAAAGACCAGAGGATGTAGCAGCCATATGTATCCCAGCCACTGAAGACCCTGACAGCTTACCCATGCCAGATCTATTAGCAGATTCGTAACCTAAAACTCTGCTCAATACAATACAGCTAGGGGAGCGGTTACCTCCCGCAGAAAAGGGACAGATGCGACAATTGCTAACTGAGAAAGGGCTGACATTTTCCCAGGAGCCCGGGTACACTCTCTTAGCGACTCACTACGTAGAGACCCCAGGACAAAACCCTCTCAGACAGACTCCCTACAGAATCCCTGAGGCAGTAAAAGAGGAGATGAGGAAGGAAATACAAGAAATGTTAAGACTGGGGATCATAGAACCATCTGACAGCCCCTGGGCCTCGCCCGTTGTCCTAGTACCCAAAAAGGACGGAACAACCCGATTCTGTGTCGATTACCGATGCCTCAATGACAGAACCGTGACCGATGCCTACCCCATGCCCCAAATAGACAAGCTATTAGATCGTATTGCCAGGGGACGTTATCTGACCACAATCGATCTGTGCAAAGGGTATTGGCAGATTCTCCTGTCCAAGGAGGCTATCCCTAAGTCGGCATTTGTCACCCCATTTGGCTTATTTCAGTTCAAGGTCATGCCATTTGGGATGAAGAACGCCCCAGCCACATTTCAGCGCTTAGTGGACCGCCTCCTTGATGGCTTCCAGGATTTTGCTTGCGCGTACCTGGATGACATTGCGATCTATAGTGAGACTTGGGGGGAACACTTGAGGCATGTTGAGGCTGTACTGGATCAGATTAGGGCCGCCGGCCTAACCCTGAAGCCAGAAAAATTTAATTTCGGGATGGCAGAAGTCCAGTACTTGGGACACAGAGTGGGGTGTGGGAAACAAGGACCAGAACCCGCTAAGGTTGAGGCTGTAGCCAATTGGCCAACTCCCCACACTAAGACCCAGGTACTGGCATTTTTAGGGACAGCAGGGTATTACAGAAAATTTGTCTCTGACTACAGTACCATTGCTAAACCTTTGACGGATTTGACCAAGAAGAATTTGCCTAGAGTAGTCCTGTGGTCTCCCGCCTGTGAAACAGCATTCCAAACCTTGAAACAAGCATTGATCAACGCACCTGTTCTATCTGCCCCCGTCCCTAACAAAAGATTTGTTGTTTATACAGATGCGTCCATGTACGGACTGGGGGCAGTTCTAAGCCAGATCGGGGAGGATGGAGGGGAACACCCTGTTGCGTACCTGAGTAGAAAATTGTTACCCAGAGAAGTGAGCTACGCGGCCATGGAAAAGGAATGTTTAGCCCTGGTTTTGGCTTTAAAGAAGCTCACACCCTACCTGTATGGTCAGGAATTCACCCTGATCACGGACCATAACCCACTAGTATGGCTGAACCGAGTAGCTGGGGATAATGGGCGCTTGCTAAGATGGAGCTTGGCCCTACAACCCTACAATTTTTCTATCCAATACCGCCCTGGCAGGCAAACTGAACTTTTACCCTAACAGCAGACCGAACATCCCCAAGTTGACCCGAAAAGGATCAATCCACAATTCCACAATTCCACAAAAGGGGAGCAGTGTAACAGAACTATGTATTCTGCCTGGACATCCATGATAATCCTACAGTGAGGCATACAAAGGGTTAATTGTAGAATGACTCTTTAACTGCTAAATTCTAATGTCCCTTCTTAGTTAATTGACTCTTTTGTGTATTGTTCAAGTTAGCAGGCGCCTGTCAGGTGTATGCTGATGGGATAGTCTGTGAGTGTGTATTGTTCTAAAGGTTAATTCTTTTGATAAAGGAATGTGTCTGATCAGGTCATGTTAAACATAGCGCGGAGCCGAACCGGCTAGAGACTGATAAGCTCAAGGGGATGTCATTATTTCAAAGTATCTGTATTGAAGCCCCCCCTGTGTGAGGAGGGGGAGGAGATTTTCATTGTTCCTGTAACAGCTTGTAACCAGATATATACTAGGTGAATGTGCCATTAAAAATCTGTCTTGTTTGACCCTTCAAACGCAGCCTCGTCTCGTTCTTGAAAGGGGACTCTCTCTCTCTGGATCTCGTGGATGGGATATACCGGCGGTACTTGCATATCGCAACTTGCCAGGAAAAAGGACGTCTCCAACGGCTGATACCCCCTCCCTACTAGGGGGTAGCCGTTACACTTATCTATGTCAAGCGTGGGGAAAGGGATCCTATCAAGATAGTCAGAGAGCTCACCCTAGAGGAATAGAGGTCCTGATAAAAGCGGAGAAACCTTGAGTTAATGTCCTCTGGGGTGGTTAGTAAACTTCTGTCTGCATCCCTCACCCTGCCTATGTGCATAGTGGGGTTTTGCCCTCTGGCCAGCCATGCCAGAAGTCTCCCGTTTTTGTCCCCAAACTCAAACACCTGTTGGGCACTGTCAAGCATGGACTTCTTAGTAAGATCAATTCTTAGGAGAGAGAGCTCATTGAGAGTGTGTTGCCAGGCATAGTAATTATCTGCACCGGGTGATTGGACGTATGATGTCTCCTGTGTCATGGCCCGGTCCTCCAGCTGCCCCAGAGACTGCATCGACCCTCTTTTCCGTGCTGCAATACGCTTAATATAGTCCCCTCTGAGCCAGGCCTTAAAAGCATCCCAGACTACCAGGGCATCCGTGGTCCCCTCATTCTCCAGCCAAAAATTACAGACTGCCTCCGGCATATCCTCCTAAATCTCCGGGTCTGCAATCCAGTACCTTGAGTGCCGCCAGACCCCCCGGCCCCCCGCAGAGGCCGCCCCCACCGAGACCAGCACAGGAGCATGATCAGATATGCCCCACGACAAAATCTCGGTGGACACAACCCCACCCAGAAGACCGGAGGAGGCAAACGCCATGTCAATATGAGACAACGTTCGAAAGGTAGTGGACCGGCACGTGAACTGTGTATCGGAAGGGTGAAAGTGACGCCAGAGATCCGTCATACCAAAAGTAGACGCCCAGGCAGCCAGGGGACGGGGATTGGGAAGGCCGGAGCCTATCCTCTGTGTCAGACATTACTAGATTAAAATCGCCCACCAGGAGCACCTTTTCCACCCCATATTGTGTAACAATCTGCATCACCCAGTGAAGGAGATCAAGATCCGCAGGGGGGGCAGATAGATCCCAACTATAACATACGGGGCACCCGCTACCAAGGCGTGTACTATCACATACCTACCCCCAGGGTCAGTTCTAACTGCTTGGAGCTGAAAGGGCAGGGTCCGGTGCACCAGGATACTCACACCCCTAGCATAAGTGGAATAGGATGAATGATAATGTGCAGCAACCCAAGCCCGCCTCAGACCTAGAACCCTGGATCCCACCAAGTGAGTCTCCTGCAGTATACATATCTTAGGCCCATGGCGTTGTATGAACTTAAATACCAGGGATCTCTTAATGGCAGTATTAAGGCCCCTGACATTCCACGACATTACAGTAAAATTAGCCATACTTCATGTGGTAAAGATGCAAAAAAGGACAACATACCTTGCCGTTCTGCCACCCCTAAGGGTGCATCCGCCCCTCATTACCTGCCGGGCAGGACGAGGCACAGCACCCCCTCAGAGAGGCAGACACGACTCCCCCACACATCTCCGACTGAGCTAAATATGTAAAGACCAACCCTTTAGAGCTATAACACAGCGCAAAACATTGAACCAGAACCCGGAAGGCAACCGCCCTCCAAACCCCTCCCCCCACCCCATGCCCTCCCAACCGAGAAGAGCACATTATCCCTAAACAATAACAAACTAAAAATCACACAGTGATGGAGGCGTGGAACTCCTCAGAGCAGTCCGCCAAACCCCGCCAAAACGTGGTAGCAAAAGGAAAAGGGACCAACCACGTGACCCATAGATCTTTAGTGCGGGAAGCTGAGCAGCACCCCCACGGGGTGTAACGGTAAACGTTCAAGTGAACAAAAAGAAGCACCTCTGCTGGGTAACAACATACAAAAAATAAAAATGTCAGAAGGGGTAAATAAACATCCGAAAATACACGGGACAGCCGTAGGGAACCTGGTGTCTCAGCAGTATTGGAGGCAATGGGAGGTAAGGGCTACACCTCACAGGCTGCACTGGGGCCTGGAGCATCCGAAAGTATGATGTCATGGCAGCCTGCAGACTAGAGCAGCCAGGCGCAACTTTATGTCACTCACCCTCCCACGGTAGTTCAAACGAGCTGAGCACCAGGTTGTCAGCAGAGCAACGACACATCCAAACGATCGATCCTACGGAGGAAGAGTCTCCAACCACCCGCTGGCATCCTTGGGGCTAGTAAAGATCCGGACGGTTTCCATGTCAACCACCCGCAGCTTGGCCGGGAACAGGATGCTATAGACAATACCTTTTGCCCGGAGTGCCGCCTTTACACCATCGAAGGATCGCCGTTGCCCAGCGGTCTCTACAGTGTAATCCGGGAACATCATCAGGTTGGTATTGCGGTACGGAAGTCTGCACGCCTGCCGCGCTGCCCGGAGGAGCTCATCACGATCCCTGAAATTCATCAGGCGGAGTATGAAAGTGCGAGGAGGAGCACCCTCCGGTCCAGGTCTCGGCGGCACCCGATGGGCCCTCTCCACCGCAAAGTAGGGGGAAAGCCGAGCAGCCGGGAGCAAGGAACGAAATAGATCCTCGGTAAAGGCCGCCGAGTTGCGGCCCTCCACTCCCTCCGGCAGACCGATGATGCGGATGTTATTGCGTCTGCTCCGGTTTTCGGCGTCTTCAGCTCGGTATTCAAGCGCCCTAACTTTAGTAGTGAGCGACCGGATCGAGGATTCATGGCTGGAGACCATGTCTTCCACGTCGCTGACACGCTGTTCGGTCGCGGTAACTCTCGATCGGATCTTGTCCAGGTCTTGGCGCAGCAACCCCACATCCATTTGTACGGCCTCGATCTTGGAGGTAAGCATGGTTTGGCAGGTTGCAACAGCTGCCTGGCAGGATGAGATAGCCGCCATCACCTCGGGGGTCCCAGGCGGGGAGGTCGCTGCACTCTCGGCCTGGTCAGTTTGCGAGACCATATTGTGAAGGCGCGCTGGCGTGCCCCAGAGCTCTGGAAGCGGGCTCTCCAGTGCTTCAATCACCGACGGAAACTTCAGTTTCTTGCCCCGTTTCGGGCCCCCAGAAGTCTTGGAAGGCATATGAAGCCTATGGGCAAGGATAGGTGCCGTTTCCCCCCAGATATGGATAGATTTTCGGATTCTCCCCAGCAGAGCTCAGCAAACACGTCCGTTCAGTCTGCCATGCCAGCCACGCCCCCCATAATTCAAGTTTTTAGTCAAGATGGCCCTGTGCAGCCCACTACCTCTCCGCACATAAGCAGCCTGCTATCCCTAGACAACTTCCTCCATTCACATCCAGATGTTCTGGACTGAGGACTGGAAGTCGAGCGGAAGAAGTTGGGCGCCTTAAGATGATCTCATGATGTTGTTCAGATATTATTGCAGGCAAGAAAGTCACCCACTATTGCCACCTGCTACAGGATATGGAGAAAGTTTACAGATCCAGCGAAGGCTAGCCATTTCAACCCACTAGATCCTGGAGTCCAAAATGCTCTACTCTCCATACAGACTAGTCAGGACTTAGGTTTATAATCATAGCACACTGAGGGTTCAGGTCTCAGCCTTGTCAGCCCTAGGGGACACACCCTGGGCAAATTAACCTCCTTGTAGACCGTTTCCTGAAGGCAGTCCGAGGATTCCGTCCTCCCAGGAAAGCATTATACCCCAAATAGGATCTGACAGTGGCCCTCAATGCCTTAGCAGGACCCACAGAAGAATGTGCATTGGAGGATGTTGCCTGGAAAACAGCCTTTTTGGTCCTCATCACATCAGGACGAAGGGTGTCAGGAGTTCAACCTCTAGCGGCACAGGAACCCTATGTCACTCCTTTTCCTGGACAGGGTAGTCCTGCAGCCTATTCACCAGGTTTTTCTTTTGTCCCCAAAGTACCTTCAGTCTACTATCTCAAGTTCTCAACCAGGGATGGTTTCTTCCGGCTCTCAGGAGCAGATCCAACCTCCTCAAAACTACACAAATTGGATGTAGCCTGATCCCTGAGGCGTTCGTTAGATCTGACACAACAGTTCAACAAAGACCAATGTCGATTCGTTATTCCCATGGGCGTAAAGGGGTAATAGCAGTCTCCAAAAACTACATTGGCCAGCTGGATCGTGAAACCAACCCAAAGGCGGTCAGGCTAATGACCTTCCAGTCCCAAATGCGGGGAACGCTCACTCAACGCCCGGAATTGCTTCCTCTTAGGCAGCATTGGCTCGGGTCCCCCTGAGACATTTTTGGCAGAGCGGCTAGTTGGTCAACACCTTTATGACGCACGATAGCCTAGAGCCGGCAGTCCTTACCTCCAAACATTTTGGGAAAGGGGCTCTGGAGTTATAAGTTCTGTAAAATTATTATTGCAGTACAGTCCCTGTAAACGAGTTATTTACCATTGGTATGCTGCCATGGAGGCTTTTCTGTAATTTTCCTTTCCTGGTGCCTACCCATGGCAGCATACACCCTCCCTTCTATAATCCTTAAAGTTCTGAAGACTAGTTACAAGAATACCTGAGGGAAGGGACAACTTATTATTATTTTTTTTATAGAGTTAAGTGGTCCTGTGGGTTGGTCAAGGACGGATCCACCAACCATTGATTTGCTGCCATGGTTAGGCACCAGGAAAGATAAATTACGGAAAGGTGAGTATTCAATTTTCTGTTTTCGGCTCTGGACCACTTTTCCTGGAGAGGAAGCCTCATCCAGAACTGCTCCCTAGCCTAAAAGGCTGGCGTTTGTGGTTGCATTCTTCCAAGTAACTGGAATAAAGGATTTTCCTTTTAGCAGATTTTGGGGTAAGCAACCACCAATTGAGGCTTTGGCGAACTTGTGGGGCCAGGAAGGTCCAAGGCCTGGAATTTTCTGTTCCAAGTGGACAGGATGCTGCCCTGCAACGGCCTTGAGTGAAACTGTGTATAGGGAACAGCCTCGAATAAGGCTACCATCTTTCCCAATAACCTCATGCACAGACGGATGGGAGGTTTCTTTTTTGCCTTTATCACTCGGACCAGATCCTTTATGGCTTTGGCCTTTGGCCTAGGTAGGAATACCATGCTTTGGGATGTGTCTATAATCATTCCCAAATATTCAAGCCTTTTTTGAGGCTGTAAGGAGGATTTTTCCAGATTGAGGACTCAGCCTAGGTACTCTAAATACTTTACTGTGCTGTGCACATTGGTGGTCTAGGCGTGTTTACAGACTGATCTATGAGCAACAGATAGTCCAGCTAGGCTGTTACTGCTATGCCCCGTGCCCTCCGCTATGCCAGAGGTGGGGCTAGTATTTTTTGTGTATACCCGAGGTGCAGTAGCCAGACCAAATGGAAGGGCCACAAACTGAAAATGGCGCTGATCCACCGCAAACCTAGAAATTTTTGGTGAGCAGGAAATATTGGCACATGAAGATATGCATCTCTGATGTCTATTGACGCCAGGAATTCTCCTCCCTGAAGGGTGGAGACCACTGAACGGACATGCGTAAGGGGCGAATGTTCAGGAACTGATTCAAGTCTTACATTTCTAAGATAGGTCTGATATCCCTGTTTGGTTTTGGAACCGTAAAGAGGTTTGAGTAAAAACCTGAGCCCTGATCTTCTGGGAATACTTCCCTTGGACCAACAGGCGTTCCAGGGCCAAGAGCAAAGGCCTCCTTTTTTCTTGATCTCAGAAAACGGGGGGGCGAAAGTTCTTGGAATTCCAGCTTGTAGCCCGAGAGACACCGTGGAAATGACCCACTTGTCCTGAACCCCTTCCTGCAAGGCGTTTGCAAATTGCAGCAGCCTTTCTGGCCGAGTGGGAATTCCCCTTCATAGGGAAGGGTTGGGGATTTGTTTGGCAGGCCTAGAACCCCAAGCTCTTTTATGCCCTTGGGCTTTTCCCCTAGTATTGGGCTGGGGAGGTCGTCGCTGGGGAAAGAACACTTAAATAAGGGACGTTTACTCTTCTTAACCGGTAACAGTGTAGATTTGCCTCCGATAATCTTTTGGATATATTTGTACAAATCATCCCCAAATAGGCGCTCCCCATAAAATGGGAACGCCGCCAAGTATCTTTTGCAAGAAACTTCAGCTTTACAATGCTTTAGCCAAAGGGACCTGCGCATGTGAACTAGCAGGAAATTCAGTCCAGATGCTTGCTGAACAGAGTTCATAATCGCATCGACCACAAAACATAGGGCCTTAGGAAGGTCCTCATAAGCCTCAATTTCCTCTGCAGGGAGTAGGTTTAGTTTGTTCCTTCAGGAACTGGCACATGCCAATTGCTGCAACTCACCACCCATAGAGGAGGCGGTGGCTTTAAGCAAAGATTCCAGTTTTTTTTTATTATCAGTTGGACCTTTGAAACCCTGAGCATTGTCTACAGGACAAGTCAGGTTTTTGTTTACACAAGAAATAGGTGAAACCTGCCTCCATAGAGTACAGGAGGGAAAACTTTTTAGGAGGAGAAAATAGTTTATCTGGGTGAACCCAGTCATCGTGCATCAATTTCTCCAACAAGGGATGAATTGGAAAGGTACACGCAGCCTGTGGGGATTCCTGAGACCCCAAGGAGGAAACAGAGGACATGGCAGCCACAGCAGGGTGCAACTTGTATGTGGTATGCACCATCTCTGCATAATATTGCACCTGCATTTTAAGTGCCTGAGAGGAAGAAGGAATCTTCTCATCCTCTAAGTCCTCAAACTGCACCTGATCCTCATCTCCAGATAGGGATTGTTCACCCTCAGAATGTTTACCAGAGCAGATGAAGGGGGCCTGCCTAGGGTGACCACATCTCCAAACTGCCATTCAGGGACACCCCCCCCCCCCAAAAAGGTGATTTTTGTTAAAAAAAATATGACTTTTGGGGCAGGGGCATATGAAATCAGTGGGCCCGTGTGGAAGATCAAAAGTGGGCCCTAGGCATCAAGAAGAACAATATGTTGCACAAAGCGCGTTGTGGGGAACAGTGGACAGGTCTTAAATTGCGCTTAAAGGGGGTGCTATTAAAGAGAGTCTGGGATGACTTATATAGTGCAGAATGTGGTAATGTTAAATAGGGAATGCAGAGTGTATGGCGGGGGGTAATATGTACATAGTGGGATGGATAAAGGGACAGTTAGTGTAGACGGAGGGACAGTGGGGTGAACGGAGGGACAGTGGGGTGTACGGGGGGACAGTGGGGTGGACGGTAAATGGAGGGACAGTGGGGTGGACGGAGGGACAGTGGGGTGGACGGAGGGACAGTGGGGTGGACGGAGGGACAGTGGGGTGTACGGGGGGACCGTGGGGAGGATAGGGGGACCGTGGGGTGGACGGGGGGACCGTGGGGTGGACGGAGGGACAGTGGGGGGGACAGTGGGGTGGATGGAGGGACAGTGGGGTGGACAGTGGGGTGGACGGGGGGACCGTGGGGTGGACGGGGGGACCGTGGGGTGGACGGGGGGACCGTGGGGTGGACGGGGGGACCGTGGGGTGGACAAGGGGACCGTGGGGTGGACGGGGGGACAGTGGGGTGGACGGGGGGACAGTGGGGTGGACGAAGGGACAGTGGGGTGTACGGAGGGACAGTGGGGTGTACGGAGGGACAGTGGGGTGTACGGAGGGACTGTGGGGTGTACGGAGGGGACAGTGGGGTGGACGGAGGGACCGTGGGGTGGACGGGGGGACCGTGGGGTGGACGGGGGGACAGTGGGCTGTACGGAGGGACCGTGGGGTGGACGGGGGGACCGTGGGGTGGACGGAGGGACCATGGGGTTGGACGGAGGGACAGTGGGGTGGACGGAGGGACAGTGGGGTGGACGGAGGGACAGTGGGGTGGACGGAGGGACCGTGGGGTAAATGGAGGAACAGTGGGGTAAATGGAGGGACCGTGGGGTGTACAGAGGGACCGTGGGGTGTACAGAGGGACAGTGGGGTGGATGGAGGGACAGTGGGGTGTACGGAGGGTACGGCAAAAGGCACTATGTACAGGAGAGGAGTGTGAAGGGTATGACAGTGGGCAGTATGTATAGAAGAGAAGTGTGGAGGGGATGACAGTGGGCAGTAGGTACAGGAGAGAAGTGTATGACAGCAGGCACCATGTACAGGAAAGGAGTGTGAAGGGTATGACAGTGGGCAGTATGTACAGGAGAGGAGTGTGGGGGTATGACAGAGGGTAGTATGTACCAGAGAGAAGTGTGGAGGGTATGATGGGGCAGTATGTACAGGAGAGGAGTGTGGAGGGTATGACAGTGGGTGGGCACTATGTATAGGAGAGGAGTGTGGAGGGTATGACAGTGAACAGTATGTACAGGAGAGGAGTGTGGAGGGTGTAACGGTGGGCACTATGTATAGGAGAGAAGTGTGGAGGGTATGACAGTGGGCACTATATATAGGAGAGGAGTGTGGAGGTTATGACATTGAGCAGTATGTACAGGAGAGGAGTGTGGAGGGTGCGACCGTGGGCAATATGTACAGGAGAGAAATGTATGACAGCAAGCACTATGTACAGGAGTGTGAAGGGTATGACAGTGGGCCCTATGTATAGGAGAGGAGTATGGAGGGTATGACAGTGGGCACTATGTACAGGAGAGGAGTGTGTAGGGTATGACAGTGAGCACTGTACAGGAGAGGAGGATGAAGGAATCTGGGAAGGAAAAATTTAAAAAGGTTTGTGGAAGGATGTTTAGGAAATGCGTAGTGGTACATACATGGATTGAAATTACGCCAATTATGCAGAGACCAGCCATAGTCGATCTATGTATGGGCTAGCTGGTTTTACACACAAGTCAATCTATTATCTGACTTGAGTACAACCAGCCTGTTAGTTTTTTCCCAAAACAATCAGTGCTGTCAGCTATAGTTAGCAACACTAATCATTGTACTCACTGGCAGAACACAATATGACTGCAGGAGTGATTCCCCTATCCACAGGTCAGCAGGTGAGAGGGTGTGTGGGGACAGGCTGGAGAGAGCTACTAGTCAGTGGCTGGGTAGGCACTGGCTAGTATCAAGAGCCAGATACACACAGGTTACATATGCCACGATCGTTGGAGCGAGAACAATAATTCTAGCACTAGACCTCCTCTGTAACTCTAAACATGTAACATCATTTTTTTTTAAAGCATCGCTTAGGATACCAAAAAAAATCGTGCTAACTTTAGTGTTTTTTTAATGAATGAAACATTTTTTTTTTTTTTTTGGAAATAAACTGTTTGAAAAATTACCGTGCTAGAGCTGCACAATTAATCATTAAAAAATCATGATCTCGATTCAACCCCCCTGACGATCGCCAATGCAGTTTGCAGATTCTTTCATATAACAAGTGGATAGACTTTCAGCTGTCAAAGAAAATATCTGGGGAGTCTGTCAAGTTTTTAACAGGAAAAATTGTAACCAACGCTTCCTTCTTAGATCAAAGGGATACTTCTGTGTGTGTAAAGAAAAAATCTGGGCAATCTGCCAAGTTTGTAACAACATTAACCACTTGCAGGGCCAGATTAAGAACATCATGGGCCTGGTGCTGAGGATTTTGGTGGGGCCTTTTAGGCTGCATTCACACCTCCGCGGCGTATTTTGCAGCGAATAGTGTAACTTTTTTTTTTACAAATCCTTCCTATTGCTTTGTATGGCCGAACGCCAATGCCGCCTGAAAAAAAGGGTCCAGGACTTTTTTTCATGCCGCAGGTGTACGGCGTCTATGAGATGTGAACCATCTCATAGACAGCAATGGGAATTCTCCCCTCCAGCGGCACGAACGGCCGGCGTCGGGCGTTTTGTCGCGGAGGTGTGAATGGGGTGTAATAAATAATAAATAAATGCGTGGGAATGACATGAACGCAGCCCAGCCAAGGCAAGTGACCAAAGGCACAGAACCCAGAAGAAAGACCGGGTGAAGATGGAAGCGCCCGGGCCCCGCCTGATTCATCGCAGCACTGGAGGGCTCAGTCTGAAAATTGAAGTGTACACTAATGTGCTAATATGCTGTGCATACTTGTACGTTGTGTCATAACCTACCCCAGGGCCTCTAAAAAGTAGTAATGTCAGGAAAGTTTACTACCGCTTTATTATCACAGGATCCCAGGAGCCTCTCATGGGGCCCCCTACTGACCCGGTGGACGGTGGCCCTTGGGCAGTGCCTAAGTGCACAGTTGCCAACATTTAAAAAATATTTTCAGGGCCACTTTTTTATATAAGTGCTATATTTAGAGTAGCTGAGATCCCCGATGTTCCTCTATACATCATAGTAGTAATCACAAAATTAAATGAGTACTAATAATGGGGCAGAACAAATATGAGAACTGATATTTCCTTTAGTTGAACTAACAAAAGTGTGTCCATTCTAGAGCTGGTAACATTGAGGATATTCAGTATAATTTTAAAGAACTGTTTTTGTGGGTAAGCGACATAGGGGAGGAGTATGAACGGTATATAAGTGGGAAGTATGTGCAGGTGAGGGAGAGGAATGTGGAGGGTCTAACAGTGGGCACTATGTACAGGAGAGGAGTACAAAGGGTACGGAAAAAAGCACTATGTACAGGAGAGGAGTGTGAAGGGTATGACAATGGGCAGTATGTACAGGAAGAGTGAGGGGGTATGACAGAGGGTAGTAACGTACCAGAGAGAAGTGTGGAGGGTATGATGGGGCAGTATGTACAGGAGAGAGTGTGGAGGGTATGACAGTGGGCAGTATGTACAGGAGAGGAATGTAGACGGTATGATAGTGGGCTCTATGTATAGGAGAGGAGTGTGGAGGGTATGACAGTGAACACTATGTATAGGAGAGGAGTGTGGAGGGTATGACAGTGGGCACTATGTATAGGAGAGGAGTGTGGAGGGTATGACAGTGAGCAGTATGTACAGGAGAGGAGTGTGGAGGGTGCGACAGTGGGCACTAAGTACAGGAGAGAAGTGTATGACAGCAGGCACTATGTACAGGAGAGGAGTGTGAAGGGTATGACAGTGGGCGCTATGTATAGGAGAGGAGTGTGGAGGGTATGACAGTGGGCACTATGTACAGGAGAGGAGTGTGTAGGGTATGACAGTGGGTACTATGTATAGGAGAGAAGTGTGGAGAGTATGACAGTGGGCACTATGTACAGGAGAGGAAGGATATTTAGGGACTGAGTAGTGGTTAAGCGGGTCATACATGGATTGAAATTACGCCAATTATGCAGAGACCAGCCATAGTCAATCTATGTATGGGCTAGCTGGTTTTACACAAGTCAATCTATTAATCAACTTGAGTACAACCAGCCTGTTTTTTTTTTCTTAAAATAATCAGTGCTGCCAGCTAAAGTTAGCAACACTGATGATTGTACGCACTGGCAGGACACAATAACACTGCAGGAGTGATTCCCCCATCCACAGGTCAGCAGGTGAGAGGGTGTGTGGGGACAGGCTCAGGGCCATCTTTTCCATTGGGCACGCCGGGCAGTTGCCCGGGGGCCCCGCTTGCCTGGGGGGCCCCACCGGCTGCCCAGCAACTCCAGTAAAAAATTGTGTAGAGTGACGGGTTAGAACTGCCCATGCCCAGTTTGCGGAAATCACAGAGAAGATCCGGTCCTCCACGAGTGCGGGGGGTTGCTGATGTAAAAAAATGTAAGGGGACACTGATATAAAGGTTCCCCCTCCTATATTAGTGACCCCCCTTACCTTAGTGTATTTACTCACCAGAGTGCCCCCCACCTCAGAGTTCCCCTTTACATCAGAGTCTGCAGGATTCCCCCTTACAATGCAAGGGGGAACTCAGTCCTGCGGACCCTGATGTTAGTGGAAAGAGAAAGCAGTGGATTCTGATATAAGGTGGTCTCTGGTCATCAGAGCCCCCCTCCACATCAGAGTTCCCTCCTTAGATCATGATCTGCAGCGTTCTCCTTTACATAAGAATTCCCTTTCACTGTAAGGGGGAATCCTGCAGACTCTGATGTAAGAGGAAACTCTGTGCTGGCTGGTTTATAGTAACCTGACCTTCATGTCAATGAAGACATTTTTTTTTACTTTTGTTTAACTTAACCACTTAAGGACCGCCCCATGTACATATACGTCAGCAGAATGGCACAGGCAGGCACATCAACGTATATATACGTGCCCTGCTTGACGTGGGTCGGGGGTCCGATCGGGACCCCCCCCGGTACATGCGGCGGTCCCCGTAGCTTCAGGAGCGATCCGGGACGACGGCGCGGCTATTCGTTTATAGCCGCTCCGTCGCGATCGCTCCCGGAGCTGAAGAACGGGGAGAGCCCTGTGTAAACACGGCTTCCCCGTGCTTCACTGTGTCGGCGCATCGATCGCGTCATCCCATTTATAGGGAAGACACGATCGATGACGTCATTCCTACAGCCACACCCCCCTACACTAGTAAACACATACACAGTGATCCCTAAATGTTACAGCGCCCCCTGTGTTTAACTCCCAAACTGCAACTGTCATTTCACAATAAAGAATGCAATTTAAATGCATTTTTTTGCTGTGAAAATGACAATTGTCCCAAAAATTTGTCAAAATTGTCCGAAGTGTCCGCCATAATGTCGCAGTCACGAAAAAAATCGCTGATCGCCGCCATTAGTAGTAAAAAAAAAAAAAAAAAAAAAACTATCCCCTATTTTGTAAACACTATAAATTTTGCGCAAACCAACCGATAAACGATTATTGCGATTTTTTTTACCAAAAATAGTAAGAAGAATACGTATCGGCCTAAACTGAGGAAAAAAAAATGTTGTATGTTTTTGGGGGATATTTATTATAGCAAAAAGTAAAAAATATTGAAGTTTTTTCAAATTGTCGCTATATTTTTGTTTATAGCGCAAAAAAATAAAAACCGCAGAGGTGATCAAATACCACCAAAAGAAAGCTCTATTTGTGGGGGAAAAAAGACGCCAATTTTGTTTGGGAGCCACGTCGCACGACCGCGCAATTGTCTGTTAAAGCGACGCAGTCCCGAACTGTAAAAACCCCTTGGGTCTTTAGGCAGCATTTTGGTCCGGGGCTTAAGTGGTTAAACACATTGCTAATAGCACTAGCTACTGTATATGTTTATAGTTTAAATACTGACATTTGCATTATTCGGCACTGAAAACTGTAATTTTAGGTACTTTTTTTGCACTGGCAGTAAAAAATGTGGTTCTGCTAGTAAATTTTATGATTTTTGTCAGTAAATTCTCGTGCGTGATTGTGTAGACAGGGCCCCTGTGCACTGTATTGCCCGGGGGCCTATAATGCTCTTAAGATGACACTGGACAGGCTGGGGAGAGATACTAGTCAGTGGCTGGGTAGGCACTGGTAGTATCAGAGCCAGATACACACAGGTTACATACGCCACGATCGTTAGAGCGAGAACAATAATTCTAGTACTAGTCTAGCCCAGAAGCGATTCAGTTCGCATGCGCCGCGCGCTTTATAATGTTTTTCATTCATTCATTCACTAGACCTCCTCTGTAACTCTAAACATGTAACCTAAAAAAATGTAAAGCATCGCTTAGGATACCAAAAAAAATTGTGCTAACTTAACTAACTGTTTTTTTAATGAATGAAACATTTTTTTCCAAAAAAACATGTTTAAAAAATTGCTGCGCAAATACCGTGCTAGAGCTGCACAATTAATCGTTAAAAAAATCGTGATCTCGATTCAACACCCCTGACGATCTTCAATGCAGAGTTTGCTGATTCTTTCATATAACAAGAGGAGAGACTTTCAGCTGTCAAAAGAAAATATCTGGGCAGTCTGCCAAGTTTTTAACAGGAAACATTGTAACTAACACTTCCTTCTCAGATCAAAGGGATAAACTTCTGTGTGTAAAGAACAAATCTGGGCAGTCTGCGAAGTTTGTAAACAAAATGAAACATTGTAACTAACTAACATTGTAACTAAATTTAACCACTTAAAGTCCAACACTTGTTTCTTAAGTTAGAAAGCAATATTATTTGCTAGAAAATTACTTGGAACTGCCAAACATTATATATATTTTAGCAGAGACTCAAGGGAATACAATGGCTATTGCTGCATTATTTTATGTCACACTGCATTTTCCCACTTCAATGAATATAAAAAACATAAAACAAAACAGTGAAGTTAGCCCATTTTTTTTTTTTTATGTGAGAAGATGATGTTACGCCGCAACAATCGTGAGAGAATCGTGATCTATCTTCTAAGCAAAAAAATTGCAATTCTCATTTTAGCCAGAATCGTGCAGCTCTGTACCGTGCAACATAAAAAGTGCAAAGACCACCATAGAGTAATTTTCTAGCAAAAAACAAATGATGATTTTTACATGTAGTAGAGAAGTGTCAGAATTGGCCTGGGTGGCAAGGGGTTAATTACCATGAGTAATATACAAATAATTATTATAAGCACTGTGATCCTATCAGTCTGCTGTAGTGTGTCAGCTTGTATTTATATTGGCCGCTCTGAATGTAGCTTCTGACAGGCTGTGCAAGCAGGCCCGTATCTCCGGAACCATAAATGATAGCCGTCCCATCTTTTAACCAGTTGTGGGGTAGCTCTTCCCATGCCTACCCCCAAATGTGGTTTTTCTGTGACCTCTGGTCATCGAGCTACAACCCCCCAAATTCGATCTTAGAAAAAAAAAATTCTTAAAAAAAAAAAAAATTCTTTTTTATTTTTTTTTTGGGCAAATGGGCCTATCTTGAGAAAGGGGCCTGGAGCTGCAGCTCCATCAGCCCCATTGTTAATCCGGCTGATCACGATGTAAACAGCAAAAGCCGGTAATCGGCTTTTCCTCACTCGCGTCTGTCTGACGCGAGTAGAGGAGAGCCGATCGGCTGCTACTCTGACAGGGGGGGGTTTGTGCTGATCGATTATCAGCACAGCCCCCCCTGAGGATGCCTACTGGACCACCAGGGATGCCCACTGGACCACCAGGGATTCCACTAGATCACCAGGGATTTAAATCAAAGGTATGCCACCCTAGACCACCAGGGATGACACAATGGATGCCAATCAGTGCCACAATGGATGCCAATCTGTGCCCACAATGGGCATCACTGATTGGCAGGCATTGTTTGGCACTGATTGGCATCCATTAGTACAACACATTAGTGCCCATCCATGCCGCCTATCAGTGCCCATCCAGGCCGCCTATCAGTGCCCATCCATGGCCACCTACCCATCCGTGCCGCCTATCCCTGCCAATCGTGCCACCCTATCCCTGCCCATCCGTGCCGCCTATCCTGCCCATCCGTTGCCGCCTATCCCTGCCCATCCGTGCCGCCTATCCCTGCCCATCTGTGCCGCCTATCCCTGCCCATCCATGCCGCCTATCTGTGCCCATCTGTGCCACCTATCCGTGCCGCCCATCAGTGCCCATCCATGCCGCCCATCAGTGCCGCATATTGGTGCCCATCATCAATGCCACCACATCATTGCCACCTCATCGGTGCCCATCAGTGCCACCTTATCAGTGCCAGTCAGTGCAGTACCATCAGTGCCCATTAGTGAAGGAGAAAACATACTTATTTACAATGTTTTATAAGGAAACAAAAAAAATATTTTTTTTCTAAATTTTCGGTCATTTTTTTTTTTTTTTTTTTGCAGAAAATAAAAATCCCACCAAAAGAAAGCTCTATTTGTGGGTACAAAATGATAAAAATGTTGTTTGGGTACAGTGTAGCATGACCGCGCAATTGTAATTTTAAAGTGCAAACAGCACTAAAAGCTAAAAATTGGCGGGAAGGTGTATAAGTGCCCTGTATGGAAGTGGTTAAACATTGTAACCAACTTCCTTCTTAGATCAAACTTCTGTGTGTAAATGCAGGAAATGTAACCACTTAAGTCCAAACATTTGTTTTCTTAAAGCGGATGTGCCAGTATAAAAAAATATTAAAAGCCAGCAGCTACAAATACTGCAGCTGCTGACTTTTAATATTAGGACACTTACCTGTCCTGGAGTCCAGCGCCGTCAGCAGCAGGGGACGAGCGATCGCTCGTCTCTCTGCTGCTCCCCCCGCCATCCTCAGTGAGGGAACCAGGAAGTGAAGCGCTCCGGCTTCACTACCCGGTTCCCTACGGCGCATGCCGATTGGCTCACACGCTGTGTGCTGGGAGCCGAATGTTCCCAGCACACAACGGGCAACAGACGGGAAGTCAGAAAAACCTGTCTTTTGCCCGTAGCGTGTGGCCGGAAGTGGGTGCAAATACCTGTCTTTAGACAGGTATCTGCACCCCCCTCCCCCCTGAAAGGTGTCAAATGTGACACCGGACGGGGGGCGGGTGCCGATCAGCGTGAGTTCCACTTTAGGGTGGAGCTCCGCTTTAAGTTAAAAATAAATATTTTTTGCTAGAAAATTACTTGGAACCCCCAAACATTATATATATTTTAACAGAGACCCTAGGGAATAAAATGGCAATTGCTGCAATATTTTATGTCACACTGCATTTACCCAGCGGTCTTTGGAATGCAATTTTTTGGGAAAAAATACACTTCAATGAATAATATAGGAAAAGTGATTGTCACCGGCGCAAAAATAAGTTCTAAATAATACTATATTGACCTGCTGCAGTGCTGTATAAACCTTCTATGAGGTTTAGGTGAAAAAATTAAAAAGGTGTTGGTACTGCGCTGGTATAATAATGTGATATCAAAAAAAAATTATTATTTTTTAGAAAAAAATTTTTTTTAGTTTACCCAAAAAGCTCAGCTTTTCTGAAGACGCAAAACTGCGAAACGCGTATGAAGCTATGTGGACAGCGCAAGGGGGAGTGTAATTTTAACCAGTGAGACCACAGGTACAGCAGGAGCCAGGAACGCACCCGTACGTAAGCTGGTCAGCGGCTGTCTAAAAGACTGACACTGCCAAGACACCAGGTGCTTGGTTTTAAAGCACCTCTCTTGTGAGATAGTTTTTTATTATGAATTTTAAATAAATATATTTTTAAAAACGTATTCACCATGATGAGCCCCTTGGTTTCTTGAGGCATTGAGGAACATCCTGGAGAGTCTCACCACAACTTTAACGGAATAAGTTTTTTGACGCACATTACCAGCTGGGGTCTGGTGAGTTTGCATTTCAGCAGTTGGTGGTGGTAGCACTTATCTTGTCGGTGGAAGAAGGACAGCACCCTGTATGCATGAAATATAGCACCAGGATTTAAACTCAGCAACACTTTCTGTTTGGAGACTGGATTTTGTGAACTGGCGCTTACCCATAATTGGGGACGTGTTGCAGCATGAATGCACATGAATTGTGAAAAACGAATTTTTGGCACCAACGCACCTTATTATTTTTATATATTAATAACATTATTCATTATTTATATGTTCGCACACTTGTGCATGTATATTCATAATAGTTTATAGACTCACTTATAGCACTTTGGAATATTGTTTCACAAGCACATCATTTGGGGTAGCCATATTTATTTATTTATTTATTTATTTATTTATTTATTTTTGATGGCACAGCATATGCACATAGCATCACGCTAGTACATATGTTCACAAGAGCTGTTTCTATAGTGACCCATCACGTACATCACTGTACTGGATCTAGCACTATATCACTATAGGGGTCAAATAGAAAAAAAAAAAAAAAAAATTTGGGGGTAAACTAAAAATTTTTTTTTTCTAAAAAATAATAATTTTTTTTTTTGATATCACATTATTATACCAGCGCAGTACCAACACCTTTTTAATTTTTCCAATGAATAATAAAACCCCCCCAAAAAAACAGTAAAGTTAGCCCATTTTTTTTTATGTGAAAGATGATGTTACGCCACAAGAATCGTGAGAGAATCGTGATCTATCTTCTAAGCAAAAAAAATTGCAATTCTCATTTTAGCCAGAATCGTGCAACACAAAAAGTTACAAAGACCACCATAGAGTAATTTTCTAGCAAAAAACAAATGATGATTTTTACATGTAGTAGAGAAAGTGTCAGAATTGGCCTGGGTGGTATAAATAATTATTATAAGCATTGTGATCCTCTCAGTCTGCTGCAGTGTGTCAGCTTGTATTTATACTGGCCGCTCTGTATGTAGCTTCTGACAGGCTGTGCAAGCAGGCCTGCATCTCCAAAACCATAAATGATAGTCATCCCATATTTTGACCAGTTGTGGGGTAGGTCTTCCCCTGCCTACCCCTCAAATGTGGGGTTTCTATGACCTCTGATCGTCGAGCTACAACCGCCGAAGTCGATCTTTTTTTTTCAGATTTTTTTTTTGGGGCAAATGGGCCTATCTTGAGAAAGGGGCCTGGAGCTACAGCTCCAATAGCCCCTAAGTTAAGGTGAGCTTACTTCCGCCTTGGCGGACCGGGAGGAAGTGAGAGCTGGAACCTTCTGAAGAAAGGTGACCCCCGACATGCCACATTTGGCATGTCAATTTGGGGGGGGGGCAGAAACCCCCTTTTTAAAGTGGAAGTTCAATTTTTCGGTTGAACTCCACTTTAAATACTTAAGTGGACTATTGTTGTATAGGTTGAGTCTTGCTGTCTGAGCTTTGGTGCCGGTTATTTATTTACTTTTATTTTTCAATGCCCTGTTTTTTAAAATAAAATTCTCTGTTTTTAAAAGTTTATAAATTATATACTTTTTATCATCAATAAAATGGTCGGTGCCATTCGCACTAATTTGCACTAATTCGCACCCAGCCTTAATTGGCAATTGTCATGCAATACTTTACCCAAATGTCTGGAGCCCCAAATTTGGCACAGACATAGGAAAGGTCTACCACTGGGGGCCTCTAGTATCCCTGTACCAAGTTTGCCTGTACCTGTACCTAGCACTTCTGGGTTTTGGTCAGCTTGGTGCAGTAAGGGAAGCTTAGAGTGGGCACAGCTTTGGCCCTGAACATGTACAGTACAGGGGTCCAAATTTGGCACAGGGTTAGGGGAGGACCCAGCCCGAATTGTTCTGGTCAACTTTTTCATGGGCCACTTGGGATTGTGTGGCCCTTGGGCAGTATCACAGCGCAGGGACTGCTGAATACTCCAGGAATCTCTGGACTATTAACTATTTAACAGTACCTGCAGAGCAGGGCTCCTCAATGCCTGTAAAACTTCATATTCCAAGTGCACACTTTCCTGGATAAGCTCTCAAAGTTTTGGTTCTGCAGCAACAACCAGCTGGATACTGGTTCAAGTCAAATAATAGATATTTGCCAGCACACCATGGATTGACAAAATGTAGCATCCAAAGAGATAATTTATTGCATGATCACAACATAAGATTTCACTCTCCTCAATGCCTGTGTCCTGCAGTGGTCGGGCAAATTCTACCCCCATACAGGTCCCTATAAAAAGAAAGCATTGGCCCCAAAAAATAGGTGTGGCGGGTCCTCTAGTTGCCCTGTACCAATTTTGTCCCTGGACACCATGGTTCGGCTACCACAAGGCCCTAAATTCAGGCTAGCTTGGACCACTATGTTAATCTATGGCGCATCTATGGTTGAAAACGTTGAATGGCCACAGCTCGAGCCCCTGGGCATGTTTGGGGCTCAAGCTGTGGCCCCTCAAAGTTCCCGATAGTGTGCGATAGATTAACACAGTGGGCCAAGCTAGCCTAAATTTAGGGCCCCCTTGGTAGCCAAACCACATAGCCATGGGGCACAAAACTTGGTACAGGGAAACTGGAGGCCATGTTGCCCATGGACCACACACACATTTTTTGGGGCCAATGCTTCATTTTCAGATGGACCTGCATTGGGGTAGAATTTGCCTGACCACCGTGGGACACAGGAATTGTATCCATAGATTCGGTTCATATATGTATATATTCTCAATGCACAACTTTTTCATCCTCTTTGGTTGCAGGGGATCTGTCACTGGTTGCGACTGACCCTTGAGCATCATCTCCCTATGCAATCCATGGACACCACTGCTTCTGGTTCTTTACCTCTGATCCCCCGGGTGTTCCATGTATGTGATTATTAGGGGGGTTTGGTTATCTGATTAGTGGACAGATGTACCATATATACTGGAGTATAAGCCGAGACACCTAATTTTACCACAAAAAACTGGGAAAACGTATTGACTCGAGTATAAGCCTAGGGTGTCCATGTGCATGCCTCACTGTGTTAATTTATTTCCCCCCTTTTTTTTAGCTTCCCTCCCTTCCACTTCCCCTCCCCCTCTTCTTCCCATTTTTGCCTTACACCCCCCCCCCCCTTTCATTGTTTCCTGATGTATGTTCTTGTCCACAGACCACCAGTTATACCCACTGCTAGAAAATTGAATTTTTTTTATTTTTATTTACTGCACCGTCAAGTGCCTCCCGTGTCTGCTGTGGGGGGGATTTACCTGTATTGGGTGCCTCTCTTTTGTGTTGTCTGATGCTCCATTGGGCCTTCATTTGTAAGCCATGCATTTTTTTTTATTTTTATTTACTACACCATCAAGTGCCTCCCTAACATGTTATGTAAAAAGGAAATGTGGGACTTTAAATGAGGCTGTAGATATGGTTAGTTAAATGAGAGTACATATTTATTAATCCTAAAATTGCATAACATGTCTCAAAAACAGGACACAATTAGAAGAAACAACATTACAGGTATATGTCATTTCATAATGCTAACACAGTATTATGTGCATGTGCATGTGCAAAAACGGCAATGAGGGTAAAACAGTGCATAACCTAACGCCACCTAGTGGTCTGTATAGATCGATGAGTACATTCCATGAATTAAATTATGTATAGATATCACATTAACAGCATGGCGAAGAAGGTGAAGATTGTATTAACAGGTAGATCCATCACAAGTGAAAATAAAATTCATCAAGTAGAATGCTACAGTGAAGACATAGATCCGCATCTCTAGTGCCCGAAGCGTTTCGTGTCGATGACGCTCATCAGGGGCTGATGCTTGGGATATCTAAAAGATAAGCAATATAGGGTATAATTACTATATCTAATTGATGATCAAACCAAGAAGGGATGTAAAAAGTTGTAAACAAATCGTGAGAGTGAGTGAGTATGGAGCTGAGGCCAAGGAGAATGTCCCTTTCTGGGCGGACGGGGATGTACGGGGGTTGCGCACACAGTGCATCGGCGCCACGCATCCCGCCCAGTGTGCGGCATCCTTTTGACGTCGGGCGTTAGGTTTTCCTCCCTGGCCGGCAAAACGAGTGCATGGGGGGTGTCCATCGTGGGCGGGTACTCGCCTACGTCAGCACTCCTTCCACCTAGTGCCGAGCCAGCGTGACGCAGGTGATCATCAGCGTGCACCTGTGCGGGGCGTTTAAATCAAGGCCCTCCCCAGACGCAGACCTGCTTGCCATTGTTTGAGACACCACGCCAGATCAGCTCTCCCCAGTCTGTCCCCCGGTACCCTGGGTTCTCGGCAGCCCGGTTTAAAAGGTTTTTTTCCTTATTCATTTAATGGCGGCATTTGTTTAACCATCTGGCTGAAACATAGTCTGTATTTATGGCATTTTATTATCTTCTAGATTTCCTTGGTGTAAACATTGGCTATCATTGTGTGTCACCACACATGCTATTATACCAGTTTCTGTGTCTGTGGGGGGTTTCCTTGGCGCACCCTGCCGGTGGGCGACTGGACATTACCTCAGCTCCCATGGCGGACATTCTCCTTGGCCTCTGCTCCATACTCACCACACTCACTCCCTGCATTCCATGTAAGTACTAAGATGGATTTTTACGATGTTTTTTACAACTTTTTACATCCCTTCTTGGTTTGATCATCAATTAGATACAGGGCCGGCACTACCACTAGGCGAATCAGGCAGCCCCCTAGAGCGCACTGCCGCCTAGAGCGCAGACACGGCCACTGGTTCCCCCCCAGTAATAGTCGTTACCGCCGCGCAGTCCTGTGGACGGAGAGGAGGCGCTGTGAGCTTGTCACAACCTCGAGCATCCAGTCAGTGGGTGGATCCATGTGCTCCCCCTCCCCCGGCTCCTCCCAGGCTCCCCTTCTCCTGCTCTGCGGATCTCCTACCATGTGTTGTGCAGAGCGCGCATAATGACTGCCGCCGCTGAGCAGCTCCTTCACCTTCTCTCCTCCTGGATGGACCGGACGGCCGTAGTGTGGAAGACCTGTCACCTGCCAGAACAGCGATCATCAGAGAGGTACTGTGATGACAGTCCGCGGCGCTGCCCGACATCCTGTGACATCACTGCCTGATCGAGGGTGCCCCGAACATCCCTGCTGACCACACACACAGACCTCCTGTCATCATCATGCTCCTCGTCATCGCCCTGTTCCTGGCATTCCACCATCCCACCTCCAAGGCCTGTCATAGATTTTATCACCACCCTGTCACTTCCTACCACCCACCTTTGTCATCTCCATCCTCCCTGTCATCTCCCTACCACCCACCCCTGTCATCTCCATCCTCCCTGTCACCTCCCTACCACCCACCCCTGTCATCTCCATCCTCCCTGTCACCTCCCTACCACCCACCCCTGTCATCTCCATCCTCCCTGTCACCTCCCTACCACCCACCCCTGTCATCTCCCATCCTCCCTGTCACCTCCCTACCACCCACCCCTGTCATCTCCATCCTCCCTGTCACCTCCCTACCACCCACCCCTGTCATCTCCATCCTCCCTGTCACCTCCCTACCATCCACCCCTGTCATCTCCATCCTCCCTGTCACCTCCCTACCACCCACCCCTGTCATCTCCATCCTCCCTGTCACCTCTCTACCACCCACCCCTGTCATCTCCATCCTCCCTGTCGCCCTCCTACCACCCACCCCTGTCATCTCCATCCTCCCTGTCGCTCTCCTACCACCCACCCCTGTCATCTCCATCCTCCCTGTCACCTCCCTACCACCCACCCCCTGTCATCTCCATCCTCCCTGTCATCTCCATCCTCCCTGTCACCTCCCTACCACCCTCCCCTGTCATCTCCATCCTCCCTGTCACCTCCTACCACCCTCCCCTGTCATCTCCATCCTCCCTGTCACCTCCCTACCACGCACCCCTGTCACAACACAGACAGAAGGACATTCGTCCTTCCAGTGAAACCACAAATGAAGGGACTTTTTTTATTTCAGCGACAGCAAGGAGGGACACTTTTTTTGGGGGGGGGCGCACATAGCTGGTCTTGCCTAGGGCGCCAAATTGCCTAGCACCGGCCCTGATTAGATATAGTAATTATACCCTATATTGCTTGTCTTTTAGATATCCCAAGCATCAGCCCCTGATGAGTGTCATCGACACGAAACGCGCCGGGCACTAGAGATGCGGATATATGTCTTCACTGTAGCATTCTACTTGATGAATTTTATTTTCACTTGTGATGGATCTACCTGTTACTACAATCTTCACCTTCTTCGCCATGCTGTTAATGTGATATCTATACATAATGTAATTCATGGACTGTACTCATCGATCTATACAGACCACTAGGTGGCGTTAGGTTATGCACTGTTGTACCCTTATTGCCGTTTTTGCACATGCACATAATACTGTGTTAGCATTATGAAATGACATATACCTGTAATGTTGTTTCTTCTAATTGTGTCCTGTTTTTGAGACATGGTATGCAATTTTATGATTAATAAATATGTACTCTCATTTTAACCCACACCATATCTACAGCCTCATTTAAAGTCCCACATTTCCCTTTTACATATCCTGTACCAGGGATGGAGGGTGCACTATATGTGTGCCTCATTTAAAGTCCCAAAATTCCCCCTCTTTTTCTCCCTAACATGTTAGATCTCTAACATTATTTAGGTTATTGCATAGAATCTGTTTTTCTAATGTTCAGACACATTTTTGACCATGTTACTATGAGATTGTATTAACTTTTGAAGATGTTTAGTCATACCCGCAACCAATCCCACACCCGATTTATGGCCATAGTCAAGAGCAAGGATCCCAGCAGATTGATATCCACATTCTATAACATGCTGTCTACTCCTGTTTCCACCAAAGTAGCATTTGCTTTAAAACCCCGCTGGGAAAGGGAGGCGAGGGTACTGGAGGATGAGAAGTGGGAGGAGGCCTTGGAGACTTGTAAAACAGTGTCCCTTAGATTCTCGGATCGGCTGACTCAAATCTACATAACTCACAGGGCATACCTGACCCCAATACGTGTGGCTAGATACAAACGCAGTCAGCTCACCCTGTGTATGTTGTGTGGCCAAGAGATGGGTACATTCTTTCATCTTCTCTGGGCCAGTCCAAAAATCCAGGACGTTTGAAAACAGATAGTAATGTTTATCCATGATACCATCGGTTCTCCTGTTACACTGGACCCTAGGGGCAATGTCTGTTGGGGATTTTCCCTACAGACATGGATACATATACCAAAATCTTCCTCCATGAATCGTTATTTTCGGCTAGGAGGATTATAGCCCGGAAATGGATGAGGTCACTACCTCCCACTTACTCAGAGTGGAAAGCTGAAATAAATGCAACCTTACCCTACAAGAAATGTGTGTACATAAATAGAGGCTGCCCGGCCAAATATTATAAAATTTGGGACCGATGGCTGCGGGAGACTGAAACCTGCAGTTAATGTGGACCCATTGGCGGTTCCTTATACTGGACTTGATCTTGCTTACTGTTTCTCTTCTATTCTGGCATGTGATAGGTAATGTTCTAGACGGGGATAGACATGAAACATTGTATGGAGAATGCAAATGCATTGTATGACCATGTTGTAATATATGTGCATGAATCCTTTGTTTGATTTTGTATGAAACTTTACTCAATAAACACCTTGTTTAATGTAAAAAAAAGTGTGCGAAGTATCCGCCATAATGTCGCAGTACCGAAAAAAATCGCTGATCGCCGCCATTACTATTAAAAAAAAAATATTAATAAAAATGCCATAAAACTACCCCCTATTTTGTAAACGCTATAACTTTTACGCAAACCAATCAATAAACGCTTATTGCGTTTTTTTTTTTTTACGATAAATATGTAGAAGAATACGTTTCGGCCTAAACTGAGGAAAAAAAAGTATTTTTTTATATTTTTGGGGGATATTTATTATGGTAAAAAGTAAAAAATATTCATGTATTTTTTAAAATTGTCGCTATATTTTTGTTTATAGTGCAAAAACAAAAACACGTAGAGGTGATCAAATACCACCAAAATAAAGCTCTATTTGTGGGGAAAAAAAGGACGCCAATTTTGTTCGGGAGCCACGTCGCACGACCGCGCAATTGTCAGTTAAAGCGACGCAGTGCCGAATCGCAAAAAGTGCTCTGGTTTTTGACCAGCAATATGGTCCGGGACTTAAGTGGTTAAAGTGGCTCAAAACCCTCCCGTGACACACCTGGCAATATGAGAGTTGTGGACCTTAGTAGATTGTGAGGAACACAATATCCCATTACACAACAACAGATTATTCCATGAAAGGGATTAACCTTAAGGAGGGATCTTGCAGTATGAAAGATAACCAAATTAATGCTTTACTTAAAGAAGAACAAAAGAACATGAGTAAAACAGTGACCCTCTATTTACAGATCCCTGCAGTATCGGCAACAATATTAAGGCCTCACATAAAAGAAGCGCATTGAAACCCTTGCTGACCGCAGTTGTGGTTCACTCCGTTCACCAGTGCTGTTTCACTCACCCAGCTCTTTGGCCTCTCTACAATACAATATAAAAAAGTAGAACTGATTAAAGTAGTAGAATTGATTGGTCAACGAGCAATGCAACGAATATACAACTTGCTGACCGCAGTTCCTTGGGTATTATAGCTGCAGCAAATTAGGATGGCCTGGCGTCAATACAGTCTCCGATTAACAGTTTGTGCACATGTTCGTTGGCATGCGGTGGCGCGCAAAGGACAACTTATAATCCAAAAGGGTAATAGTAAACTGTTAAAAAACCTCCTGGATAGTTAAACCATAAAGATGGATGTCAACGATCCGCCCTTCCGCAAGACAAATAGTACTTTTAGGCAGTGCCCGTCTCACCCATCCGGTTCAGGCCTTGTCCCTCTACAGCACACCATCCGGTCGGTCAGCAGTCTTTGGTCCTCAGACAGGTCGCAGGGTCTCCTACGATGGCTCCGGCAGAAAGCTCCGTCTCGCTCTGTCTCTCTCCGTCTCAAAGTCCACTCTGGCCAGGCGTATGTAAGCCTCAACTGCGGCCTACTCCCCGTGGAGACATTCCTGACAGTGTCCTCCTGGGTTGAAGAGGCGGTCCCGGGAGAGCGCGCCAAACACGTCCTCTACCTTAAATTACCTCCCTTTGCAGGCGGTGCGGAAGGCAAAGCATCTTGGGGTTGCACAGCTGCTCTATGGGTAATGCAGTTCATTACAGGCCAGGGCAAATGGAGTCTCTATTCCTTCTGAACTCAATCCTCCAACATTCACTGCGGTACCAGAACAAAATGTAAACAGGTGGCTATAACCCAACTTGGCCACCGGATCACATCAGAAGGGAAATACCCACTACACTCTCCTCCCACTCAAAAAATCTTTTGTCCCCCAAAGATAGTAACAGTTTGTAAGGAATAGTGATGAAGGTTTAGGCCCTTTTCACACTACAAAATAAATCCATTTTAATAATCCGTTTTAAAATCCGTCAGATAATGTTAAAAAACTGAAGTTATACGTCCTTTATAAAATATCATTAAAGTCTATAGGATTTTTTTATGTTCCGTAAAGATCCGTAATAGTCCGTTATAACATACGGACGTTATAACCGAATATGTGACGGGTCTTGCACTATTTTTTGTCAATTTTTTGTCCGTTGCAAGTAACGGATATATTAACGTCCGTTATATTTTAACATTGAAGTCTATGGCACACGGACGTTAGTAAATGTCTCCGTAAATGTCCGTTATGTTAACGGACGTTAATTTTACTGAGCATGGATATTCAGGGGAACCCCGCCGTCAATTTAAAACAAAAGTGACGTGCGGTTCCCGGTAAATATCCATAACCAGACCCTTCAGGTCTGGTATGGATATTCAGGGGAACCCCGCCGTCAATTTAAAACAAAAATGACGTGCGGTTCCCCCTAAATATCCATAACCAGACCCATTATCCGAGCACGTTGACCTGGCCGGCCGCAGAAAAGAGGGGGGGGACAGAGTGCGGCCCCCCCTCTCTCCTGAACCGCACGAGGCCACATGCCTTCAACATGGGGAGGATGTCCCCATGTTGATGGGGACAAGGGTCTCATCCCCACAACCCTTGCCCGGTGGTTGTGGCGGTCTGCGGGCGGGAGATTTATCAGAATCTGGAAGACCCCTTTAACAAAGGGGACCCCCAGATCCTGACCCCCCCCTGTGTGAAATGGTAATGGGGTACACTGTACCTCTACCATTTCACGAAGGAAGTAAAAAGTATTGTAAAAAAAACACACTGACACAAAAGAATAAAGTCCTTTATTAGAAAAAAAAACCAAACTCCAGCGCTGAAAAATCCACTCGTTCCCGGCTTCCTGCGTTGTCCTGATCCAGCGACGGGTGCGGGTGATCTCCCGCGATGAGAAGATCCAGCGTCGGATGATCTCCGCTCCGGCGACGAGAAGATCCATCCATCCAGCGCAGCAGCATCCCGGACCTCCTCTCACCGCTGTCACAGCTTCAGCCGCTCATTCGCTGGGCTGTGCCCAGCGGTGAGAGGAGGTCCGGGATGCTGCTGCGCCGGATGGATGGATCTTCTCATCGCCGGAGCGGACGCTGGATCTTCTCATCGCGGGAGATCACCCGCACCCGTCGCTGGATCAGGACAACGCAGGAAGCCGGGAACGAGTGGATTTTTCAGCCCTGGAGTTTGGTTTTTTTTTCTAATAAAGGACTTTATTCTTTTGTGTCAGTGTGTTTTTTTACAATACTTTTTACTTCCTTCGTGAAATGGTAGAGGTACAGTGTACCCCATTACCATTTCACACAGGGGGGGGTCAGGATCTGGGGGTCCCCATTGTTAAAGGGGTCTTCCAGATTCTGATAAACCTCCCGCCCGCAGACCCCCACAACCACCGGGCAAGGGTTGTGGGGATGAGACCCTTGTCCCCATCAACATGGGGACATCCTCCCCATGTTGAGGGCATGTGGCCTGGTGCGGTTCAGGAGAGAGGGGGGGCCGCACTCTGTCCCCCCCCTCTTTTCTGCGGCCGGCCAGGTCAATGTGCTCGGATAATGGGTCTGGTTATGGATATTTAGGGGGAACCGCACGTCATTTTTGTTTTAAATTGACGGCGGGGTTCCCCTGAATATCCATACCAGACCTGAAGGGTCTGGTTATGGATATTTACCGGGAACCGCACGTCATTTTTGTTTTAAATTGATGGCGGGGTTCCCCTGAATATCCATACGACTTCTGGAGCTGGACTTCAAGAAAGGGTAAAATGGTTTTTATTAACGGACGTTAGAAAGGAATGATATAACGGATGTATACGGATATATACGGATAAACATTATCCGTTTTCAATAAAGGAAGAATGGTAAAATATTTATCCGTATGTATCCGTTATTAAATCCGTTAATAAACGTCCGTTAATAGGTGTAATACGGATATTATAAAACGGACATACAATCCATAGTGTGAAAGAAGCCTTACATGCTTGGATTACTCTAAATATGGCAAAAAAGTCACGATAACAGCGACTCATTACTTTGGTTGATTGTTTCATATCCCTAAATGCTATGAGTGTGAACGGGTTTACATTAGGATGTAAGAAGATCTTTGTGTATACAATTTTGTATACCCATTTCAGCATAGCCATATCAGACATATTAGTGACAGTGAGACGGATTACACTGCATTTCATAGATAGATAGTGAGAGAGCGAGATAGATAGAGAAAGATAGCTAGAGAAAGAGTTAGATAGAGAGATATATAAAGCGAGATAGATAGAAATAGATAGAGAGTAAGCCAATGGAAGGAATTGTAGTAATATCATATTGTTGATGTCAGTTCTAAAATCTCATTAAGATGTAAGAAGATCTTTGTGTATACAATTTTGTATACTCATTTCAGCATAGCCATATCATCCTAGTGACATATCAGCAGGGCCAGATTAAGAACATCGTGGGCCTGGTGCTGAGGATTTTGGTGGGGCCTTTTATAAATAATAAAAAAATTAGTGGGAATGACATGAACGCAGCCCGGCAAAGGCAAGTGACCAATGGCACAGAACCCAGAAGGAAGCCCGGGTGAAGATGTAAGCGCCCGGGCCCCGCCTGATTCATCACAGCGCAGCACTGGAGGGCTCAGTCTTAAAATTTAAGTGTACACTAATGTGCTAATATGCTGTGCATACTTGTACGTTGTGGCATAACCTACCCCAGGGCCTCTAAAAAGTAGTAATGTCAGGAAAGTTTACTACCACTTTATTATCACAGGATCCCAGGAGCCTCTCATGGGGCCCCCTACTGACCCAGTGGTCTTTGGGCAGTGCCTAAATGCACAGTTGCCAACATTTAAAAAATATTTTCAGGGACACTTTTTTATATAAGTGCTATATTTAGAGTAGCTGAGATCCCCGATGTTCCTCTATACATCAAGTAGTAATCACAAAATAATACTACTAATAATGGGGCTGAACAAATATGAGAACTGAGATTTCCTTTAGTTGAACTAACAAAAGTGTGTCTATTCTAGAGCTGGTAACATTGAGGGTATTCAGTATAATTTTAAAGAACTGTTTTTGTGGGTAAGCGACATAGGGGAGGAGTATGGACGGTATATAAGTGGGAAGTATGTGCAGGTGAGGGAGAGGAATGTGGAGGGTCTAACAGTGGGCACTATGTACAGGAGAGGAGTGCAAAGGGTACGGAAAAAGGCACTATATACAGGAGAGGAGTGTGAAGGGTATGACAATGGGCAGTATGTACAGGAAGAGTGTGGGGGTATGACAGAGGGTAGTACGTACCAGAGAGAAGTGTGGAGGGTATGATGGGGCAGTATGTACAGGAGAGAAGTGTGGAGGGTATGACGGTGTGCAGTATGCACAGGAGAGGAATGTAGACGGTATGATAGTGGGCACTATGTATAGGAGAGGAGTGTGAAGGGTATGACAGTGAACACTATGTATAGGAGAGGAGTGTGGAGGGTATGACAGTGGGCACTATGTATAGGAGAGGAGTGTGGAGGGTATGACAGTGAACGCTATGTATAGGAGAGGAGTGTGGGGGGTATGACAGTGGGCACTATGTATAGGAGAGGAGTGTGGAGGGTATGACAGTGAGCAGTATGTACAGGAGAGGAGTGTGGAGGGTGCGACAGTGGGCACTATGTACAGGAGAGAAATGTATGACAGTGGGCACTATGTACAGGAGAGGAGTGTGTAGGGTATGACAGTGGGCATTATGTATAGGAGAGAAGTGTGGAGAGTATGACAGTGGGCACTATGTACAGGAGAGGAGTGTGGAGAGTATGACAGTGAGCACTATGTACAGAAGTGGAAGGATATTTAGGGACTGCATAGTGGTTAAGCGGGTCATACATGGATTGAAATGACGCCAATTATGCAGAGACCAGCCATAGTCAATCTATGTATGGGCTAACTGGTTTTTACACAAGTCAATCTATTAATCAACTTGAGTACAACCAGCCTGTTAGGTTTTTCCCAAAACAATCAGTGCTGCCAGCTATAGTTAGCAACACTGATCATTGTATGCACTGGCAGAACACAATAACACTGCAGGAGTGATTCCCCCATCCACAGGTCAGCAGGTGAGAGGGTGTGTGGGGACAGGCTGGGGAGAGATACTAGTCAGTGGCTGGGTAGGCACTGGTAGTATCAGAGCCAGATACACACAGGTTACATACGCCACGATCATTAGATAATAAAAAATATCAGTAACCAGCCCATATTGGTAATTTGAAAATATTTCAACTAGCAATCCAAGCATAACTGCCAAGCATAACTCTGTTAAATTAAGCTATGTGACATAGGGCCAGATTCAGGTACAATTGAGGCCGTGTAACGTAACCCGTTTACGTTACACCGCCGCAAGTTTTCAGTGTTAGTGCCCGATCCACAAAGCACTTACCAGTAAACTTGCCAATTCAAATGGGGAGTGTACCATTTAAATTAGGTGCGCTCCCATGCTCCGTTCGCCATTTTCCCGACGTGCTTTGCGTGAAATTACGGCGGCGCGACGTGTTTGTGAATCGCAACGTGCGTAACGTACTTACGCCGGGAAAAAAAATTCAAAAGTGACGCGGGAACGACGGGCATACTTTAACATGGTGGAGTAATTTTACACCATGTTAATGGCACCCCTAACTTTGCGACGGGAAACTAAGACTTGCGCCGACGTAACGACGGGAAAAACCTTTGTGGATCGCCGTAACTGCTAATTTGCATACCCGACGCTGGAATACGACGCAAACTCCACCCAGCGTTGGCTGACAGGGCTGCTGTTAGAAATCACGGGGCCCTGTACAGCCTACCCAACGGGGCCCCCCGACCCCGCCCACCTAGAAAAAATGCAGCCTTGTCCTGCCTTTTTCTCCTGCCTGTTATAAATGTGTCCATTTACATCAGGCTGTTTGATCTGTCATGTTTAGGTCTGGAAAAATAGAAAGAGGATGCAATCCTTTTCCCATTTTTTTTTTTTGGGAGCTGAGCAGACCAGTGGCAGCTGCTCCATACAGGACGCAGGGCTGGTCTGTTTGCCCCCCTTGGAACAGACCCGGAATTAGGTGGATATAAACAGACAGAGGTACATTTACATCCAGACTCCTGTAGACCTACATGAAAGTATGTACAAAAAATTGACCAATGGATCCAAGTGGAAAGCTTGGGCAATTAGTTCTTAAATTGGAGTGGCTGGGGGCCTTAGAAAACACAGCTCAGCCATTTACTGCCACCAAACACAAATGTAACCAAGCATCTCATGCTTAAGATTATCATCATCATTATGATGATCAGAGCATAGCAGGTGCTGGTATGGCTCTGTCAGTGTCACATTGCTGTTGAATGCTGACTGTTATGGCTGTACTGTGTTATGATCTGTAACACACAGTGCAGCCTTAAAGTTAACAAAATCAGCACCCAACAGCATGTGACACAGACACTGTGACAGAACCATAGAGCTTCTGCTGTTCTCTGATCATCATCATAGGCAAGCACAGTGTGGAGTCAGGGAGGGGAGTATACCTTTCTTCCTTAGAAGTAAATGTTGCTGTGCACAGTGTTAGCTGCCACTTGCCTGATGCTGCGCCCTGCCATTGGATTAAGCCTGCTGCACCTTCTCAGCCTTCCTATTTACATCAATCTCTCCCTCCGTCCACGGAACTTACTGAGGGAGAAGTTTACAGAAGCAGTGTAGAGAAGAATCACTCCGCCAGGGAAACCATAGGCAGTGGGTGGCTGCTGCCGGATCTATAATATGGGTGGTGCATCGGCTTGTCTGCCTGCACCCCGAAAAAGGAAAAAAAGTCCCTCCCCTGCTGTCATCTCCTGGGCCCCTATGTTGACCTGATGGGGCCCAGGAAAATGTAATTACCCTCTGATTAGCAAGTAGAGCAGAGTATGGTTTAGGAAAAAAAAAAAGTTTTATTTATTTAACCACTTACCCCCCGGACCATATTGCTGCCCAAAGACCAGAGTACTTTTTGCGATTCGGGACTCTGTCGCTTTAACAGACAATTGCGCGGTCGTGCGACGTGGCTCCCAAACAAAATTGGCGTCCTTTTTTTCCCACAAATAGAGCTTTCTTTTGGTGGTATTTGATCACCTCTGCGGTTTTTAGTTTTTGCGCTATAAACAAAAATAGAGCGACAATTTTGAAAAAAATGAATATTTTTTACATTTTGCTATAATAAATATCCCCCAAAAATATATAAAAAAACATTTTTTTTTCCTCAGTTTAGGCCGATACGTTTTCTTCTACATATTTTTCGTAAAAAAAAATCGCAATAAGCGTTTATTGATTGGTTTGCGCAAAAGTTATAGCGTTTACAAAATAGGGGGTAGTTTTATGTCATTTTTATTATATTTTTTTTACTAGTAATAGCGGCGATCAGCGATTTTTTTTTTCGGTACTGCGACATTATGGCGGACACTTCGGACACTTTTGACACATTTTTGGGACCATTGGCATTTTTATAGCGATCAGTGCTATAAAAATGCATTGGATTACTATAAAAATGCCACTGGCAGTGAAGGGGTTAACACTAGGGGGCAGGGAAGGGGTTAAGTATGCCTGGGTGTGTTCTTACTGTGGGGGGGGGGGTGGCCTCACTAGGGGAAACACTGATCCTCGGTTCATACATTGTATGAACCGAAGATCAGCATTTCCCCTGCTGACAGGACCGGGAGCTGTGTGTTTACACACACAGCTCCCGGTCCCCGCTCTGTACCGAGCGATCGCGTGTGCCCGGCGGCGATCGCGCCCGCCAGGCACACGCACGGGAGTCGGGGGCGAGCGGGGGGCACGCGCGCGCGCCCCCCTAGTGGCGGCTGGGAGAGAGGACGTCATATTACGTGCTCTCGCCCAGCAGTGCCACCTTGTGGACGTATTTCGACGGTGCGGCGACGGCAAGTGGTTAAGCAAAAATAACTTTAAAGTCGCCCGGGCCCCCTGCTGGACAGGGCCCGCTACAACAGGGCTGCCTGTACTGCCCTATCAGCGGCCCTGGCGGCCGAGGTATTGCATCCTAAGATCCGACGGTGTAAGACAATTACACCTGTCGGATCTAAGGGCTATCTATGCGTAACTGATTCTATGAATCAGTCGCATAGATACTCTGAGAGATACGACGGGCGTTTCAGAGAAACGCCGTCGTATCTCTTCTGTGAATCTGGCCCTTAATGTTTAACTGTCTTAAGTATAATCTACCTTGCAACCAATGGGGTCTATATTACAATCTGTTAATTTAATGCCATTATAATGTAAACCGTCTGATAGATGTGCTATGCTATGCGGAAACTTATCTCTCTCTTACCTCAATCTTACATCTAACACTAACGGTTTTACTGCTGTTTTTAACTTTTGTAATGTAATTAATCGACCTTTCTCAGTGCAACCCTGACATTCTGCTGAAATTAGTGTCACATTGTAATCTTATCTTCTTTCTATATTTAGGGTAAATCGAAGCGTTCAAGAGATAGAGCGAGATAGATAGATAAAGAGGTAGAGGGTAAGCCATATTGGTGTCAATGGAAGGAATTTTAGTAATATTGTAACGTTTGTAGTGATATTGTAACATTTTCCCAATATATACAGATCTACTGCTTTAAATAAATTGTGCTTTAATTTTGTGTTATACATTAGCAATGAGGTATGATTGTTTAATGCATAATTTTGGTTAATGCTACGTAAAACCTGCAACAATTGTCTCTCAGCCAGTGCAATCCATCTTACTTGATATGTTTTAAGATTCTGCAATTTTACATCCTAATTTAAACAGTATTACAGTCTTAACATATCTATCCACCACTGTAGCACTGTAAACTGTAAAACGCAATGTAAATCACTGTTATCAGGACTTTATATTTAGTTAATTGCTACGATATCTCAACTTTTATATGGTGACATATTACTGATATCTCTCAATTAGGGATGAGCCTAACACCCCCGCGTTCGGTTCGCACCAGAACTTTTGAACGGACCGAACGTTCGCGCGAACATTTAGAACGTTCAAATTCAAAAGTGGTCATTTTAAAGCCCAATATTCAAGTTATTGTTGGAAAACGTCTTTGAGAACCCGGGTCTTGCCCCAGGGAACATGTATCAATGGAAAAAAAACTTTTAAAAACTGTAGTTTTTTCTGGAGCAGCGATTTTAATGATGCTTAAAGTGAAAAAAAGAAATTAAAAATTCCTTTAAATATCGTACCTGCTGGGTGTCTATAGTAGTGGCACGTGTTTAGAAATGTCCCTGCACAACATGAGATTACTATAAGAAAAAATAAATGTAATACTGCTTGCGGCTTTAATATAATGTTTGGTCCCTGCAATATGGATAAAAATCATTGAAAAAATTAGCATGGGTTTCCCCGCCACTACTCCCCCCAGGTCATTACAAGACCCAGTGCCGATCGTGACCTCCCTGGGGCCCTAAACAAAATGACATGGCACATTAAAAATGAGAAGCGGGGGGCGCTGACGACAGTGACATGTCGCATTAAAGAAAGTTGAGAAGCGGGGGGAGGGGGTGTTCTGCAGTCGGAAATGACTCAGCCAGCGAGTTTAGAAGCGGAGTGAGGGGGCGAAAATGACTTCTCACCAGGCGGGGCCTCTAGTATTTTGGGGGGCCCTTTGCAGCTTGGCGGGGCCCTAAGCAGCTTGCATAGTGAGCGTATAGGGAGGATCGGCCCTGACAAGACCCTTTGGCCCTATATACTTTGAACAGCAGTATACAGGCGGTGCAAACAAGACAAGGACTGTAGGTTTGTTAAGTAGAATCTGAACCATGTCATACTTTGCTGCTGCATATTACACAATTTCCTAAAGAGACCCTCAACAAACTACATGACACTTGTGCCTGATGAGGCCATTGATGTTCCAGTGGTGGCCCGTGAGCCTGTGGCCATACAGGCTTGGCCCCCCAAGCTGTGTGGCAACAATATGTCGATTATTTTAGGGGTGTGGGGGGGAGCCATTTCAATGCCAGATCTTGGCTCAATTAATTATTTTTTTGGGAAAGAAAAATTCTAGAAAAAAGGGGGGTTGCCATCCGGGGCCCCCTTTGAACAAATTCTGTGAAGAACTCCTGTTCTCCGAAGGCCTCCATTATTTCTGCAAGTCAAAATTTAGCAAAAAAACTAATGTCAGTCAAGCCTTAGGTTTCTCCCCATATCTAACCCACAAACTCATCCACTGATCATAAAGTTCAAAATCAAGTTTAGTATCGTCGTACTGCACGATCGTTTTCCCAACGTTTTCTATTGACTGTGAACGACGTTCTCACTCGCGCAATATCCCTTTATACATTGCGCATGCAAGAAGCTCCGCACGTATCCCCGCCCATGACGATTGTTCTAGTAATTGCCACGCCCCTTTTCGGTCGGTCAATGCACTTCACTGAAGACATGATGGAGGAGACTCAGGAGAGACAGGAAGCTGCAACCTCAAGTCAGGAGAGAGGCCAGGCACACACCAGGAGCAGCAGGAGGTACAAAGACACCAACATGTCCTTCGATGAGATGGTGGAGATGGTTGCCATTCTTAAAAAGGAGGACTATGATTGTCAAAAAGGGCCTTACAAGAACCCCAAGAAGGTCAAGGCCCAGATAATGGAGAGTGTTCAGAGGACTCTCCATCAGAAATTCAAGGTGCAGAGGTCAAGGGAGCAGTTGAGGAAGAGGTGGTCAGACCTCAAAAAAAGAGAGCCGGAGCAGATGGAGAGGATTCGAAGAGTCATCAGAAGACGTAAGTAATTTTCATGTGTACTCTGATTATTTGTTTTTATTATTTTGCGGCATGTGCTTTTTCTTTCAGGTTGTGTATATATACAGTTCAAGAATAGGTGTCTCAAGGTTCATGTTTGTGGGCATAATAATTGTTTGTTCATTCTATTTATGATCTTTTTATGTGAGACCAATTTTTTATTTAATGTAGATGTTATTAACTAGATTTAAATAATCCAACTTAAGTCAATATACAGTAAAAGGAGAGTATGCTCAGCACAGCAGTTGGTTACACATATGGACTTAGTAGCACAAGTGTTGGCATGGCCGATCCGCCTTATAGGCTCACTATGCAAGCCACTTAGGGCCCCGCAAAGCTGCGAAGGGCCCCCCAAATTACTAGAGGCCCCGCCTGGTAAGCCCCTCACCTTGCTTCTCAACTCGCTGGCTGCATGGGAGAAGAGGCAAGAAGTCGGCACCCCTTGCTTCTCAATTTAATGTAAGATGTCATTTCCGACAGCAGAACACCCCCTCCCCCCACTTCTCAACTTTCTTTAATGTGACATGTCACTGTCGTCAGCGCCCCCCGCTTCTCATTTTTAATGTGCAATGTCATTTTTCTTCGGGCCCCAATGAGGTCAGGATCGGCACTGAGTGTTGGCCACAAGAACAACCCAGTTAGGGTGTCACACAGAGGTCATACAGTGGATACTTGGTGTTTTTCCATGTAGGAAACTTGGCCAAAGATAGAGAAATGCAGCAGCTTTGGTAATGGATAAAATCCTGTGTTAAGCTTAGAAGGATTGTAAAAACAGACAATTGTACCACACTTTATAAAAAGAATGATTGATATGCCTCTTTCAGACCTCTAATCTTTTTGATTCATGTATCCCTTTTTTTTACAATCTCATTGGACGCAATCAAGCTGCAGCAGTAGAGCCAACCAACCCCACACAGAGCCAAGCCCCATCCTCGCCGGATGTGCAGGAAGTGCAAAATGCCACCACATCAGGTCAGTGTCACCATACAGCACAGCTTCAGGTAATAGATGTAGGCCTGCATAATTGTAAGGCCCCGTACACACGACCGAACATGTTTGCTGAAACCAGTTTTGCGGACCAGTTTCAGCAGACATGTTCGGTCGTCTGTACAGCCGAGCGGACAGGATTCCAGCGTACATTTGCCCGCCGGGCCTTTTTCGAGCGGGCAAATATTTCTAAACTTGTTAGAAATATTATACAGAAATCTCCGGGCGGACATGTACGCTGAAAACGGTCCGGCGGACCGTTTTCATCGTACACGTTTGCCCGTCTGTACGAGGCCTAATACATGTTTTTTTTCCAAATTTCAGTTGGTATTTGTGCGGTTGGGGGCGGATTGGACACCTACAGTGCCCAGGTCCTAATCGGGGAGATCTTGTCCTGCAGGGCAGAAATAGAGGACATAAACCTCGCCTTAAGCCAGCTTAAAAAGAAAACCCAAGTGGTGGACCGAAAACTCAAGAATCTGATTGATGTGCTGGGGAGGGTTTTAAATTTTTTTTTTTTTAAATAGATGTAGACAAGTATTTCAAAGCAAAAATATATAAAAAAAAAACAAAAAAAATAAAGAATTTATATTAAGAAATTTTTGGAAAAAATAAAAATGACACATTTTAAGTGTGAAACAATAAATATTTTTGGATACTCAACAATGTGTGGCTTATTATTATATCAATGCTGCCTAAAAGAACAAATCTAAATTTGTGGTGTTTACATTGACAATGATGAGTATTTAGTACAGGAAAATAAACATGACACTATGATACCGTAGGAGAAAGCTAGAATGAACTCAAAATAGAAAAGAATCCAACAAAGAAAAATACTAGAACAGGGGCATAAAAATTGGGTCTTAGGCACAACACTGCAACCCCTCACAGATACTGTAATTGGAGCGCAACAAAGAGCCACATGCAAAGTATTGCATCAAAAATTGTTATCATACGCCCCTGTTAAACAGGGGCAGAAAAATTGGGCCTTAGGCACTGGTCGCGGTGCCACAACACTGCAACCCCTCACAGATAATGTCATTGGAGCGCAGCAAAGAGCCACATGCAAAGTCTTGCATCAAAATTTGGTATTATACGCCCCTGTTAAACAGGGGCAGAACAATTGTGCCTTAGGCACTGGTGGCGGTGCCACAACACTGCAACCCCTCACAGATAATGTCATTGGAGTGCAGCAAAGAGCCACATGCAAAATCTTGCATCAAAAATTGTTATTATACGCCCCTGTTTAAACAGGGGCAGAAAAATTGGGCCTTGGTGGCGGTGGACAGAACCAACAATGTTCTTACTAGCTATCAGCAAGATCATTGAGGAGGAAAAGGATATTGAGTCAGCAGCATAACAGGACAGTCACTCAGCATCAGCATAGGCAGTCTCCAAGGGATCTGAAATTTCCCAAAAAAATATTCAGTTACATCAGCATCAGGTGCTTGGTAGCTGTTGTTGATCCAAGCCTGATTCATTTTTATGAAGGTCAGTCGATCGACGGAGTCGGTGGAGAGGCGCACCCTGTGATCGGTCACAAAGCCTCCCGCAGCACTGAATGTGCGTTCTGAAAGAACGCTGGATGCAGGACAAGCCAGTAGCTCAATTGCATACTGTGCAAGCTTTGGCCAGTGATCCATCCTCAAGACCCAGTAAGCCAGAGGATTTTTGGTGGGGAAGGTGTCCAAGTCTGATCTTGCCCCTAGGTATTCACGCACCATGTAAACCTGACGCTGGCGATGGTTGCTGGAACCGGCGGTCATACCTTGGGGCTGCAGACTAAATAATTGTCTGAACGCATCGGTCAGACGGCCACCTTCTCCACCGCTCCTTCTGTGACTCACCGAAGCCTCAGCAACACGTTGTCCAGGACCAGGATTTGGTAATCCCCCAGGTTCTGGGAACACGTTGCACAGACCTTTCTGCAAGGCCTCCTGAAGATGTTTCATCTTCTGCACCCTCTGCGATGGCAAGATAAGCTCCGCAACCTTACTCTTGTAACGTGGATCAAGGAGAGTTGCCAGCCAGTAATGATCCCTCTCCTTGATACCACAAATACAAGGATCCTTACGCAGGCTTTGCAGGATCAGGAAGGCCATGCAGCGTAGGTTTGCTGAGGCATTCGGGGCACAGTCCTCTGGGTCACTGAGGACGACAGTATCCGCAGCCACCTCATCCCAGCCACGTAAAAGTCCATGGGTTCCTTGGGACTGTAAGTGATCCCTTGAAGACTGCTGCTGCTGATGCTGAGTGCTAGGCTCCATTTCCATGCTGCTGATACAATCATCCTCCTCCTCCACCTCGTCGTCTTCCTGTGTGCTAGGCGGGCATGCAGGACCACTGTCTGGATAAAGGGGGCCTTGAGAGGTAAGGAAGTCCTCCTGTTCTGCCGCAAGGGCCTTGTCCATTATTCCACGTAGCGTGTGCTCCAACATGTGAATAAGAGTGAGACACTGATGCATGCACTGTCACTGCTCACCATCCTCGTGGCCTCCTCAAATGGTGACAGGACAGTGCATGCATCCCTGATCAAGGCCCACTGGTGTGGGGAAAAAAACCAAGCTCCCCTGACCCAGTTTTGCTGCCATATTGGCACAGGTACTCATTGATGGCCCTCTGCTGGGTGTGCAGCCGCTGCAGCAAGGCCAATGTAGAGTTCCATCTGGTGGGCATGTCACAGATTAGGCGGTTCTTGGGCAGGTTGTATTCCCTTTGGAGGTCTGTCAGCCGAGCAGTGGCATTATATGACCTTCGGAAATGCACACAGACTTTCCTGACCTGCCTCAGGACATCCTGTAAGCCCGGGTGCCTGCCCAAGAACCGCTGCACCACCAAATTCAGAACATGAGCAAAACAGGGCACATGGGTCAGTTGTCCCTGTCGCAGGGCATAGAGGAGGTTGGTGCTATTGTCGCTAACCACCATTCCTGGCTTAAGCTGGCGTGGCGTCAACCACCTCTGAGCCTTCCCCTGTAGAGCTCACAGAACATCTGCCCCAGTGTGGCTCCTGTCTCCCAAGCACACCAGCTCTAGCACAGCATGGCATCTCTTGGCCTGCATTTCTGCGTAGCCCCTCGTACACCTACGGGGCACGGCTGGTTCTGAGGAAACATCAACACAGGAAGAGGAGGGGTGGAGGAGAGAGGTGTGTCACAACCAGTAGTAGTGTTTTTGAGGCGTGGTGGCGGAACAACCTCCAACACTACTGTACCTTGCCCTACGTCCTTCCCAGCTGCCAGCAACTATGTTTAGGTGCCATTAAACAGGACAAGTGCAGTAACACAGAGTACGTTTAGGTGCTAATACACAGGCAAGTGCAGTACCAGCAACTACGTTTAGATGCTATTAAACAGGACAAGTGCAGTAACACCGAGTACGTTTAGGTGTAAACTAAACAGCACACAGGCAATACAACACGTTCGAACACTGCAGCTAGCACAATCTACTGCCTGACATATAGGAATAGCTGATCTAGCTAAGCTATACAGTGTATAAATATATGTACAACTCCTAGGATGTATATATATCCTCTACACACTGTAAATTTAACTAAACTGACTAGCCTGCCTGCTCTATTTATCTATCTATCTATCTGGTAGAAAAGACACTGTGGGGCTGATTTACTATTATCAGTTCCGCTGCGCTGGTTCATGCCTTAATTAGTGTGCCGGGTGAAGCCTTAATTAGGCGCATGAACCAGCGTAGAAGCCGGCGCATTGCAAGTGATATGTAAAGCCGCCGCCGAACTCCCTATAGAAGTCTATGGGAGAAATCAAAAGTGTTCATATTAAAGGCTAATATGCAAGTTTTGTCCAAAAAAGTGTTTGGGGACCTGAGTCCTGCCCCGGGGGACATGTATCAATGCTTTTTTTATTTTTTAAAACGGCCGTTTTTTTCGGGAGCAGTGAAATTAATAATGCTTAAAGTGAAACAATAAAAGTGAAATATTCCTTTAAATTTCATACCTAGGGGGGGTCTTAAGGCAGCCTGTGAAATAGCGCATTTTTCCCGCACTTAGAACTGTCTCTGCACAAAATGACATTCAGAAGGAAAAAAGTCATTTAAATTTCACACGCGGCAATAATGAATTGTCGGCTCTGGCAATTCTAAAAGGATTCATTCCTAAAGAAAAAAAAATGTGTGGGGGTTCCCCCAAATTAAGTTACCAGGCCCTTCAGGTCTGGAATGGATATTAAGGGGAACCCTGCCGTAAAAAAAAAAAAAAAAAATGACGTAGGGTTCCCCGCAAATATCCATACCAGGCCCTTAAGGTCTGGTGTGGATTTTAAGGGGAACTCCACCCCAAATAAAAAAAAATGGCGTGGAGTCCCCCTAAAAATCCACACCAGACCCCTTATCCGAGCACGTTAACCTGGCCGGCCGCAGAAAAGAGGGGGGGACAGAGTGCGGCCCCCCCTCTCCTGAACCGTACCAGGCCACATGCCCTCAACATGGGGAGCATGTCCCCATGTTGATGGGGACAAGGGCCTCATCCCCACAACCCTTGCCCGGTGGTTGTGGGGGTCTGCGGGCGGGGGGCTTATCAGAACCTGGAAGACCCCTTTAACAAAGGGGACCCCCAGATCCCGGCCCCCCCTATGTGAAATGGTAATGGGGTACATTGTACCTCTACCATTTCACCAAAAAAAGTGTCAAAAGTGTTAAAAATTACAGTAGTCGGTTTTTGACAAATCTTTTAATAATATCTTCTTTCCGCTTCTTCCATCTTCTTCTTTTCTTCTTTCCGTCTGGTTTCTTCCTCCATCTTCTTCTTCCTCTGCACCCTCCCAATGTTGAGGGCATGTGGCCTGGTGCGGTTCAGGAGAGGGGGGGCCGCGCTCTGTCTCCCCCTCTTTTCTGCGGCCGGCCAGGTCAACGTGCTCGGATAAGGGTCTGGTGTGGATTTTGGGGAACTCCACACCATTTTTTTTTTATTTGGGGTGGAGTTCCCCTTAAATTCCACACCAGACCTGAAGGGTCTGATATGGATATTTAGGGGGAACCCCACGTCATTTTTTTTAAAATAAATTACCGCGGGGTTCCCCTTAATATCCATATCAGACCTGAAGGGCCTTCTAATGGAATTTGGGGGATCTCACGCTTTTTTTTTTTGTTTTATGAATGAATCTCTCACAATTGCCAGAGCCGACAATTCATTATTGGAGCGAGTCCGTTTTAAACGGCTTTTTTTCTTTAGAATGTCATTTTGTGCAGGGACAGTTCTAACCACGGGAAACATGCGCTTTTTCACATGCTGACATTACCCCCCCCCCCAGGTACGAAATTTAAAGGAATATTTCACTTTTATTGTTGCACTTTAACCACTTCCATACCGCACCTATTCTGGTACTTCTCTCCTTCATGTAACAATTATATTTTTTTCCTTGAAAATTACTCAGGACCCCCAAACATTATATATATTTTATTAGCAGACACCCTATGGAATAAAGTGGCGGACATTTTTTTTGAATTTCCAACGGTATTTGCGCAAAAAAAATTCTAACGCATTTTTTATTCTTGCAAAAAAAAAAAACGGTTTCATAAATTAAAAAATAACAAAGCAGTAAAGTTAGCCCAATTTTTTATGGATAATGTGAAAGATGATGTTACACTGAATAAATTGATACCTAACATGTCACGCTTTAATATTGCGCACACTCATGGAATGGCGCCAAACTTCGGTATTAAAAATCTCCATAGGCAACGCTTGAATTTTTTTTTCAGGTTACCAGTTTACAGTTACAGAGGAGGTCCAGTGCTAAAATTATTGCTCTCGCTCTAACGCACGCGTCAATACCTCACATGTGTGGTTTGAACGGTGTTTACATATGTGGGTGGGACTTGCATGTGTGTTCGCTTCTGAGTGCGAGCTACTAGGGACAGGGGCATTTTAGTTTTGATGAATTTTTTTTTAACATAATATTTTTCTTTTTGCACTTTTTTGGCCCTTTTTTTTTAAATTTTCACTTTTCTTCCTATTACAAGGAATGTAAACATCCCTTGTAATAGGACTAGTGTGTGACAGGTCCTCTTTATGGAGAGATGCGGGGTCAATAAGGCTGAAAAGCATGGTGTGACGGTATCGGTATGATATCCCCGTCAACGTTCCCTTCTTCCCATAACGAAAATCACCCCAATATTCCACGAGGAGGGATATCCCTGGAATCGCCCAGAAAGCCACACATGAGACCAGCTTACTGCTTGAACAACACAGACTTTAATGTTATAACACACAGCTTATATGTCATTTCCAAAACTGTTACAATGACAAATCTCCGCCCCCCTCACACTGGGGCTTCCATACAGATGAGTAGGTAGACACGACGGGGCCGATGCTGAAACACATTTTCTTTAGACAATGACATCAATGACGCTGAGCACTAGCTGTACTGAATACATCAACCAGACCGCTCGACCCCGCATATAGAGAGATAATTACCACAATGAAGCAATCAGAATAATTAACACAAGCCACTTAAACCCAGCTCTCCTTCACACAACACAATAGATCAATGAACCTTTAGAAATAGTGAGGGGACATTAGCACATCAATAACCTGGCTAGCAGGGAGCAGTAAACTGAGACATATAGGCAAATGTATCACAATGGCCCCCCTTTTGCTCCCTGCTCCGGCAAACCCGGTTGGACCTTCCCTGGTCCAGTAGGGTTGACGGGTTCAGAGCTATTAGTCAGAGGTTAACTCCGTTTGGCATGACTGACCTCCCTTGGCAACTGCTTCAGACTCAGGTATGTCACCGGGTCGTCAGATCACACGCCGGTCAGTCCCCAAGTCTTTGTGCGATCTGCAAAGTCACCAGAAGTCAGTGTGAAGACAGCGAATGGGTCTGTGCGCCGCCGTCTAGGTGTCCCGCTATGGGAGGGGGCAGGTTATGGCTCTGAAGTGACAATCCCAGGAGATTCATAAAAAGAAAAAGTTATATTTGTTGAAATGCTGTAGCACTGGTGCTCAGAGTCCGGGGGGGGGGGGGGGGGGGGGGGGGGGGGAATCAGAGCCCCATAAGGTCAGCCACCCCCTGCTCCCTCCGCAGCCGCCGGTTCTCCTCTTGGAGCTTCTCCAGCTCCATCTCCAGTTCATGCTGCTGTGACCTCAGGTGGTTGTTCTCCTCCTCCATGCGGCTTATGCACTCCTCCAGCTCTATGTACTCACGGATCAGCTCCTGCTTGCTCATGTCCTGCAGGCTCTCCACGTGGTCCTTCATCATCAGGAACTGGGTGGTGGTGTAAGGGGCCACCGGTGGGCCCTTGGCGAACATCTCGGCACGCATCTGGGACGCCCGCTGCGACTCCCTCTCCTCCAGTCGCTTCTTCTCCTCCCAGGTCAGCTTGTTATACGGCTTCCAGGACCTCTTCTTCTTGAAGGGTGGCCGGCGGTGCCTCTTTCTGCCCAGCTCCCTCCAGGGCCCCTCCGGCTCAGGGCTGTCGCCCATGACCAGCTGACAATGGTGTTCCCTGTTGTCCGTAATAACAGATTGTACCATGAGGGCTTCGTAAGGGGTGCCCAATGGTTCTTCCTGACCCAGCTCCTTTGGATCCCAAGCCGAGTCTACACAATGGGCTGCTGCTGGTGGGCGGTACCCAGGTTGAGACCAATTTGACCTGGTGTTGTCATTCATGGGGCAATTCTGCTTGAAGTGACCCAGCTGTTTGCACCGGAAGCAGCGTTGTTCGTTGCCCTCCTGGCAATGATAGCGAGGGCTAGATGTCACCGGTCTGTTAGGAGGTTGGTATCTAGCGGTTGGTGGGTGTGAGGGCACCGTTTGTGGTGGAGGTTGTTCCTGTGGTGTGACCTGGTTCGTCTTGCGAGTATCTGCATATTCATCCGCCAACTTCGCGGCCTCTGGTAGAGTCATGGGCCTGCGATCTCTCACCCAATCCTTGACGTCCGTCTGGATGTGATTGTAAAATTGCTCCAGGAGCATTAGTTGCAAAATGTCCTCTGCGGTGGTGGCCTGGCTGCTGTTAGCCCAGTTAGAGGCCGACCGGGACAATTGACATGCCCATTCCGCATAAGAGTCTTTCGTGGTTTTGCGTGAGTCCCTGAACTTCTGTCGGTGGGACTCTGGGGTTACTGCATAACGAGCCAGGAGCACTTCTTTAACCCGGGCGTAGCTATGGATATCCTGATCTGGCACGGTCCGGAAAGCATCAGAAGCTTTGCCCGACAGTTTGCCTGACAATATTGCAACCCAGTCTCCTCTAGCTATTCGGTGCAGGTTACATTGTCGCTCAAAATCCGCCAGGAAGTTATCAATCTCACAGTCCTTTTCATCAAAAGCTTTAAAAGCGCTAAACGGAATCTTCCTTGCGTCTGCTGTGCTGTACTCACTGTTCGTAGAAGGTGCGGCTGCTTGTTGGACTGCTGCCAGTTTTAACTGTAGCTCTGCGTCCCTTATTTGTTTATCCTTCTGTAGTTCTGCGTCCCTTATTTGTTTATCCTCCTGTAGCTCTGCGTCTCTTATTTCTTTAGCCTTCTGTAGCTCTGCGTTTACTAACATGTCCATCACTTTCAGTACCACATCTGGCGTTGGGTTCGGGCCGAACCACGCTAGCTTCTCTCTCATTAGCTTGTTGGCTGGCGATTCCTCCTCCTGAATCACTGGTGTCTCCATCTCTTGTACTGCTGGCGTTGCTGCAATCCCGTCCTCCTGGTCTAGCTCCATTGATTCTGCTATGATGACCCGCTTGGTTTTGTTGCTAGCAATCCTTCCACGAACTTCCAGTAGTTCTTCCAGTGTCTGCTTGGAATCCGGGTGTGAAGGGGAATAGAAGGGAAAAATCCCACTGCTACCAACCAATTGTGACGGTATCGGTATGATATCCCCGTCAACGTTCCCTTCTTCCCATAACGAAAATCACCCCAATATTCCACGAGGAGGGATATCCCTGGAATCGCCCAGAAAGCCACACATGAGACCAGCTTACTGCTTGAACAACACAGACTTTAATGTTATAACACACAGCTTATATGTCATTTCCAAAACTGTTACAATGACAAATCTCCGCCCCCCTCACACTGGGGCTTCCATACAGATGAGTAGGTAGACACGACGGGGCCGATGCTGAAACACATTTTCTTTAGACAATGACATCAATGACGCTGAGCACTAGCTGTACTGAATACATCAACCAGACCGCTCGACCCCGCATATAGAGAGATAATTACCACAATGAAGCAATCAGAATAATTAACACAAGCCACTTAAACCCAGCTCTCCTTCACACAACACAATAGATCAATTAACCTTTAGAAATAGTGAGGGGACATTAGCACATCAATAACCTGGCTAGCAGGGAGCAGTAAACTGAGACATATAGGCAAATGTATCACACATGGTATTGGAAAAAAAAAAAAATCTCATGCTTTCAGCTGCAATCATGTTCGTTCAGCACAGTGGTATAGCACTTTCACCTAGCAGCAAAAGGGTCGCTGGTTCGAATCTTGCCCGTGACACCATCTGCCTGTGCCTGCGTGGGTTTCCTCCCACAATCTAAAAACATGCTGCAAATCGGATCCTGTCTAAATAAGCCCTAATATGCAGTAGTATATTTAGGTTTTGTGCTGCCCTAGGCCTGACTACATTTCTGCACCTCCTAATATAAAAATGACCCACCATTCCTGTCAAGGCCACACCCTGTTTTTGTATGACCCGCCCAGGAATTTTCAGGGGACACACACACTAGTTCTGTGGGGGAGGGGGGCACTGGATTCCCTTAATTTGCATAGTTTTTCTCTCACTTGCTGTTTGGCTATGGGGCAGGAAGTGAAGGCAAATCTCCCCAATCGGACACAGATAATACAAAATAAACTGACAGGGGCTATAACCCTCCCTCCCTCCAACATTAAAGAACATAAAAAGTGTTGATTATAGTTCTAGTTCAAGCAAAAATTTCAGAGAGTTTTATTGAGAGGCCTAAGAAAATATAACCATGCCAATAGGCCAGGATACAGCGTTGCTAATATGTATGAATGTGTGTGTTAGGGCCCCCCACAAACACCACCCAATGTTAAAGCAAAATTTTTCTTAATTTGCAAATAAGTATTATCTGCTCATTTTTGGGGGGATGCCTGCGCCCCTAATAGGGTGAAGACACCTCACAAATGTTGTCACTTTCTACTTCAAATTCATTCACTTCCTGTCACATAGCCAAACAGGAAGTGAGGGTGAAACCTTACTAATGTCTTTTGTTGGGGACACACAGATCAATCTAAATAGTTTCCCATTATGGAAATTGCATTTTGCTGTGTACACCCCAAATTATTAGGGATCTTGGACTTTGGGGGTCCAATTACTAAAGGCAAATCCACTTTGCATTACAAGTGGACAAGCAAGGAAGAAAAAAAAATAACTTTGCTTCTACAGGATTGGATGTTAAAACCATCAGTGCTTCCCCTCTGATTTTCAGCGACTACGCTTCTATTGCAGAGTGGCTTTGACTTTACTAAACCCCAAGCTAACTAATCATTTGGGGTGTACACAGCAGTGAAATTTGCTTAATTGGGACACTAGTTAGATTGACCCCAAGAAAAGACATTGGTAGGGTTTTAACCTCACTTCCTGTTCAGCTGTGTGACAGGAAGTGAAGCCAATTTTAAGAAAAGTGACACAAAGCCCAACCCAAAAACCACAAGCAGGGGTTCTAAAACTCACTTGGCTTCCCTCAAACACCCACAATTAGAATAGGATTGTCTTGCGCTAGATTTAAGCACAGTGCTGTAAATCAGCACTTCAAGCCTGTCCACCAATACCCCCCCCCCCCCCAACAGGCCATGTTTGCAGGTTTTCCTTCATCTTGCACATGTGCTTTAAAAGACAGTCTGGACAGCAATTATTGATAAGAGAAATCCACAAAACATGTCCTGTCGGGGGTACTTGAGGGCTGAGGACCACTGCAGTAAAAAGAAAAAACTTACCACTTTGTCTTTTTAATATCCTGGTGAATAAACATGGCAGCAAACTTTTCATGCGTACACACCAGGAAAGAAGCTTAGACAAAAATCACACCTGATTTGTTAGGCCAAACCTATTTCAGCTGCAGCTGTCAAAATCTGTAGCATGAAAAAGTAACAAAAATCAAACTTCAAAATTTTAAAGTAATTTTTATTGGTCAACAAAACAAGGAAAGCAAAAAAGACAAAAACAAAAACACACACACACAAACATAAATACATTTAAAAAATCAAAATAAACATAGGTTAACCGTCCTAACATCTTCAGAAATATTTTTCAAAATAAGGCAGCAGAGACAAATACATCAAATTGAACATCATTTAAAAATAAACAAAAAACATTGGCAAAATAAAAATAAACATGCTCCAAAACACATCTCTGTTTAGCAACAACATTCCTGCCAGCCTGCCCCCTCTCAGAGCAGCTGAGGACTGCTCTATCCACGCTTTTTATAACATGTGTGCTTGTGTGCTAGTAATGAAGCAATTGAAATCACATGAACAAATGTCAGTCTCTAGTTTGGGTGAACTTGTAAGTGCTTACACCTGGTAAGGATGTCCTTAAATTACTAACCCACCCACGTTCTATGAGCATGCTCAGAGACAGCCAAGTGATTTTCACCCTCAAAAAGAATGTAAAAAATTTCTGTGCCTGAGCATGCTCAGTTCAGCTCACATGCAGGAACAAAGCTGCAATGGCTGCTGAAAGCATGAGAGCTGTGTTTTTCCCCTAAACTCATGCTTTCCAGCCTGAAGGGGAGGTCTTAGTGAATTATTACGTAACAAAAATAAATAATAATAATTAAAACGCCCCTGTCCCTAGTAGCTCCCAGTCAAAAGCGAACACGCACATTTTTTTTCAGGTTACCAGTTTAGAGTTACAGAGGAGGTCTAGTGCTAAAAGTATTGCTCTCGCTCTAACGCACGCGTGGTTTGAACGATGTTTACATATGACTTGCGTAAGTCCCGCCCACATATGTAAACACCGTTCAAACCACACATGTGAGGTATTGACGCATGCGTTAGAGCGAGAGCAATACTTTTAGCACTAGACCTTCTCTGTAACTATAAACTGGTAACCTGAAAAAAAAACGTCGCCTATGGGGATTTTAAAGTACTGAAGTTTGGCGCCATTCCATGAGTGTTTGCAATAGTAAAGCGTGACATGTTAGGTATCTATTTACTCGGTGTAACATCATCTTTCACATTATCGCCAAAAATTGGGCTAACTTTAGTGTTTTGTTAATTTTTAACCACTTGAGCCCCAGACCATAGTACTGGTCAATGACCGGGCCAGTTTTTATACATTGTATGAACAGACGATCAGGCATTTCCCCCCCTGACAGAACCGGGATAAAGGGGAACTCCGCGCCAAATTTCAAACAAGAAACCTGCGCGGGTCCCCCTCCAGGGGTACATTAGGCTCTTCGGCTTGGTCTGGAACGTGAGGGGGTTAAACCCACGCCGAAAAACAGCGCGGGGTCCCCCCAGATCCAGACCAAGCCCTTATCCCAAGCACGCAGTCTGGCCCGGACAGGAATGGGGGTGGGGACAAGCGAGTGCCCCCCCCCCCTCCTGAGCCATACCAGACCGCATGCCCTCGACATGGGGGAGTGTGTGCTTTAAGGGAGGGGGGCACTGCCCCCCCACCCCAAAGCACTCTTGTCCCCATGTCGATAGGGACAAGAGCCTCTTCCCGACAACCCGAGCTGTTGGTTGTCGGGGTATGCGGGCAGGGGGCTTATCAGAGTCTGAGAGCCCCTTTAATAAGGTGGGCCCCATATTCTGGCCCCCCACCCTATGTGAATGAGTATGGGGTACATTGTACCCCTACCCATTCACATGGGGAAAAAAATGTAAAAAAATAAGACACCACACACATTTATAAATTAATTTATTAGGCAGTGCCCCCCTCCCCCAAAGCACACACTCCACCATGTTGAGGGCATGCGGTCTGGTACGGCTCAGGAGAGGGGGCGCTCGCTCGTCCCCACCCCCATTCCTGTCCGGCCAGACTGCATGCTTGGGATAAGGGCTTGGTCTGGATCTGGGGGGAACCCCGCGCTGATTTTCAGCGCGGGTTTAACCCCCTACGTTCCAGACCAAGCCTAAGAGCCTGGTATGCACCTGGAGGGGAACTTGCGCCGGTTTTTGCTTTGAAATTTGGCGCGGAGTTCCCCTTTATGGTCAGCGCAGGCTGAAAACAGGTCGGAGATTCCCGTGCGCCGTATCACGCACAGGAATTACAGCTATGCCGCTTGGTATTTACCAAGATTTTCTTGGCGTACTGACAAGGCGCAGGTGAATCCCCGAAATTTCTCTGTACGCATGCCCAGTATGCAAATGAACCTCCCGAGGTTTAGGCGTAGTGTGCAAGCGTACGGGGATCGGTTCCCTAAAATCACTTTCACTTTTAATTCGGCCCGCAACACACATTCAAACACATGTCACTACACTTCCCCCGCATCACCCCACCTCCCCCCTAATAAACTCCCACCCAAATCCCCACTATTTACATTTCAATATGCCGTGCGCCAGGTCTATAGTGGTGCTCAATGCGCCCTCTCCTGGGCGCACTTGGCACTTTAGTAAATAAAGATATACGCTGCACTGCCAGCGTACTTCTTTGGTAAATGTCAAAAAGCCTTTTACTCTTGCCTGTGCGCCGTGAGTCATGGCGCACAGGCTTGGTAAATCAGCCCCAGTGTGTCTCTCTCTCTTTCTAACTGACTGTTCTTTTCTTTAACAACGCTGCAATACACTACACGCGGCCGCCTTGCAGGCGACCTTATATAGTGTGGGGCGTGTACTAAACCCCCTGAGCCATAATTGGCCAAAGCCACCCTGGCTTTGGCCAATTATGGCTCTCCGTTTTTTGCATGCTGTGATTGGCCAAGCATGCAGGTTCATAGTGCATTATTGGCCAATCATCAGCGCGCAATGCCGCAGTGAATTATGGGCCGTTGCGCGTCACTCGAATTTGGCGCGAAGGACCCGCTTTTTTAGAATTTCGACGAATGTACGAACAGACGATGTTCGACTCGAACACAAAGCTCATCCCTACTCTCAACCAGTAGAAACAACTGTAAAGCAATTGTAAATTTACATGACATCAGCTTAAATAATATTGCTATCCTGACATGTGTTACATTTACAGTATTTAAGCAGTCTTCGCAATCTGTCCCGCTATTTAACTGCCATACTAACACTCTGTTAAACTTACACTTGCCATTTTCAGAATAATACAACTATATCTCATTCGTCTTAAACTCTGCTATATTTAGGTAATAAATATCAATAATAATCTTACATCCGTATAACTGCTATACATTTGTCGCTGCTATTTATTTGTCATACATCGATATTTTAACTAATATCAGCCACTTCATTGCTAATACAATAAATTTTTTTTTTTTTTTATTTTTTTTTTTTCCGCCTCAGAGAACTATCAGGATACTCAATCACTTTTGCGTTCAATTTACAGTCTCCTTTGTTCGCATCATGGTTGGAAATTTTTCTTTTTTTTTTTTTTTTTTTTTTCCTTCCCTGATGACCAATGATATATGTCAATAAATATACAGAAGGAGATAAAGCAAAAAAAAAATTCTTAAATACGTGAATAGATAGATTAGTGTCCCCTAGCCGAACAAACCCTCATCCCACCCTCAAGCCACCCCCAACCCTTGATCCCGACCTCCCACCCTCCCCTATCTCCGGAATTCTGTCTCATATTGAATCACTCTTTGCCCGTTGACCTTCCTACACTATATCATCCTATCTATATACCTTGGTGTAAGTTTAAAATTAGCCCAATCCTGCCATTTCCGTTTAAATCCACCTTCTCCTTCCTCTCCCATGTACCTGAGCTGTTCAGCATAATATATATCGTTAATTCTGCAAAACCAGCTCTTTACTGTCGGGCTCATAGGGTCCTTCCATTGTTTGGGGATCAGACTCTTTGCTGCATCTAGTACGTGTGGAAGTAAGGTTCTCCTATACTGTTTGGTTGACATTTCTGTCCCATGAAACAGGCAGACCCATGGATCCGGAGGTATTTTAATTCCGGTTATCTCCTCAATTATTAATAATACGTCCTGCCAGTATGTTTTAATTTTTGGGCAGGTCCACCATATATGTGACATAGTGCCCACTTCAAGACAGCCCCTCCAACAGTATTTGGAGGTGTCGTCTTGGTAACGGTGTGCTATGGCCGGGGTTATATACCATCGTGCTAAACACTTAAAGTTCATTTCGATCGATGCACAATTAAATGAAGTTGAATGCGTCTTTTTTAAAATACTCCTGACCACTGTCTCGGTTTTCCCCGTTCCCAATTCCTCTTCCCATTTATTAATATAAGGAGGGAAACCGGGGTCTTTCAATCCCATTAATATTTTATAAATTGCGGAGATCGCGCCCCTTCCCCCTGGTGCCAAACACATACGCTCCAAAGGGAGCAAGTATCTATCTGACCTCAGGGGGGAGGGGAAGGAATCCACAAAATGCGTCAGCTGAAGGTATCGCCACCTGTTCAACTCAAACAATTCTTTTTTTTACTTAGTTCCTGATAGGTAAGAATTTTGCCGTCTTTTAATATGTCTTTTAATTGAGCATCTGATTTTTTAATCCAGTTACCAAACAGGTCCATTTTCCCTGGTGCAAAGAAATTTGTGTCAAATAGAGGGATTAATGGGGAGTTATAACCCCATCTATGTTTTTTATGTGCCCTATCCCAAATAGACATAGATGCCAATGTGATTTTGTGCATGTGCGGATTTATTTGTCTAAAATGTGGCGGTATCCAAATCTCTTTTCCTAACCGTGAGTTATTTGAACAGCTTTCTAATCTCACCCATCTTTTCTCTCTTTTATCTCTGACCCAATCAACCACCCGTGCCATGTGAATAGCCATATAATATGTATAAATATCAGGTACCCCCAAACCACCATGTTCCTTATCTCTAATTAACACCTCCAAACTAATGCGCATTTTTTTGTTCCGCCATATAAACCTATTTAATAACTGTTTTAGTGTTTTGAAGTAAGCACCCGGTAGTGCGATTGGTAACATTTGAATTATATATAGTATCTTAGGGAGAGTAAACATCTTAAAACAGTTTATTCTCCCTAGTAGGGATCTTTGTCTCGATGCAATTCTCTTTAAATCTTTTTTAATATCATTTAATAGTGGTATATAATTCTGTAGATAGATTAGGTCAGGGGAAGATGTGATATTGACTCCCAAATATTTTATCTCGGTATCTTTCCAAATAAATGGAAACTCTTGCTTATATCTCCGTACGTCCTGTATTTTCACATTTATATTGAGGATTTCTGATTTTAGAGGATTGATTTTAAAATTAGATACATCTCCGTACAATTTGAGGGTTTTTAATAGGTTCGGGAGTGTTATAGTTGGGTTCGTTATGAATAATAAAATATCGTCGGCGAACGCTGCGAGTTTATGTTCCCCATCATTTGTTTGAATCCCCCTAATATCGGGGTTATTTCTAATCCCGGCCAACAATGGTTCCAGGGTTAAAATAAATAAAAGGGGCGACAGGGGGCACCCCTGTCTAGTCCCATTGAACATTTCAAATATCCCTGACAATGTCCCGTTTACCTTAACTCTTGCCGTTGGGTGTTTATACAAAGCGCTTATCCACCCCATCATTTTTGGACCGATCCCGATAGACTCCAATGTGTTCAATAGAAATCCCCAGTCTACCCTGTCGAAAGCCTTTTCGGCGTCTATCGACAGGAGTAGGCCTGGGGATTTACTATCTTTTATTATCTGTGTCAACAGAAGTGTTCTGATGCTATTGTCCCGGCCTTCCCTCCCAGGGACAAAGCCTACTTGGTCAGTATGTACTAAATCTTTCATGATTGTTTTCATTCTCCCTGCTAAGATTTTGGCGAACAGTTTTACATCTGCATTTAATAGCGAGATGGGTCTAAAACTAGAACATAAGGAGGGATCTTTACCTATCTTAGGGATTACTGTAATTGCAGCCTCTAATGCCTCTTGACGAATATCCCAATTTAAACCAATACCGTTTATATAGGAACACATCCTAGGGATCAGAATGTCACTGAACTTTTGGTAATATGCAATTGTTAACCCGTCGGGGCCTGGACTTTTCCCCTTTGGTGACTCCTTTAAATTATTGCGAATTTCCAATTCCGTTATAGGTTCTTCTAAAAAACAAATTTTGTCGTCTGGTATTTTATTTAAACATGTGTTACTTAAAATTTTTTTTATATTAACGCTTCTCCTTTTGGTTTTTTCGGGGGTGTCCCCTTGCGATATAGAATACAGCTTCCCATAGTATTCTTGAAATACTCTTGCAATTTCTGATGATGTATGTACTTTACTCCCATTGCCTGTTTGGATACTTTCTATAAAGTTGCCCTTAAATTTGTTTTGAAACCCTTTTGCTAGGTATTTACCCGACAAGTCGCCCCATTGATAATACTCTTTCTTACGTCTGTAAGATGCCGCTCTATTTTCATATTCAATAAGATCTCTTAATTCCTCTCGTTTTAAGATAACGGTACGCTCCACTTCATGCTCTCCTGTTAGTTTATGGGTCTGTTCAAGGTCCAAGATGGTTTTATATAAATCATCATATTTCTTCTTAGTTTCTTTTTTTTTTGCTGATCCTATTGCGATCAGTATGCCCCTGATATAGGCCTTGTGAGCCTCCCAAACTATTGATTCCGACACGTGTTCGGAGCAATTTGTTTTGAAATACCATTCTAATTCCTGTTTTATCCTTTTTACAGCCTCTTCATCCTGTATTAAATCCTCATTAAGTCTCCATTTGGTGTTACTTTTGGGAGCTCCCTCTATTTTTAAATTAATTGAAACTGGCGCATGATCCGACAGGGTAGTTATCCCAATTCCCGAACTAGTCACTACGTCCAATGAGCTATGATCCACTAAAAAAAAGTCGATCCTAGAGTACGTCCCGTGTACAGCGGAGTAGAATGAGTAATCACGTATTTTCGGATGCTGTATTCTCCAAACATCTATCAGTTGGAGTTGATGTAATTTTTTTTTAAGTAATTTTCTTTGTGCATCTCCAGTCCGCTGTGCACGGGACGTACAATCGAGATCCAGATCCAGACAGAGGTTCATATCGCCCGCCACAACTACCCTGCCTGTCCTGAAGTCCATAAACGTCTCAATGACCCCCTTAAGAAATCTCATGGAGTTCTTATTTGGACAGTAAATATTTGCAATAGAATAATCCACTTCATTTATTTTTCCTCTAAGTAGGAGATACCGCCCCTCGGGATCTGCTTTTCTCTCTATCAGAACAAATCTAACTTCCTTGGCAAACCCTATGGCAACCACCTTTGCCAATTTAGTCGGTGAGTCTCCATAGTACCATAATGGATATTCCGGTGAGCTTATTTTAAGATTTGACTCCTGCGAGATATGTGTCTCTTGTATGAGTACTATATCTGCTTTAAGATGTCTAATTTCTCTTAAAATATTACCCCTTTTTAGCGGGGAATTTAATCCCCTTACATTGTATGAGAGTATTTTTAAGGTTCCCATAGTATCTACCAGATAGTCGCTTGCCCCCCGACTACTCCCGTTACATTGTTATTATTATATTCGGTCGCAATAAATTGAGTCATAATACTCAACCTCTTGCATAGGCAGAATTTCCAGTATGCATCAAGGCAAAACCACAACAGGCAGTTTATTTCTAAAACAGATAGCCGGAGAAACTCCCCCCCAAACCCTCTCCCACACCCCCCCACCTCCCCCCATTTACTCTGTACTATGGCCCCTCCCATCACCCAAACCCTCCCCCCCTCCCTCCCTTCCCCCACCAGTAGGGGCATTACGGCCTTAAATAGGCACCTGGATCCGTGGCCAACCTACTCCACCCGGCCCACGGTTCTCGCCCCGGAGGTTGAGCTCTGCGAGTGTGACTACGTCCCGGACCGCCACCGCCCTCCCCCCCATCCAAAGGATGGGGGTGGGTGAGTAGCCCCAGGACCCCAGAACTCCCCGGGCTCCCACCAGCCGGTCCCCCCCCCGCCCCTCCCCCGACCCCCCCCCACCCCCCAGCCCCCCGCATCATCATCTCCATTTTGTCTATTTGTCTTGTGTGGATTTTTTTCTTAATTATTTTCCTCTCTTATTTCCTGGGATAAGGCTCCATGTATGATGGCCCGGTATAGGTGATATCTTCTCTTGAGGTTCATTCCAACCAGGTATCTCTATCAATGGGATGTCCAGTCTCTTGCAGAACTTAGTCATCTCTTCGCGGAACCTTACGGTCGCGGATCTACCCTCCTTCTTCCCGATTAAACACGCTGGATAACCCCAAGAATATTGGATACCATGTATTTTTAAATGTTCGAGTAACGGTTTTAGTAATCTCCTTCTTGAAAGGGTCTCGGTGGCAAGGTCCGGGAAAATCTGTAATTCAGTCTCATTAAATGTTACCGGCCTAATGGTTTTAAGACGCTGCCAAATCTGTTCTTTATCTTGAAAATTATGAAATCTTGCGATCACGTCTCTGGGTATTCCCGCTGCCAATTCCGCCGGTTTTCTAATCCGATGAATTCTTTCAAATTTGATTTTTTCCGTTTCTATTTTACCCAAGATGTGGCCGAATAGTTTATCGAGTTTTGCTTGGAGGTCTTCTCCTTCCAGGTCAGGTAAACCACGGATCCTCAAGTTTTTCCTTCGGTTCCGATTTTCTTGATCTTCCATTCGGTACCTCAAGTTCCTTTGTTCTATTTGTAATTCCTTCATTTGCATTTTTAACTCTAACACCTCAGCAGCTTGACTATCCAGTTTTTCTTCAGTTTCTTCCACTCTTCTCAGTAAATGACTCATGTCTTCGTGTACAATCGTTATCTCATTTTTTAACGAGACCTCCATTCGTGAGATTGATAATTCTAGTCGCGAAAACATCTCTAATAGCTCTGTTTTTGATGGGGGTAAATCTTTATGGGTGGCACCGTGTGGTTCCTCAACATCCACCTCAGGCTCTCTGGTTGTCACTGTTTCGGAGTACCTTCTCCGTCCATTTTTTTGTTGGCCCATTGATAGTCTGCTTTTGGCCCCAGATGTTTCACTAGGGCAGTCTTTGGAAGTGCCTTGTGTCATGTATTTTTTTATAGTTCCAGGGCTGGCACTTATTTTGGGGGCATTGGCCACAGCACCCCTAACTGGGCGGCCTCTCATTTCTTATATTCTATTAGTCCCACGGAAATAATAAAAAAAAAAAAAAAAAAAAAAGAGAAGAAAAAAAAAAAAAAATGATCGAAAGACCCCCCAAATACTCTTGACACGGCCGATTTGATCGACTATGGGGGCTTTCACTTCAGAATGGTTGTGCCACTATTGACCCCTCAGACAGCTCAACAGATAAAAAGCGGATAGGTAGTAGGGCTGTTATTTCCCCTCGGTTGGTATGCCTCTGAAGATAAGAAGGTGTCCTCTGATATCCTTTTTTTTTTTTTTTTTCCTCTCTCTTTCTTCTTTACAGCCTTTAATATTTAAAGTGTATTAGCTACCAGCGAACTGTGGGGGGCAATGTGAGCTGGCAGGTGAGCTTGCGCTGAAGGGTGATAGGGGGCATGGAAAGAAAGCCACGCTTCCCCACGCACTAATCTGTCACACTATTCCCCACACACCCCACACCCCTTGTAATTACTTAAAGTGGCAGTCCACAATCCGCTACGGTTTCTGCTTCAACCATGCTCGCTATGGTGCACTGTAGTGCGCTGTGTCCTGACACGCTAATCGCAGCTCAGTCCCCTATATTTGTAATCATTTATAATAATTTATAGTTACAAGTAGTTGCATGCAGTTACTATATAATTAGTTTAACTGATAGTTAGTAATTATTTAGCAGTAGTATTTAGCATTTAGTTAGTGACAGTCATCAATCAGCAATCCGCTTCATCACTTTGCTTCACTCGCTAAATTGCGATTTTATGATTGACGGATGGTTAGCGTTTAGATAGCATTTAGGTAGCATTGGGTCGGTGACAGTCTTCTATCAATCCACCTCTATCAGCAATCCGCCACAGCCCCAGCCACACTCACTGAGGTGCCTTTAAATAGTTAGCTGGTAATTAACATAGCAATGCATTACATTACATTAAGGTTTCCTCATTGATAGTCTCAGTTTTCCTATCAGTTCACTGTTCACAGTTCACTGTCAATAGTCAGCTGCAGCTTCCTTCACTAATATACGCTGCACACTGATCCATATTGAGCCATGCTGACACACTGACACAGTGATTACTCACGCCACCAAGACAGACAGACAAGGCAGATGAATCGGACTGCACTTCCACTTCCACTGCACTTCCATACCGCTCCTCATCACCGCATCACCTCGTCACCGCACGGTACGCGTGCCCAGCAGAGCCGTAGCCCTTCAGCTCCTCCAACGCCAACCAGAAGCCGGGACTCCACAACTCCTATGTCTCCAGGAGAACCCCCACAGCCACACTCCACAGCGCGGTATCAAGGTAGCAGGGCGGGGGGAGCGGGGGGAGCGGGGGGAAGAGGCACAGAGGGAGGGAGACACAGCCTAATGCACGCCCGCGGGATCCATAGGGTCCGTGGAGCTCCTCAGAGCTAACAGCAGCAGCACGTCCCGACGCGTCTCCTCATCAGGCCCCTCCCTCCCCTCCCTGTACGAGGCTTAAGTCGCCAGCTAATACAATACATTAAGTACATTAAAGCTCTCGAACAATAAAAACTGGTGTCAGTGGAAGGAATTGTCCCTATTATTAGTTCATTAGTTTTAGTGGTAGTTTAGTTTCACTGAAGCCCCATTGTTGGTTTCAGTGCAAAGAATAGTGCCTATTGTCAGTGGAAGGGATAGTGAGCCAATATTGGTGTCAGTAGGAGGAATAATGAGACAACATTGACGTAAGTGACCCATTAAAGGGTGTCAGTGGAAGAAAGTGACCCATCATTGGAGTAAGTGGACCAATGATAGTGACCCATCAAGATGTTCAGAGTAGCCATTAGTTGTTTTACATTAGTTGAATTTTAATCGCATTAAAATTAGATAGAGAGAGAGAAACAAAGAAAGAAATAGAAAAGAGAGAGAGAGATAGTGAGAGATAGATGATAGAGAGAGGATAGTGAGAGATATAGAGAGTGATTGAGATAGATAGAGAGAGAGAGATAAGAGCGAGAGCGAGAGCGAGATAAAGAAGTAGATAGAGAGAGAGAGATATAGAGAGAAAAAGAGGGAGATAGAGAGAGAGAGAGAGAGAGAGAGAGATAGAGACAGATAGAGATAGATAGCGAAAGATCAATAGATAGATAGAGAGGAGAGGGGAATGGACGCGAGTTCATATGTAGGGGGAGGAGCCTGATCGCGTTCCCGAAAGGAGGCTGGGAAAGATCTCCGGGAGGACCGTGATCGTGGCAGCAGCGTAGCGTGAGAGGTTACGCGGCCACACATCAGATTCTCCCGTTCTCCAGCGACCCCCAGTACCCCGCCGGCTCACTTGTCTGGAGGGGGAGAATGGCGCATAATGCCAAAGAAGTAAGCGAGACTCCGGCATCGCTTACCCCCAACCCCCCCCCCCACCCCTTCGCGATGCCCACGACCACCGTCATACTTTACCTGTGCCCGGCTACGAGCACCTGCAGGAGTGGGATAAGCATACCACCCCCTCCGGAGGACGGATGGAATCCACAGCCATATGGATAGGTGAGAGTATCTTTTCACAGAAGACTGTAGGTCTGTCTGTGCCGTCCTAATTCCATTTCCAGTCTGTGGGCACTCAGTCTGTCTCTACACTTGCTTGTTTAACGGTGTGGTAACGATCTACAAAAAAAGAATAAAAACCAGCTTGCGGCAATGCTGTAATGCGGACACAGCTAAGTAAATGTATTGCAACTAATGTTAAATATTTAACTGCCATACCTAACACTCTGCCAAGCTTACACTTGACATTTTCAAAATAATACCGCGCTATATTTAGGTAATAATTATCAATAACAATCTTGTATCCACATATATATGAGATCAGCTTAAATATTAGTGCTATCTTGCCATATGTTACATTTATAAAATGTAAGCCTTCAAAATCTATTTGTTCTCTCTAGTAGTTTGCAAAGAATTCCGCAATGATTGCCTGTAAGTCGGCTATAGTTATGCTAAGAAACTATCTTATATGTAATGCAAACCGTTGTTTGCTATATATATCCAAACTTGTATTGCAACGATATTTAAACTTGTGCTAAATTTAACGTACGTAATCTCTGAATCAATATAAAGAGTGTCTAACTACAAGCCAGCTATAGTAATGATAGTTATCTCACAAACGTCTGACAACTATTAACTGAAAATCAGCAATTTTTATGTAATTTAAAACATATTTCTGTTATGTTTTTAACCTTGTAATCCAATGATAACTTAACCTGTGCTAAATGTAAATGTAGGTTAAGTCAGCTATCTTATTTCCTACCTCTAGTTTATTGCTTGTTTCCCCATATTGCAAAGCTCTACAAAAACAAATACAAACTAGTAAACTATAAAGTGCTGTGTAAACAGTCTGCATAATGCAACGATATCAGAAATTTCAGTGCTAATGGGACATCTGCTAAATGTATGCAACTTTTTCCACCAATGTTAACCATTTTACTGCCATACTTACACTTGCCATTTTCAGAATAATACAACTATTATTATTATTATACAGGATTTATATAGCGCCAACAGTTTACGCAGCACTTTACAATATAAAAGGGAGACAAACCAGTTACAATACAATAAAATACAAGAGGATTAAGAGGGCCCTGCTCAGAAGAGCTTACAATCTAATAGGGTGGGGCAGGTGGTAAAAAAGTTTGTAACTGTGGGGAATGAGCTGATGGAAGTGGTAAAAGATTAGTTGGAGACTTGATGGGCTTCCCTGAAGAGGTGAGTTTTCAGGGATCGCCTATTATACAGGATTTATATAGCGCCAACAGTTTACGCAGCACTTTACAATATAAAAGGGAGACAAACCAGTTACAATACAATAAAATACAAGAGGATTAAGAGGGCCCTGCTCAGAAGAGCTTACAATCTAATAGGGTGGGGCAGGTGGTACAAAAGTTTGTAACTGTGGGGAATGAGCTGATGGAAGTGGTAAAAGATTAGTTGGAGACTTGATAGGCTTCCCTGAAGAGGTGAGTTTTCAGGGATCGCCTGAAGGTAGCAAGAGTAGGGGTTAGCCGGAGAGGTTGAGGTAGTAAGTTCCAGAGGATGGGAGAGGCTCTGGAGAAATCCTGGAGACGAGCATGGGAGGAAGAGACAAGAGAGCTTGACAGTAGAAGGTCTTGAGAAGAGCGGAGAGGATGGTTTGGGATATGTTTAGAGACAAGATTGGTGATGTAGCTTGGGGCAGAGTTGTGGATGGCTTTGTAGGTTGTGGTTAGTATTTTGAATTTAGTTCGCTGGGTGATAGGAAGCCAGTGTAGGGATTGGAGGAGAGGTTTGGCAGATACTGAGCGGTTTGTAAGGTGGATAAGTCTGGCAGCAGCATTCATAATAGACTGAAGAGGGGATAGCCTATAGAGAGGCAGGCCAATAAGAAGGGAGTTGCAATAGTCAAGGCGAGAGATAACTAGGGAGTGAATGAGGAGTTTGGTGGTTTCATTTGTTAGAAAGGGGCGAATTTTAGAGATGTTAGGAAGGTGAATTCTACAAACTTTTGACAACGATTGGACTTGAGGCTGAAATGACAAGTCAGAGTCTAGGATTACACCGAGTACCCTGGCCTGAGGGGAGGGACTGATGGTTGCATTGTTGATTTTGATGGAAAAGTCATGGAGGGGGGCACGGGCAGGGGGGAATATTAGTAACTCAGTTTTAGAGAGATTTAGTTTAAGGAAGTGGTGCGACATCCATGCTGAGATGTCAGTTAGTAAGTTAGTAATGCGAGAGGAGACTGAAGGAGTGAGGCGAGGAGTAGACAGATAGATTTGGGTGTCATCGGCGTATAGGTGGTATTGAAAGCCGTGGGCGGTTATCAAGTGACCAAGGGAGGAGGTGTAGATAGAGAAGAGAAGTGGTCCAAGAACAGAGCCTTGAGGGACCCCCACAGAAAGGGGCAATGGAGAGGAGGAGACAGAGTTGTAGGTTACACTGAAGGAACGCTGTGATAGATAGGCAGAGAACCAGGATAGAGCAGAATCTTGGAGGCCAAGGGAATGGAGTTTATTGAGAAGAAGCGGGTGGTCAACGGTATCAAATGCTGCAGAGAGGTCAAGTAGAAGGAGTATGGAGTACTGGCTGTTGCATTTAGCAGTTAGTAAATCGTTGGTGATTTTTAGTAAGGCAGTTTCCGTGGAGTACTGCGAGTGAATGCCAGACTGTAAGGGGTCAAGGTTATTTTCACTGAGGTAGGAGCCAAGACGGTTGTAGACTAGGCGTTCTAGAAGTTTAGAGGTAAATGGGAGCAATGAGATGGGCCTTAAGTTGTTCAGGTTGGTGGGGTCCAGTGAGGGCTTTTTAAGTATTGGAGTGATCTGTGTTTTAGAGGGGAGGGGAAGATACCACTAGAGAGGGAGAGATTAAAGATGTGAGTGAGGGAGCATAGGATAGAAGAAGAGGGTGACCGTAGTAGTTGTGAGGATCGTAGTAGTTGTGAGGGAACAGGGTCCAAGGGACAATTGGTTAGGTGGGCATCTGAGAAAAGTTTTGTAACCTCTTCAATAGTAGCCAATTCAAAAGAGGAGAGTGTTGAAGTGCCGTTAGGCAAGTTATGTTGGGTGGTAAAGATGTACGGACGGTGGAGGTGTCCTCACAAATTGCATCAATCTTGTCTTTGAAGTGATTGGCAATCTCTTGGGCAGTGAGTGAGTTAGTGGGTAAAGGGGGTGGGGGACGAAGCAGAGAGTTAAAGGTTGAGAAGAGCCGACGGGGACTAGATGACAAGGTATTAATAAGAGAGACAAAATAGTCTTGTTTGGCAGCATGGAGGCAGGAATTGTATTTTAGAAGGGCAGATTTATATAGGGTGAAGTCCTGCAGGCATTTGGTTTTACGCCACAGTCGTTCAAGAGCACGGCAATGTCTCTTGAGATTTCTAGTGTTGTCAGTTTGCCAGGGTTGTAGCAGTCGGGGCCTGATTCTGCGTGTGGTTAGAGGAGCAAGTGTATCTAGTGATGATGAGAGTGAACTGTTGTAGACAGAGGTGGCCAGGTCAGGACAGGACAGGGGAGAGATTATGTCGTATAGGTGGTCAGTAGCAGAATAGAGAAGAGAAGGGTTAAAGTTGCGAAGGTTCCTACAAGTAATTGTTTGCTGCTTGGAGGGATAGTTGGTTGGAGGCAAGGATACAGTGAAACTGATGAGGTTGTGATCAGAGAGAGGAAAGGGGGTGTTGGTGATGTTGGCAGGATTGCAGAGATGGGAGAATACAAGGTCAAGGGTATTACCATTGGAGTGAGTGGAAGTATGTGTCCATTGGGTTAGGTCAAAAGAAGAGGTTAAGTTGAGAAGTTTAGCTGTAGTTGGGCTGTTAACATTGACAGGAATGTTGAAGTCACCAACAATGATAGTGGGTATTTCAGAGGAGAGAAAGTAGGGTAGCCAGGCAGCGAAGTCATCAAGAAAGCGCGATACTGGTCCAGGAGGCCGATAAATTGCTGCAATCCTCAAAGAAATAGGAGAAAACAGACGGATACAGTGCATCTCGAAAGAAGAGAGGGATAGAGAGGGAGGCATAGGAAGGACTTGGAAGGTGCTTTGTGAGGATAGGAGAAATCCAACTCCACCTCCTTTCTGTCCGTTAGGTCTGGGGGAGTGAGTCCAATGGAGGCCTCCATGGGATAGGGCAGCAGGAGAAGCGGAGTCCAAATTTTGAAGCCAAGTTTCGGTTATGGCAAGTATGTTAAAGCCATGAGAGATGAAGAGGTCATGTACCGATGTTAGCTTGTTACAGATGGAACGGGCGTTCCAAAGGGCGCATGAGATTGGTGGGCTGCTTTGAGGAAGCAGGGGGATAGAAATTAAACTGAGTGGATTGTGGTGGTTGCCAGATGAGGGGTATTGGACATGTGGCTTACTGTTTGAAAATGGTGGACCAGGATTAGGAGAAATGTCACCTGAGACTAGGAGAAGGAGGAGAGTGATGAAGGCACGATGGGAGTGGGATGAGCATAAGCGCACGTGTCTAATGGCCCTGGCGTTTATGTCAGTATGTGGGTGCAGCAAATGCAGGAGATGATGGGTGCTGTAGTAGGGGGAGGCTAGGAGTGAGGGAGATATGTGCATGCTGCAGGGTAGAGAGGAGGGGTAGAGTAAAGATAATTTCAGGATAGAAGACACCAATGTGAGAAGGAGGAGAAGGAGCATGATATTTGATGGAGAGTGGGAATCTGACTTCCTATAAAATGTCATATGCTAGCTTGCTTGTAGTCTCAGAATGGAGCAGAATTCTTGTTGTATCCTCATCCAGCATTAATTATCCTGCATTTGGTAAACTGCGCATCACTCGTGACAGAGCCACTCAGGAAAGAGCCACAGTATCTGCGCCTTGCCCCCGACTGCGCCACCCCATAGAATGCTTTAAATTTATAGGGAGACTGATACATTTAGCTCTCATTCGTCCTAAACGCTGCTATATTTAGGTAATAGATATCAATAATAATCTTACATCTGTATAACTGCTATATACATCGATATTTAACTAATATTAGCCACTTCAGTGCTAATAAAATACATTAAAGCTCTCGAACAATATAAACTTGCGAACATTATCATAGAATGTTGCTGTCTTTTCAAGGTAATGCAAACATTTCTTTATATTACAGATATATTGATACTCTAAACCAGTGGTTCTCAACCTGGGGTCGGGACCCCCTTGGGGGTCAAATGAAGATTTTCCAGGGGTCACCAAATTCTGGGCTGTTCTTGAAACCCGCACCACCAGCCTTTTTGCTGCCGCCCAGCAGGGCTGTCCCTGGAGCCTGTTTTTGCCCAGCTGGGCTCTTCTTGGCCTCACTTACGGCTCTGACTCCAGGCCCCTGGTAGAGCAGACAGGAGGCGTAAGAGTGCAGAGTCGCACAAGTGCCTGGCAGGATCGCTGATAATGTCACTGGACTGGAACCCCTGAAGAGACTGCGGAGGAACACCACAGACAGGAGAGCAGATGAAGCTGCGGATGGATGCTAACAGGACTCAGAAGGGCTGGAGAGATAGCAGGTGCAGGCAGGCCGGGTCATACAAAGCCAGACAAGTCAGAAACAGAAGTGCAGGCTGTAGTGGAGTCAAAGTACAGGCTGGGTCAGTATTGGGCTGGCAGCGAGGTAGCCGGAGGAGTGGGCAGGTGCAAGGACAAACAAGCCGGATCAGGTGCAGGTGAGAAGCAGGAGCGTCAGGGACAAGCTGGGTTGGATAGCAGGAACAGGAATCAGATACTAAGGTCAGGATACACACACGCTGTAGAACAGACAGCACCTGAGTCTGGGTACTGACCCAGTTTAAATGACCTGTCTGGCGCCCAGACCGTCATGGGGGCGCGTGCATGCGCACCAGAGGTGCTACATAGTTACATAGTTAGTCAGGTTGAAAAAAGACACAAGTCCATCCAGTTCAACCACAAAAAATAAAAGAACAAAATAAAAAACACAGTAAAATCCTATACACCCAACTCCATACCCACAGTTGATCCAAAGAAGGCAAAAAACCCCAGCAGAGCATGATCCAATTTGCTACAGCAGGGGAAAAAATTCCTTCCTGATCCCCCGAGAGGCAATCGGATTTACCCTGGATCAACTTTACCTACAAATCTTAGTACTCAGTTATATTCTGTACATTTAGGAAAGAATCCAGGCCTTTCTTAAAGCAATCTACTGAGCTGGCCAGAACCACCTCTGGAGGGAGTCTGTTCCACATTTTCACAGCTCTTACTGTGAAAAAACCTTTCCGTATTTGGAGGTGAAATCTCTTTTCCTCTAGATGTAAAGAGTGCCCCCTTGTCCTCAGAGTTGACCGTAAAGTGAATAACTCAACACCAAGTTCACTGTATGGACCTCTTATATATTTGTACATGTTGATCATATCCCCCCTTATTCTCCTCAAGAGTGAATAAATTCAGTTCCTCTAATCTTTCCTCATAGCTGAGCTCCTCCATGCCTCTTATCAGTTTGGTTGCCCTTCTCTGCACTTTCTCCAGTTCTCCGATGTCCTTTTTGAGAACTGGTGCCCAAAACTGAACTGCATATTCCAGATGAGGTCTTACTAATGATTTGTACAGGGGCAAAATTATATCTCTGTCTCTGGAGTCCATACCTCTCTTAATACAAGAAAGGAATTTGCTCGCTTTGGAAACCGCAGCTTGGCATTGCATGCCATTATTGAGCTTATGATCAACTAAAACCCCCAGATCCTTCTCCACTACAGATCCCCCCAGTTGTACTCCCCCTAGTATGTATGATGCATGCATATTCTTAGCCCCCAAGTGCATAACTTTACATTTATCTACATTAAACCTCATCTGCCACTTAGTCGCCCAATTAGACAGAGCATTGAGGTTGGCTTGTAAATTGGAGACATCCTGCAAGGACGTTATTCCACTGCATAGCTTGGTGTCATCTGCAAAGACAGAAATGTTACTTTTGATCTCAGACCCAATATCATTTATAAATATATTGAAAAGTAAGGGTCCCAGCACTGAACCTTGGGGTACACCACTGATAACCTTGGACCATTCAGAGTAAGAATCATTAACCACGACTCTCTGTCTTTCAGCCAGTTTTCTATCCATTTACAAACTGATATATCCAATCCTGTAAACCTTACCTTACACATGAGCCGTGTGTGCAGAACTGTATCGAACGCTTTTGCAAAATCCAAATATATCACGTCCACAGCCACGCCTCTGTCCAAGGTTTTACTTACCTCTTCATAAAAGGAAATCAGGTTTGTCTGACAACTTCTGTCTTTCATGAATCCATGTTGTCTGCTGCTTAAATAGTTTTTTTCCAGCAAGAACTCATCCATGTGGTCTTTTATTAAACGTTCCAGTATCTTCCCAACTATAGAAGTTAAACTAACAGGTCTATAGTTACTTGGTAAAGACTTTGTTCCCTTTTTAAATATGGGTACCACATTGGCCCTGCGCCAATCCAGTGGTACTATTCCTGTCTTTAATGAGTCCCTAAATATTAGATACAGTGGCTTTGAAATGACAGAGCTCAACTCACCTAGGATCCGTGGATGGATGCCATCAGGTCCAGGTGCTTTATCCACCTTTATTCTGTCTAAATATTTCTGGACCATATCACTTTTGAGCCATTGTGGATTTGAGGCTGTGTCACTCCCACCCCCATTTTGGACATGAGCTCCCCCATGCTCCATTGTATACACAGAGCTGAAGAAAACATTTAATAAATTTGCCTTCTCTTTGTCCCCAGTCACCCACTCTAGATTATTTTGTAAGGGGCCTACATGCTCAGACTTCACCTTTTTACTATTAATATATTTAAAGAATTTTTTGGGGTTTGTCCTACTATCTTTTGCAATCTGTCGTTCGTTTTGAATTTTTGCATCCTTGATTTCCTTTTTGCATATCCTGTTATATTCTTTGTAACATTTAAACAACACTAGTGTTCCTTCATTTTTATATTTTTTAAAAGCTACTTTCTTATTGTTTATAGCTTTTTTAACTTTGACCGTGAGCCACATAGGTTTTATTTTTAGCCTTTTAAACTTATTGCCCATGGGAACATACTTTGCAGTGAGGTTCCACACAGTCTTTTTGAAGAATTCCCATTTCTGTTCTGTGTTCAGCTGTGCCAATAGTCCCTCCCAGTCCAAGTCCTGGAGAGCAGCCCTCATCCTTGGAAAATTTGCTCTCTTAAAATTTTGTGTTTTAATATTTCCTGTATGTATTTCTTGCTTATAGTTAACATTAAATGAAATCATGTTATGATCACTGCTACCCAGGTGTTCGTTTATCTGAACATTAGTAATAAGCTCTGCATGGTTTGAGATTATCAGGTCCAACAGAGCATCATTCCTAGTTGGGGCCTCAATAAACTGCACCATAAAATTGTCCTGCAATAGGTTTTTAAATTTTTGTCCTTTAACTGTCCCAGAAGTGCCATTAATCCAGTCAATTTCTGGGTAGTTAAAATCCCCCATTATTATCACCGTCCCAGCCCTTGCAGCCCTTTCCATCTGTGCAAGGAGCTGAGTCTCCACCTCCTCATTAACATTGGGTGGTTTATAACAAACTCCAATGATTAATTTTGAACTACGCACATCTGTATGCAGTTCCACCCATAATGCTTCAGCCTCATCACACTCTCCATCAACCAGGTTCTCTTTCACGCTTGCTTTGAGGTCACTTCTCACATAGAGACAGACCCCTCTACCTTTCCTTTTTACCCTGTCTCTAACAGAAACAAAAGTCACCGGCGGTCTTCTACGGCCACCATCCTGGATGTTGGCATGCCCTTCCTGACACTCAGCCTCTTCGCATCCGCCTATTCAGTTCACGGCATTGCTGGGGAGCAGAGACTAGAGGTCAGCTGACTGGTGAGGAATGTGAAGTGGGAGAGGTTGAAGGAGACCCTATCTTTGGGATAGGTGTCACTGCTGCAAGACACCACAAAGTCGGAGACACAGTTATTAACATGAGTAACATGGGATTATCTTTGCCATTAAAAGTCCCTACTACAGTTCTTAGATCAGATGACCTTGATCAAGAGCACCTCAGTTGGCTGATCAGAACTCCCCCCAGCACTGCCACTCATCTCAACTCCCCGCTATCACTGCCAGTCATCCCATCCCCCCCCCCCACCCACCAAGGAGTAAGAGAAGGAATAAAAATAGAGAATACATGGAAGGGAGAGGAAAAGAGGGGGAGAAACAAAGAAAAAGGGAGAGAAAGAATAAGAGAAAAAACAAGAAAGATGGCTAGAGCGAGGGATGGGGGGAAAAAACAAGAAATTAGGATAGAGAGAAATAAAAGGGAAAGACAGAAGAACTAAGAGAAAGAGTAGTACATCCTAAAATATACCATAAGGGGTTTTAATACTGTATGAGTGGAAGGCACTCAGGGAGCGCTAAATGTCTGTGGGTTAGGGGCGCAAATTGCCGACAACCCACGCTACAAAAATAATGTTAGGGGTCCCTACAACTTGGGAAATTTTATCAAGGGGTCACGGCACTAAGAGGTTGAGAACCACTGCTCTAAACCAATCTGAATCACGATTATACTCTCTGTATGCTATTATTATGCTATTTAAGGTAATGCAAGTAAAATTCAACTAATGTAAAACACAGCAATTGCTACTACGGACATCTAAGGATTATCCATTATGGATAAATGGGAGACCAGTGATAGTTGGTCCACTTACTCCAATGATGGGTCTCTCGTTCTTCCACTGACACCCTTTAGGGGTTACTATTTCTTACACTTACTGACACCAATGATGGGTATATTCCTTCCCCTAGCACCAATATTGGCTCACTATTCTGATTGATTGATCCCACTGACAACAATAACAACAATAGTGTCACTATTCATCTCAATGACACTAATACAAGGTCCCTCTTTCTTCCACTGAAACCAATATTGTCTCAATAATATTTCCACAGACACCACCAATTGGATATACATCTAGGAGACACCATTGTTCGCTCCCATTCAAGTGACTCTAATAATAGGGACAATTCCTTCCACTGACACTGTGATAGATTTCTGTAATAATGCCTATTTGATAAGCTGAGCTAATTTTTTATTAGAACTATTAATAATGTTTAGTATTATTTTTCATATATTCTTTTTGATACCTTTTTATATATAAATATATATATGCATGTGTGAAATATATGTATCACAAGGGTTTATTTTCCTTAAAAAAGGTTTATATTAGAAATGATATGTGATGGGTTTTCTTTAAGTCAAAAGAACACAGTTTTGGAATGAAAGGACTTTTTCTATATGAAGCTTCCCCACCCCCATTGTATTCCTGGATACACTCCTGTTACACATGTGTTTCTATTCACTCTTCCTCTGCATTCCTGGATGAGTTTCAATAGGAAATTGGCTCCTGCCTTCCCCCCCTTACAGGAAGGACTGTTATGAATCTTCTCTCTCCGTCGTGTATTCATCTGATTGGACTGTTTTATACCCTTAAGGCAATAACCTTGTTTCCTGTGTATGGATTTCTAAATGGACGATTTGCTGGACTATTTTCCAACAAAGGACTGCCTTATCCCTGCGCCTTTTCCTGGACAAGCCCCTTTCCCAGCCCATCTCATTATATTCCTTGCAGTTTTCATCAGGAGACCACTATTATTTAGAGTTAAACAATGGACTCTTTGCCATGTGCTTACAAGAGGGGAGGGTAAATGGGTGGGGTCCAGGGTGATTGTAAGGGATCGATGGGTGTGTACTTAATGTGAACCAATGGAAATGTATGTATCTGTGATGTCATGAGCCCTATAAAGCCAAGGGATGGTGAGAGGGAGCTTCCTATTCTGTTCTGTTCTGCTCTGCTCTCATTTTCCTGCTGCATTCCACAAGAAGCTGTGTGTGTGTGTGTGTGTGTGTGTTTGTTTCTGCTTATCTCAACAGATTATGCCAGTGGGTCACTGCCAGCCTTTCCTGTATTGAGACAGGAAATCATTCCCTGACAACACCAATAATGAGTATATTCTAATATTCTTTTTACTTTGACCAATGATGGGTTACTATTCTTTCCACTGTATTGTTGATGTTAATACAAAAAATAGTGACCCATCATTGGTGTCAGTTTGAGGAATACTGATGTATTGGTGGTGTAATTAAAAATAATAAACCCATCATTGGTGTCAGTGGGAGGATTACCCAACTTGTTGGTATCAATGGAAGCATTAGTCCCTATTTTTTGTGTCGGTGGAACGAATAATGAGCCAAGATTGATGTCAGTCGGAGGAATATTGACCCATCATTGGTGTCAGTGGAAGGAATTGTCCCTAATATTGGACCCATCATTAGTTTTAGTGGTAGCTAATCTCATATTGGACAATGTATATCATATAATTATTTCATATCATTCATTAATTTGCATATGTTTTACTGATAATAAATCATATGGATCCACATTTATAAATACATGCACATAGGATTAGTAAGACATAACAGGTGGGTTATTGAAAGTTCATTCTTCCAAAGTATTTTTTCTATTTATTTTTACAACTATAATTTTGAAGTGTATTTTATATCCAGACAAATATCGGATGATTGCAGAGAACATGATGCAACTTGTTTCAAATGTTAATTGACACAAAGGAAGGATTTCATGCAATAAAGGAGGAACTTGGAAAATCTGAGACAATGATCTTTGCAGAACAGGTAAGCACTGAACTTGTGTCTTACAGCATCCAAAGCAGCTTGTGCTATGATACTGGACCAGCAAATGATGATGAAGAAGGATATCTCTCCAGAAACATCAAGCACTTGGCTATGCAGAAAAAGACAGAGCCTTATGGGACTGAGTCTGTTGAATGGTCCCTGGAAACACATACTTGGCTTTAACTCACTAACTTAACATATTGTTCCTCTTCCTTGTTATCCTTGATGTGAGGTTGATGCCAACAGCAAGAAGTTTGTGGCAAGGATGATCACGATGACACTAAGGCCTCGTACAGACGACCGAACATGTCTGCTGAAACTGGTCCGCTGACCAGTTTCAGCAGACATGTTCGGTCGTGTGTACGGCCGACCGGACAGGTTTCCAGCGGACATTTGTCCACCCGACCGTTTTCGAGCGGACACATGTTTCTTAGCATGCTAAGAAACATGTCCGCTGAAATCCTGTCCGTCGGACATGTTCGGTCGTCTGTACAGACTCACCGTACATGTCCGAGCGGCTGCCATCCCTCGCATGCGTCGAATCACTTCGACACATGCGTGGAAGCATTGACCTTCCAGCGTTGTGCACATCGCCGCGTCATCGGCGCGGACACATCACCACACTGTCTGTCCGTGCGGATTTCTGTCTGATGGTGTGTACAACCGTAAGACAGAAATCTCCGAGGGGACATGTCCGCTGAAAACGGTCCGGCGGACCGTTTCCAGCGGACTGTCCCCTCGTCTGTACGAGGCCTAAGACTATTTTACTTTGTCTTCTGTGCCACATATGGAAAAGAGTTTGCAGCTAAAGAAGAAGATGAAGTGTGTTTTTTGGACTATGTTTTATTCATTTTTGGACTATTTATGTGATTAGTGTTTGATACATAGGGTCTTTGAAGATCATGATTAGCAGTCTGCATTGTAATTGCTTGTGCCTCAACAGGAGGGAAATGTTGTAGAATCTCATATTAGCCAATATATATCATATTATTATTTCATATTATTCATATTGATTTGCATATGTTTTACTGATAATATACTTATTATTCATAATTATTATTTATATAGAAGTGATCTTATCAATATTATTATTCAATAGTACATAGTTATTAAATCTGTTTTAATGTACTCTATGTTATTCTATAAAAATACAGAATGTCTTTTTAAGATAGTCATAAGCTAACTAGGTGAAGAAACATTTTGACAGCAGTTAAATCATAGCCTGATCAGATAAGATAATCTTCAAGGATAAAATACAGGTGGTTTGGAAAGTTATGTACAGTTATGTATTTGTGCATCATTAAAACTTAGAATACATTGTATAATATATATTAATAATTAGACAATATTGAATAAAGTAATTAGCTATATGTGTGTGTGTGTGTATATATATAATAACCTTTTATGGAACCAAATTTATAAATACATACACATAGGATTAGTAAGACATAAGGTGGGGTTATTGAAAGTTCACTCTTCCAAAGTAATTAATCTGTTGTCCTTGAAGTTGTGGCTAACACAGACTGTCTATACACAGGTGTTTTTAATTGGACAAAACCAGTTATAAATCACTTTAATGAACATATAGGAATTCTAGGAATTATATAAGTTTGGTTGTAGGACAGGTGTTAACATATCGCCCCTCGGGGTCAATGTTACTGTCCAGCTCGTGATAGTCCAAGGAGCAATGGACCAAGACACTCACTCCCCGCTTTAGTCACCCAATTGTACCGTAGACAGCTCACAGTGTCCACTGTCAGATGTGTTTCCTGGAAGCAAAAAATCCCTGGGTGAAATTTTTTAAGGCACACATGCGTATCATTGTTCTCTTAAGTGGTGAGTGAAGTCCTCTCACATTCCACGATACTATAGGGACCTCCGCCATTCACCAAAATAAAATATAATAGTAGGCAAGTGTACCCCCATCAGTCCTGAGACTCTGGTGATCCCTTGGAAAATTCATGCACATTGGCTGTTCAAACTGACCGCTGCAAAAGTAGTGCTGGAAAACCACCCATAAAAAAACAGAAAAATAAAAAAGAGGACGCAAACCGCTGACCTCACCACCCTCCACCTCCTTTATCTTGTCAGCGCCTTGTGGGGTGCCCTTCACTGTGAGTGCGGCAGCGCCATCTTGGAAATCGGGACCCGAATCAAAGAGCCCTTTTTGGACCATTCCCCTAGTGCAGAGGGATGGCGGAGGTTCCCCTGAGATCCCGGGATCGGTGGGCTGCAGCATATAGCTGCAGAAAGTCAGTAACTTGGCTGAGGGAGGATCGGTCACGGATCAAGCTCAGGAGCTCTGAGAGCTATGTCCTCTCACAATTTTGGTCCAGGCCACGCCCCCCGTCGTGACATTTTCCTTAAACATTCTTATTATACATAAAAAACAAGGGGAAATGCAGCGCTAATATGTGATAAATATATAATTCATGTGGTTATTGTGAATAAAGTTCATGAAAAATAATATAAATAAAAATTCGTTCTGGAGTAAGAATTGAGTCCAGGAAAAAGGTTAAGTGTAAACAAAATTCCAAAAGCCATGAAGAGAAAGTAATCAGTGATTAATCCAGCATAATTTTCTCAGAAAAAAGGCTGTTGAAAAAGTGATGTGACAAACTCCAAGTTGCTAATGGTGAAATAAATCTCTGCAGTACACCCGTAAGGAAAAATTGATGCAAAGCAGTCTTCCATTCTGGTAAGCAGGCAGTCTCATGGAGCATATGGGAAGTATGGTCTTCCCAAAACCAATCCGCCTGGATGATCAGAGTGGAACTCAGCAAAAGGTCCAAGGTGTAGCATAAACGATGAAAAAAGAGGGGATTCTCATAGCGTATTAAGTTTTTCAAAGAGGTAGGTTTAATAAAAGGTTGTACTTACAATCATATGATGAATAATGGGCAAAAAAGTCAAGGGAATCGCTTCCACTCCGATAGTCCGATGCTTCTCGCTACTCGATCAAACACACTGCCGGCATTCAGGACGGAACACGATGACGTCACGGCACCCTACGATCGTTTCGTCTCGATAGGACTTCAACGGGGGTTTAGCCGGATATGGACGTCAGCGCGCACAGTGTTTAAATAACCAAGGACTCCATCTTTGAAGCTGGAAAGCCATGAAAAGCCTTCATGTTCAACTGAGGGCAACTCAAATTATTGGATAGCGAGAAGTGTTCAATAGGGACAGGGAATACGTTCGGATCCTACATATAGCAGGTCGGAACAGGTAAAAAACAGAATTGTGTCAAAACGCAGGGATGTTTTGCCACCAGTAGGAGAGCATCGGATTAATAAACCAAATCATCGGAGGCGACCAATAAATACATCATAAATTAAATCAATTAAAATACAGACCATATATGTGCATACTTGTAATAAAATTAATATGCATAAAGATTTTATTTATAATGTGTTCATAAAATTGAGGATCAATTTGAAAAAACAATCACCAATAATGGTAAAGGGAGGTGGAGTATTAAAAATTTATCAAATCATGTTAAGAGTTATTTAACCACTTCCCGACCTCCGCATGTAAACGTACGTCCACAATATGGCACGTACAGGCACATGGGCGTTAATGTACGTCCTTGCCTATTAGCGGGTGGGGGGTCCGATTGGGACCCCCCCCCCCGCTACATGCGGCGGTCGGGTTCGCTCGGGGAGCGATCCGGGACCACGGCGCGGCTATTTGTTTATAGCCGCTCCGTCGCGATCGCTCCCCGGAGCTGAAGAACGGGGAGAGCCGTATGTAAACACGGCTTCCCCGTGCTTCACTATGGCGGCGCATCGATCGTGTCATCCCCTTTATAGGGGAGACACAATCGATGACGTCAGTCCTACAGCCACACACCCCTACAGTTGTAAATACACACTAGGTGCACCCTAACTCCTACAGCGCCACCTGTGGTTAACTCCCAAACTGCAACTGTCATTTTCACAATAAAGAATGCCATTTAAATGCATTTTTTGCTGTGAAAATGACAATGGTCCCAAAAATGTGTCAAAATTGTCCGAAGTGTCCGCCATAATGTCGCAGTCACGAAAAAAATTGCTGATCGCCGCCATTAGTAGTAAAAAAAAAAAATTAATAAAAATGCAATAAAACTATCCCCTATTTTGTAAACGCTATAAATTTTGCGCAAACCAATCGATAAACGCTTATTGCGATTTTTTTTACTAAAAATAGGTCGAAGAATACGTATCGGCCTAAACTGAGGGAATTTTTTTTTTATATATATATGTTTTTGGGGGATATTTATTATAGCAAAAAGTAAAAAATATTGCATTTTTTTCAAAATTGTCGCTCTATTTTTGTTTATAGCGCAAAAACTAAAAACCGCAGATGTGATCAAATACCACCAAAAGAAAGCTCTATTTGTGGGGAAAAAAGGACGCCAATTTTGTTTGGGAGCCACGTCGCACGACCGCGCAATTGTCTGTTAAAGCGACGCAGTCCCGAACTGTAAAAACACCTTGGGTCTTTAGGCTGCATATTGGTCCGGGGCTTAAGTGGTTAAAAAACAATTAATATCCCAATCCACGTTAAGTCCAAAGGGAATAAAAGATTTCATACAGAAAATCCAGCGGGTTTCCAGCCTAGATATGGCCCGAAAGATACTGATCGAAATGCTTTCATTCCTGTTACAAGCTGCCATCATAGCTCATGGCTCACAGCAATACCGAAAGGCCAATTTCAGCGTATAAGGCGGAACTGCACAGAAATTGGCGATTACCATGAGCAATCCAATACCCTTAAGTTAAGATTTCTGAACAAAGGTTACCAGGAACATATGATCAACGGGACGATCACTAAAGTGGAGCTGATGGATAGGGATTCTCTACTGACAAGGAATAGTAGAACGAATACCATCCCCCCAGATAAATTTAGTTGGTCTATGACCACTAAGTATTCCAATCAGCATTTCTCAATCAAAAAAATTCTGAAAAAACATTGGGATATCTTTAAAAGTGACAAGATTTTAGGGGCTCATATTCCTGAGAACCCTGTTCTGATCTTTAAGGGGGCACCGTCTTTACGGCATAATGTAGCACCAAATGTTATTGACCCTCCCAAAACCCTTGTTTTTTTCCAGTCCTTCAAAGGTTTTTTCCCATGTCGTAAATGCAGTATATGCAAGGTAAATTCCTTTAAGGAACGCAAATGTACGAATTTTCAATCTTCAGTTACAGGTAAAACTTACGAGATTGAATCATTCATTACTTGTTTAACGAAGTATGTAGTGTACATGATACAGTGCCCATGTTCAAAGCAATATGTTGGTCGCACTAAAAGAGAACTACATATTCGCCTAAGTGAACATATTGGTAGGATAAAAAGTGGGTTCCCCAAACATAATCTTTCCAAACATTATGATAAATATCATGGTAGAAACTTAAAGGGGACCAGTTTCTTTGCCATAGACAATATTCGTCCACACTGGCGAGGTACCAATATGGTTCGGGCCATATCTAGGCTGGAAACCCGCTGGATTTTCTGTATGAAATCTTTTATTCCCTTTGGACTTAACGTGGATTGGGATATTAATTGTTTTTTAAATAACTCTTAACATGATTTTATATTTTTTTAATACTACACCTCCCTTTACCATTATTGGTGATTGTTTTTTCAAATTGATCCTCAATTTTATGAACACATTATAAATAAAATCTTTATGCATATTAATTTTATTACAAGTATGCACATATATGGTCTGTATTTTAATTGATTTAATTTATGATGTATTTATTGGTCGCCTCCGATGATTTGGTTTATTAATCCGATGCTCTCCTACTGGTGGCAAAACATCCCCGCGTTTTGACACAATTCTGTTTCTTACCTGTTCCGACCTGCTATATGTAGGATCCGAACGTATTCCCTGTCCCTATTGAACACTTCTCGCTATCCAATAATTTGAGTTGCCCTCATGAAGGCTTTTCATGGCTTTCCAGCTTCAAAGATGGAGTCCTTGGTTATTTAAACACTGTGCACGCTGACGTCCATATCCGGCTAAACCCCCGTTGAAGTCCTATCGAGATGAAACAATCGTAGGGTGCCGTGACGTCATCGCGTTCCGTCCTGAACGCCGGCGGTGTGTTTGATCGGACTATCGGAGTGGAAGCGATTCCCTTGACTTTTTTGCCCATTATTCATCATATGATTGTAATTGCAACCTTTTATTAAACCTACCTCTTTGAAAAACTTAATACGTTATGAGAATCCCCTCTTTTTTTATCGTTTATGCTACACCTTGGACCTTTTGCTGAGTTCCACTCTGATCATCCAGGCGGATTGGTTTTGGGAAGACCATACTTCCCATATGCTCCATGAGACTGATGCAAAGCAGTCTTCCATTCTGATAAGCAGGCAATTTTTCCTTACGGGTGTACTGCAGAGATTTATTTCACCATTAGCAACTTGGAGTTTGTCACATCACTTTTTCAACAGCCTTTTTTCTGAGAAAATTATGCTGATTACTTTCTCTTAACGGCTTTTGGAATTTTGTTTACACTTAACCTTTTTCCTGGACTCAATTCTTACTCCAGAACAAATTTTTATTTATATTATTTTTCATGAACTTTATTCACAATAACCACATGAATTATATATTTATCACATATTAGCGCTGCATTTCCCCTTGTTTTTTTATGTTTTGTTGAATTGTTGTACACAATTTATAGTGCTAGCAGCTCATTGATAATTGAAATTTAAATAACATAGACAATCTAATTCAGCGCAGCGCCAGCCTTTTGTTTTTTTTCTGTTCTTATTATACATGTCAGGTTTGTTTCGTCAGTTAGAAAAGGAACAGTCGCTAGCTGGGGTCGTGAGTTGGCACATGAGATGCCATTTCCCAGCCCCTTGGTCTTGGTTGTCCATCGTACCCATTCTATCCACTAATTTTTATCTCCGAACCCTGTTTCTATACTTAACTGCTCAGTGAGAAGTTAGCTTTAAACAGGTCTGGAGTGGCTGTGTTAGTGGCATGCTGGTGACTGAGGCACAACTTTCTCTTCCTGGGTAGTTAAATCCGTATGGTTCCCACTGCATCTTTTCCCAGGGGTACTGGGCTGAGGAGATTAAGTAACCATCAAAATCTGTAGTCCACCATACCTCAGACCATGAAGAACAGGTGGTAGTTGCATATAATTTACGTAATTACTATGCAAGTACCAGGGCCATCTTTTCCACTGAGCACGCTGGGAAGTTGCCCCGGGGGTCACACTTGCCTGGGGGGCCCCACCTGCCCAACGACACCAGTTAAAAATTGTGGAGAGCGGCGGGTCAGAACTGCGCTTGCACAGTTTGCAGAAATCGCAGAGCAGATCCACGAGTGCTACCTCGTCAGCTGTGACGTCAGCCACACCGCCGGCGCTGCCTGTAGCCTGCCGGACTTAAAAAAAAAAAAAAAGCAGGAGGAGCTGTGGGTGGATGGACGGAGCAGAGTGGTGACTCGTGGAGTGGACAGAGCAGACAGCACAGCAAGCTTGAAGCAGAGTTTGGCGGAGTCGGGCCCCTGTCGGCAGTGCCAGTTTTTCGTGAGCCTGTAACCTGCCCAGCCACCAGCCAGTACAGACATGGAGTGCCCTGGTCGGTGGCTGACTGTGCAGCTTGCACAAAGAAATCGGGGGTGGGGGGCCCCTGATAATTTTCTGTACAATGTCCACCAGCCTCTGACCATTTCCTGTACCATGTCCTCCAGCCTCTGACCATTTCCTGTACCATGTCCACCAGCCTCTGACCATTTCCTGTACCATGTCCACCAGCCTCTGACCATTTCCTGTACCATGTCCACCAGCCTCTGACCATTTCCTGTACCATGTGCACCAGCCTCTGACCATCTCCTGTACCATGTCCACCGGCCTCTGACCATCTCCTGTACCATGTCTGCAGTCTCTGACCATCTCCTGTATCTGCATCTCCATGTCTACAGTCTCTGAGGGGGAGTCTGGAGAGGAGTCAAGAATGGAAGCGCTGCTGGGATGGGGCTCATGGCAGAAGTCAGACAGCAGACTATGGGATAAAACCAGAGCAGCCAAGCTGGAGCCATCTGACTGAGCCTTGCACGGTATACCTGAGAGGTCAGTGACAGCGCCGCCAGGCCAGTCTAAGGGGCAGGGGGTTGCTGATGTAAGGGGGGATTGAATACATAAATGTAAGGGGGCACTGATATAAAGGTTCCCCCTCCTATATTCCCTTACCTTAGTGTATTTCCTCTACAGAAGGTAGTCTCTGTTCACCAGAGCCCCCCTCCACATCATGATCTGCGGCGTTCTCCTTTACATAAGAGTTCCCTTTCACTGTAAGAGGGGAATCCTGCATACTCTGATGTAAGGGGGGAACCCAGTGCTGGCTGGGTTAAAGTAACCTGACCTTCATGTCAATGAAGAAATACGTTTTTTTACTTTTGTTTAACTTAAACACATTGCTAATAGTAAAGACAAGAGTCTGTCAGAAGATCCTACTACACATCGCGTAATCCCATAAAAAAAAAATGGTGCACATTTATTGGTAAAGAATGGTAAAAAACACTCACATATGCTCCAATCCTGCATATCGTCATGTCACGTGACTTCATCAGTGCTAATAGCACTAGCTATATGTTTATAGTTAAAATACTGACATTTGCACTGTTTGGCACTGAAAACTGTAATTTTAGGTACTTTTTTTGCAATGCCAGTAAAAAATGAGGTTCTGCCAGTAAATGTCATGATTTTTGTCAGTAAAAAATTCTCGTGTGTGATTGTGTAGACAGGGCCCCAGTGCACTGTATTGCCGGGGGCCTATAATGCTCTTAAGATGCCACTGCGCCGTAGTGGTGCATTTACTGATTTTTTGCATATCTTGCCGGAGCATTAAGACTTTCACCTTCAGGCCCCCCCCAGCTGGTCTTGTACCGAGTGCACAAAAGCGATGCAAGTGTGTCTTTAGTACATCACTAAATATCATCCCATATTTGTGGCACCTGTCTGCGAATAATTCTCTCTGGCGTAGGGTGACTCCTACTCTAACACGCCCCCAAATCATTACACTGTCCTTACTCCCCAGCTCTAAGTAGATCAAAAAAAGCTTAGACAATTTTCTCCCCTCTTTTTCCCTTCTCCTTTCTTTTCCTCTCTATTCCTCTTGAAGTGCTGTATGGGGAAATACCCATCTCCTATCTAACTCAGGTTGCTACCAAACTATACAGGTTACTTTGAATGTATGACTAACGATTGCTGTACCAGTGAGTGTGGCATTTCTAGAGGAACTATAATGCCCATACCTTGCGCAATGAAGTGTTGCTATTTTGTTCTGTTATGCTTGTTTTATGGAATGTGCCATAATTTTGTATGCATTACCTATGTTGCTCAGCAGTTGTGTACCTGGAGAACTTTTTTGCTCTGTACTCATGAATATGTTCTTAGTGCAATGTCTCTATGCAACATTTTGTATTGTGAAAACCTAATAAACCTAGATTAAAGGGGTTGTAAAGGTTTGTCTTTTATTTTCTAAATAGGTTCCTTTAAAGTGGAGGTTCACCCTCAAAAAAAATTCTGACATCACATGGAGTCGAGCCAGAATGGCAGTGTTTTTTTATTTTTCTCAGCACATACCTCGTTATCACGATTTTCACCCCGTATAGAGCCGCACCGACATTCAGGTTTTTTTGGCAACCTGTGACGCACAGTATGAGCTGTTCGGAAGCCTGTCAATCACAGGCAGTGCTTGGGAACGCCCAGTCCCGCGGGATGGTTTCGACTCCATGTGATGTCAGAATTTTTTTTGAGGGTGAACCTCCACTTTAAGCTAGAGCATTGTTGGTTCACTTACCTTTTCCTTCAATTTCCATTCTAATTTTTTTTTCTTTGTCTGAATGTCTCACTTCCTGTTCCTCCTCAGTAAGCTGTTCAGGAAGCTGTTCTGGCTGACTAACCACCGCACGGATGATGGTGGGAAGTTTACTGAAGAGAAACAGGAAGTGAGAAATTCAGACAAAGAAAAAAAACATTTAGAAGGGAAATTGAAGGAAAAGGTAAGTGAACCAACAATGCACTAGCTTAAAGGAACCTATTTAGAAAATAAAAAACGCAATTATCAAAGTGTGACAGCGCTGAAAGCTGAAAAATGGCCTGGGCAGGAAGGGGGTGTATTGAAGTAGGTAAAGGGCAAGTTCACCTTTACTGAAAGGCGAACTTACATAGGGCTCCCTCCTCACCCCCCCCCCCCCCGTGTCCCACTGACCTGGAGCCTGGCGATTTTTTGTTCTGCTTTTAGCTGCGTCCCAGATCCGGGGCTTAGAAATCACTGCAGCCTAATCTCCAAAACGTACCCTGTCAGGCAGTACGTTTAGGTGCATTGTAATTGGGCGGCGCCGACCAATCAGAACCTGCATAGCCCGTCCTGTCAGTGGGGAAGAAGAGTGAAAGCAGAGATGATTTCTAAGCCTGTAGCTATAGCAAGGCTCAGAACCTGAGATTTTGGTGCTGCAGGTGGGGGGGGGGCAGGTGGGGGGTGAGAAGGAGGTCCTGTGTAAGTTCACCTTACAGATTTTTCTGTAAAGCTTAACTTTAATCAGTGTCACATATATTTTAAAATGCAACCCACTGAGGAAAATGTGGTGGTATTTGTTATCAATCTCCTGATTGAGGAAGTCCTAGCTAATTTTGAGACTTTTGTGACCACAATGATTCAGGTCTTTGATCATCCCAACCCCTGCGCTACTGCCGAAGCAAAGTTGCAAAGTTTGCAGCAGGGTAGACACTCTGTTGCAGAGTACACAGCTCAATTCGACATTGGGTCTCAGATACCACTTAGAACCCAGAAGCGCAAGAGAGCACAGGAGAAATAGAGCAGATGTTCGAGAACTTATGTACCTATTGTGGGGACTAAGGGCATTACATATGCCCCTATTGATATGGAGACAGTTGATGGTTCACCTCAAGACCTGTTATCAATGAAATGTTTGCACTGTCTTTGAAAGAGAAGGGAGGATTGACTACATCAAATTGGAGAAATGTAAGCTTGAAAGAACTTGGATCCATTTTTTGGGGAATATTATTTCTCCAGAAGGAGTGAGCATGGATCATGAGAAGATTAAAGCAGGGGTAGATTGGCCTATCCTTAGAAACGTTAAAAGGAAGTACAATGATTTGTTAGATTTGCCAATGTCTACACCTCTTGGTGGGGCAATCCTGAGGACTGTGAACTGGCACTAGCACACAGCAAAACCCATCTCCACCATCAGGAGTGCTGGTGAACACTGGTAAGTATTTAGACCTTGCATCTCAGGTGAGCCCGTGTCATCCACCAGAGTAACCTGCTTGTTCACTTACCAGCCGGTCAGTGGGGAGACTCTCTACTGCTAGAGCTACTGGTCTCTGAAGCCTAGCCCCTGACTGTGGCAACAAACATGCATCAGTGTTCTTTCCCCACTGCTTAACTGGCTGCAATCCCTAGGCAATTACAGTGTGATAGCTTAAACAACCACAGTTCATATCAGCCGCACAGAAATCAGCAACCATTTATACAAATAAAGAACTATGGAAATTTAGTAAAGGAAATTTATTAATAAATTGAAACTTTTTTAAACGTCATAGAAATGCAACATATTTTTGCAAAATGCCACATTTGATGTTGTAAATGTATGGCATCACTGTGTGCGTCTTTTTGTTAGAAAGGCAGATTTGCCAACATGTCGCAATTTGGCTAAAACAGGTTTGAAAAATAAAAATGAAACATTTTAAGTAATTTTATATATCTGCACCTATTGGTCCACATCACTTGCTAATTATGCAACAGAGTGGTGTGTCAATTCTGCCATAATCCAGTTGGTTGGTCAGATATTCACAAAACTATTGCAGTTTCAGCCACAAAAGGTAGAATATGAACTGCAAATGATTTACACACACTCACATAGTGCAACATTTGAAAATAGAGTGCAACTGTGTTCAAAAAACACATACTGTATATATCTAAAGAAAAGAGAAAGGAAAACAATGTGATCTATCAACAATTCAACAAAATGTTATAGATACTGTATATCAGGGATCCTCAAACTACTGCCCTCCAGCTGTTGCGGAACTACACATCCCATGAGGCATTGTAACACACTAACATTCACAGACATGACCAGGCATGATAGGAATTGTAGTTCCTGAACAACTGGAGGGCCGTAGTTTGAAGACCCATGCTGTATATACACCTTACAGAAAACTATGAGTTTATGGCAATCCATATTGGTCTAATCTACCAAATATTCTGAAGAATGGTTATGACCACAGTGACCAGATACCAACTTGTAAATGCTGACAGGCTATTTATGAAAGACTGCATTGCTTCATGAACGGTTTACTTCTTGCATTATAACCACTCTCTTTCATTTCCCAAGTGCAATTGGCAAAATGAATTGCTCAGCAGACTTTAGCACTTACCTTTCTGGCAAAGTGATCAGCTGTGGACCACCACTAAGCAAGCAAACACTGCCATGTGGCATAAGGATCAGATTGGTGCTGTGATTATAGTGGACAGTTCAAAGATAAAAGTAATATTGTTAAAGTGATAGTAAAGTCTTGTTTTGTTTTTGTTTTGTTTTTTATAAACAAACATATTATACTTACCTGCTCTGTGCAGTGGATTTGCACAGGGCAGCCTGGATCCTTCGCTTCTCGGGTCCCTCTTTGCTGCTTAAAGCCCTTGCCTCCTGTCAAGTGCCCCCACAGCAATCGGCTTGCTATGGGGGCACCCGAGCCGAGCTGCAGCTCTGCGTGTCCATTCAGACATGTAGCTGCCATTCGAGCCCGCCTCCTCTCTCCTGATTGGCTTTGATTGACAGCTGTGGGAGCCAACAGCACCACTGCTGTGTCTCAGCCAATCAGGAGGGAGAGTCCTTGGATGGCCGGGGGACTCATAAACCTAGCTGGAGAGAGATGGGGCTCAAGTAAGTATTAGGGGGCTGCTACACACAGAAGGCTTTTTATCTTAATGCATAGAATGCAATTAAGATACATAAATCTTCTGCCTTTACAACTCCTTTAAGGTTCTACCCACTCTTACCACATACAACAAAAAAGAGATACCGTATTTTCCGGCGTATAAGACGACTCGGCGTATAAGACGACCCCCTAATTTTCCAGCCAAAATGTTGGTTTTGGGATATACTCACCGTATAAGACTACCCCCTTTCCTACTGGTCATGCCTCGCCTCACGGTGCCACCATTACATTCCAGACTATGCCACTACATGCCAGACTGTGCCCCATTACATGACCAGACCTGCCCATTACATGACCAGACTGTGCCCCATTACATGCCAGACCTGCCCCATTACATGACCAGACTGTGCCCCATTACATGCCAGACCTGCCCCATTACATGACCAGAGCCTTTAATTACTTAATGGGTTATGTAGTCTCCACAGGTGATTGGACACTGGTAAACCCAATTAAAATTGAGTTCCTCCCCTATGGAGAGTACCTCAGTTTTGTTGCAAAGCAATAAGTGTCCCACGTTTAACTTCAGGAGAGGGACGGGAGGTCTGTGTCCCGTGATGTATTCCCAAGAAAAGGATTTTACAGGAAAGCTGTATTAAAGAAAACATATATTCTTGCTCATACATCACAGGACACAGAGCCTTTAAGTACTTCATGGGATGTCCCATAGCAATGCTAAAATTGAGGGGAGGGAGACACAGATCAGAAAACAAGACAGCCATCGGGCCAGAGGATCTATACTGCTGCTTGCAGTACACTACGCCCAAAGGCGGCATCTTCGTACCCTCACATCTACCTGATAGAATTTAGTAAATGTATGGACCAAAGACCAAGGAGCAGCCTTAAAGGTCTTGAGCCATGGAGTTGTCTCCTGGGCCAAGTCGGGGCGACCAAAATCACCGGCTTCCCTTCCCTCTTGACTCTCTGAAGGATTCGTGGGAGGAAGCGGAACTGGCGGGAAAGCATAAATCAGAGAATATGGATCTCATGAAATTGTGAAGAACAGGAGATCAAGAGTCGGATGCCCTGACACAAAGTTGTCCAGCTTTGCATTGAACCTGGAAGCCAACAGGTCCACATCTGGGGTACCCCATTTCTGACATATGATTTTAAATATGTAGAGACTATGTGTAGAGACCATTCTCCTGGACTCAGCTGCTGGCGGCCTAAAAAATCCGCCTGCCAATTTTCTACCCCTGGAATGAAAACCGCAGACAGGCGTGGAATATGCCTTTCTGCCCAGGCCAGGATGTGATTCACCTCTTTGAGCATTCAGACATCTAGTGCCTCCTTGGTGATTGATATAGGCCATGGCTGTAGCATTGTCGGACTGAATAAGAACAGGCCAACCCTGCAGTCTGTAAGACCAAATTTTGAGGGCCAGATGAATTGCCCGAATCTCCAGAATGTTGATGGGGAGGAGCTTTTCTGCTCCGGAACACTTCCCCTGGGCAGATGCCTCCTTCCAGAACTGCCCCACAGCCAAGAAGGCTGGTGTCTGTGGTTACCAATTTCCAGGTAACAGGAAAAAGGAATTTCCTTTTGACAGATTTTGGGGGAGCAACCACCAATTGAGGCTCTGGCGAACCTTTGGAGATAAAATCATAGGAAGGTCCAGGGCCTGAACTCTTTGTTCCAAGCGGACAGAATTCTGCCCTGTAACGGCCTTGAGTGAAACTGGGCATAGGGGACATGAGGCTAACATCTTTCCCAATAACTTCATGCATAGGCGGATATAAGGCCTTCTTTTTGCCTTTATCACTCGGACCAAGTCTCCTATGGCTTTTGCCTTTGACAAGAAGTAATACCTTGCTTTGGGACATGCTCAAATACTCCAGCCTTCGTTGAGGCTGTAAGGAGGATTTTTCCAGATTAAGGACCCAGTCTAGGTACTCTAAATATTCCAATGTGCACATTGTGGCCCAAGCGTGTAGCGGACTGATCTACGATTAACAGATCGTCCAGATAGGCTGTTACTGCTATGCCCCGTGCCCTTAGCCTTGCCAGGTGCCGTAGCCAACCCAAAAGGAAAGGCCACAAACTGAAAGTGGCGCTGATCCACCGCAAACCTTAGAAATCTTTAGTGAGTGGGGAATATTGGCACATGTAGATATGCATCTTTGATGTCTATTGATGCCAGGAATTCTCCTCCCTGGAGGGTGAAAACCACTGAACGGACAGACTCCATGCGAAAGGAGTGAATGTTCAGAAACAGATTCAGGCTTTTTAGATCTAGGAATAGGTCTGACATCCCCATTTGGTTTTGGAACCGTGAAAAAGGTTTGAGTAGAACCCTGATCCTCTGGGGCTAACGCCATGATTACCCCTTGGGACAACAGGCGTTCCAAGAGCATCGGAGACACTCGGAGACACTCGGAAATGTCACTTGCCACTTGTCACCAGATTCAGCATGTCACTTGCCACCCATCCCCTCACCAGATTCAGCGTGTCACTTGTCACTTGGACTGGGTGACAGCAGGGGGACTGGGCGACAGCAGGGGGACTGGGCGACAGCAGAGGACTGGGCGACAGCAAGGGGACTGGGTGACAGAGGACTTGGCGACAGCAGGGGACTGGGTGACAGAGGACTGGGTGACAGCAGGCTGGGTGACAGCAGGGGACTGGGTGACAGAGGGGGGACTTGGACTGGGTGACAGCAGGGGGATTGGGCGACAGCAGGGGGACTGGCTGACAGCAGAGGACTGGGCGACAGCAAGGGGACTGGGTGACAGAGGACTTAGCAACAGCAGGGGACTGGGTGACAGCAGGCTGGGTGACAGCAGGGGACTGGGTGACAGAGGGCTGGGTGACAGAGGACTGGGTGACAGAGGACTGGGTGACAGAGGACTGGGTGACAAAGGACTGGGTGACAAAGGACTGGGTGACAGAGGACTGGGTGACAGCAGGGGACTGGGTGACAGAGGACTGGGTGACAGAGGACTGGGTGACAGCAGGGGACTGGGTGACAGAGGTCTGGGTGACAGCGGGCTGGGTGACAGGGACAGAGGGCTGGGTGACAGAGGACTGGGTGACAGAGGGACTGGGTGACAGAGGCTGGGTGACAGGGACTGGGTGACAGAGGGACTGGGTGACAGAGGGACTGGGTGACAGGGACTGGGTGACAGGGACTGGGTGACAGGGGACTGGGTGACAGGGGACTGGGTGACAGGGGACTGGGTGACAGAGGCTGGGTGACAGAGGACTGGGTGACAGAGGCTGGGTGACAGGGACTGGGTGACAGGGACTGGGTGACAGAGGACTGGGTGACAGGGACTGGGTGACAGAGGCTGGGTGACGGAGGCTGGGTGACGGAGGCAGGGTGACGGAGGCTGGGTGACAGGGACTGGGTGACAGAGGCTGGGTGACAGGGACTGGGTGACAGGGACTGGGTGACAGAGGCTGGGTGACAGGGGGCTGGGTGACAGAGGACTGGGTGACAGAGGACTGGGTGACAGAGGACTGGGTGACAGAGGCTGGGTGACAGGGACTGGGTGACAGAGGCTGGGTGACAGAGGCTGGGTGACAGAGGCTGGGTGACAGGGGACTGGGTGACAGGGACTGGGTGACAGAGGCTGGGTGACAGGGACTGGGTGACAGGGACTGGGTGACAGAGGCTGGGTGACAGGGACTGGGTGACAGGGACTGGGTGACAGAGGCTGGGTGACAGGGACTGGGTGACAGAGGGCTGGGTGACAGGGACTGGGTGACAGAGGGCTGGGTGACAGGGACTGGGTGACAGAGGCTGGGTGACAGAGGCTGGGTGACAGGGACTGGGTGACAGAGGCTGGGTGACAGAGGACTGGGTGACAGAGGCTGGGTGACAGGGACTGGGTGACAGGGACTGGGTGACGGAGGCAGGGTGACGGAGGCAGGGTGACGGAGGCTGGGTGACAGAGGCTGGGTGACAGGGACTGGGTGACAGGGGACTGGGTGACAGGGGACTGGGTGACAGGGGACTGGGTGACAGAGGCTGGGTGACAGAGGACTGGGTGACAGGGACTGGGTGACAGAGGCTGGGTGACAGAGGCTGGGTGACAGAGGCTGGGTGACAGGGGACTGGGTGACGGAGGCTGGGTGACGGAGGCTGGGTGACAGGGACTGGGTGACAGGGACTGGGTGACAGAGGCTGGGTGACAGGGACTGGGTGACGGGGACTGGGTGACGGAGGCTGGGTGACGGAGGCTGGGTGACAGAGGCTGGGTAGAGAGAGATTATACAGTCCAGATTACAATTTGCAGGGGCAGCAAAGGTGACAGAGAAAGGGGGGTGCACCATGCAACCCCCCCCCCCTTTCTGTGTCACCTTTGCTGCCCCTGCAAATTGTAATCTGGCCTGTATAATCTCTCTGACCATTGCATGGACTCCCCCCCCTCCCCCCCTACCTTTTCTGCCTTCTGCTCCAAGGGTGGCCGGCGCGCGCCGTACACTTCTTCTCCCCTGCGGCTCTGCCTTCACACGTGGAGAAACATAGTGGGCGGTGCTGGCGCCGCACGGGACGATGGGACGTTCGGTTCTCCTGCTCGGCTCCTCCCCTCCCTCCATCAGCATGATCGCTCCAGTCACTTCACACAGCGGCGTGGGAAGGAAAGTGTCAGTGAAGCGGCGAGCATGGCGGCCGCAACCCGCCAGCGGCCGGAACCCGCCAGCGGCCGGCCCGCCGCTGCTTATAGACATCACACTGGAGTGGCTAATCATATCGCACGCAGGGGTACAATTGTAAAGTGCGGCCGCGGCCCACAGCTGACGCTGACCTGATAAATTTGACTGACACAGCAGGCGGCCTACCGGGAATTTTCCCGCTATCCCGGTAGGCCAGTCCGGCCCTGGTGGAGTTTGCAAATTGCAGCAGCCTTCCCCCCCACTCGGCCGAGCAGGGGCGTCCCTTCATAGGGAAGTTTTGGGGTTCTGCTTGGAAGATTTTGAACCCCAAGTTCTTTTCTGCCCTTGAGCTTGGCTCTGGGCCTTTCTCCTAGTGTTAGACTGGGGAGGCCGTCAACACTGCCTGGAAAAATTAGGTTCCATGAGGGGCTGGGGAAAGAGAATGCTTAAATCTTCATTTAAGCATTACGTTTACTCTTCTTTTTTAAAGGCAACAGAGTAGATTTGCCTCCGGTAATCTTTTGGATGTATTTATCAAAGTTGTCTCCAAACAGGTGTCCTCCCTCAAAGTGGAATGCTGCCAAGTATCTTTTGCAAGAAACCTCAGCCTCCCAATATTTTAACCAAAGGGACCTCCGCATGTGTGACTGCAGGAGATTCAAGCGGGATGCTTGCTGAGTCTATAATCGCATCAATCACAAAACACAAGGCCTAAGGAAGGTCCTCATAAACCTTAATCTCCTCTGTAGGGAGGAGGTTAATCATCTGCTTCATCTGTTCCTTGAGGAATTGACATACACCAATTGCTGCAACTGCAGGTTGCACAACAGCACCAGCCATAGAGGAGACTTTTAATAAAGATTCCAGCTTTTTATCAGTTGGATCCTTAAAGCCCTGAGCATTGTCTATAGGACAGATCAGGCTTTTGTTTGCACAAGAAATGGATGCATCTATAAGCAGGTACCCCCCATTTCTTAGTTTACCAGTGTCCAATCACCTGTGGTGACTACATAATCCAATAAGTAATTAAAGGCTCTGTGTCCCGTGATGTATGAGCAAGAAAGAAAAATGTATTGAAATTTAAAAAAAAAAGAAGTGCTTTTTGTCTAGGAAGAGAGGGAGGACAACATCTAGTTTCCATTATTAAGGAAATGTTTTACTATACGACAAAATGAAGCCCCACTGTAGACAGAAAAAAATTTAAAATGCACAGACTGTGAGGACACTTCTCTATAAATCAATAATGTTAACAATCCACTCCAAACTTCAGCATCTCTTAAAGGGTCACTAAAGGAATTTTCTTTTTAGCTAAATAGCTTCCTTTACCTTACTGCAGTCCTGGTTTCATGTCCTCATTGTTCGTTTTTGCTCTAATGTTGCTGTAATTCTCCTCTGTTTTGGACACTTCCTGGTTGTCTGTTTCCTGATCATCACAGTACTGGGATGTTTTAGTTTTCAAACCAATACTGCACTGCATACATAAATGGCACTGTCCAGCACAGATACAGCATAACATGCTAAAACGAAACTAAATGCAAAAACGAAACTAAAAAACTACAGGCACATTATATGATTGATTTTTATCTATTTTTAATCGTTTTTGAAAGGAATCAGTTAACTATTATGTCTCTATACCCTGTAAACAGTGATTTCAGCAAAAACATTTTTTTCCTTTAGTGATCCTTTAAGTGCTCGGTCTAGATCCTGTTTCTATGATTGGGGAAAGAAGGACCACATGGTATGAATTAAGACACCTAAATGTAAAATGTGTCCCTGTGCTGCTAAATTACCAAATATTAAAAAAAACTCTACATTAATAACAAACATAGGTGTTCTCTAGCCTAAGATCCACCATTTATGAGAAAAATTAAACGAATTGCACAGTCCATCATCCAGCAGTAATTTCAGATATAAAACACTGCAGCTTTAATTTTAGACTGACTAATCTATTGGTTCTGGTTCACACTTCACAGTGGTAAAGTAGCAGGCTGGCAAACCTGCATTAAGAAATGAAAACCTCACACAGATACAGGTTTACAATGAGAAATGTTAATGTTCACAAGAGGCTGGCACCTTCCTAGTAAATTACTGTTGACCACGCAGATTGGTTGGATCCATCTGGTTTAGCTCAGATTGGTCCAGTCATCAGCTTCTGCATCAGTGTCCATTTCAGAGCTCGAGTTTCTCTGATATGTTTTGGGGTTTGTGTTTTCCAAAAAGCCAGAGGCTTGCTGAGTGACTCCTTGCCAATGCCATTTGTATCATCTCTTTTGTGACTAGGTTGGTAAGGTTGTCTTTAAATGGCTGAGCAGCAAAAGCAAGTGGTATTTCAGACTCTGATGACTCCTGCTCATCATACAGCTGGTCAGAGCACACATGACGATGACTGGCTGAAAGAGGTAGCCCAATGCTGGTATCATCTTCATCATCTATTCCCATTGTCTCTGGATTGATGGAAGGAAAATCAGGGAGACCTCAAGCAAAAGATTCTTCTGGATCACTGTGGCGGTCCAGATCGATAGAGAGGATAACAATATCAATGAGTCATACATATATAGTCTAGTGGATTTGCCAATTTATATAGATGGAAAAGCGCCTGCTACAGGAGGGCTAGAATTTTGTTTGATCATAATATGGAAAAGACCTATCTGCACTGTTCATCTACTTATAAAGACAAATGGTGAAGCGCTGAGCCAAAGGATGATGAATAATAAACCATGATGGAAATTCAATATATGATAAAGGTTTTTTATTGGCAAGAAAAACAAATATTGTAGCTGCCAGGAGATGCATATAGATCCAGACCAATAATCAGTAAAAACATAAAAATACAAGTGACTGGATTTGAAATTCACAAGAACTTACAAGGACTAGGAGCTAGGAGAGGTGGAAAGGAGCCTATCCCACCTCCAAAAGGTGGAATAAACTGTCTTGGTGGAGCAGAGCCTGTGGGGTGCTCAGGGAAGTGACAATCGACAAGAGTGCCACAGGCGAGGGACTGTCCACCAGCCCCAAGCCTCACAGCACAGACCACCTGAAGACGAACATTGAGGGCTGGCTGTGTAACCCGGAGATCCAGGACTGTGCGGCACAACGTTCTCTACGTGTTAGAGACTTCAAGGTGGTGTGAAATACAGGGCGTGCCGCAATGCATACTGGGAAATGTAGTTCTTACATGAATGAGCGCAGCAAACCAGGAAGTGAATGAGAGAACAGAAACTAGAACACTGGAGGTGATATAGATGAAGGAATTTAATAGGTATTTACTAGTTTTTTAACAGAATCATTACACTATTCTGTCTGTCTACCTTGCAGACATACATTTTAGTCAATTTTTTTTCCCTTTACAACTCCTTTGAATAACATTGCCATTTGCCTTGGGTGCTTGTTTTTAGCCTAAATAATGAAATTTGCACCTAATGAAATGCCAGTAAATTTTAGGTGTCGTGCCAGTAAATTTCAATCTGGTAGGTTGGCAACACTGATACTGGGAAACATTGCAGAAACTGACACCAATGCTGGGTATCATTGTGGAAACTGACACCAACACTGGCAGTTATTATTGTTGAAACTGATCCGGGGGGGGTTATTTCCTGGGGAGTTCTAATTTTTTTCATATCATATTGTTAGGTAAATTTGCTAATTGCTTTATAGTTGTTAACAGCACTACTATTGCCATTATATGCAGTGTTTTATGGGAAAAAATTCAATATTTAACATTAGGTCGACCTCTGACCATCCCCAACCTTGGCAAATTTCCTAGGTGCAGGGACCATTCCCCCGGGCAGATTTGTTGGCGGCTGAGATAATCTGCCCTCCATTTCTCTACTCCCGGCATATGGATTGCTGTTAAAATCAGCACATGTTCCTCTACCCAGGCTAGTATGTAACTAGCCTGGGCAGTGACAATGCCACTGCAGTGGCCTATATAAACCACCAAGGTGGCACCAGGTCGTTCAGCTCTGGTGCCAGACCTGGTACCGCCTGGTACCGCCTTAGTGGTTTATATAGACCACTGCAGTGGCATTGTTGGACTGAACCCTGATAGGGCAGTCCTGAAGTTCCACTGTCCAGGACCCTAGGGCCAGTCATACTGCCCTTAATTCCAGGATGTTGATGGGCAGGATCTGTTCTGTCCTTGACCACCTTCGCTGAGCTGTGAGCACTTCTAGGGTCACTCCCTTGTCTGAGAAACTGGCATCTGTAGTCAGTAATCTCCAAGTTACCGGGAGAAAGGACTTTCCCTTTCGCAGCCTGGCATGGCAAGTAAAAAATCTACATCTGGTGGCATGGCAAGTAAAAAATCTAAATCTGGTGGCATGGCAAGTAAAGAATCTACATCTGGTGGCAAGTAATGTGGCAAGTGACAATCCGCAATGTGTGGCAGGCGACGTGGCAAGTTTCAATGTACATCTGGTGGCAGGTGACGGGGCAAGTAAAAAATCTACATCTGGTGGCAAGTGACAATCCGCAACTTGTGGCAGATTACGTGGCAAGTGACAATCTACATCTGGTGACGTGGCAAGTGACAATCTATATCTGGTGACAGGTGACGTGGCAAGTAAAAAATCTACATCTGGTGGCAGGTGATGTGGCAAGTGACAATCCGCAACTTGTGGCAGGTGAAAGCTGAAAAATGGCCTGGGCAGGAAGGGGGTGTATTGAAGTAGGTAAAGGGCAAGTTCACCTTTACAGAAAAATATGAAAGCTCCCTCCTCACCCCCGTCTCCCACTGACCTGGAGCCCGGCGATCTTTTGTTCTGAGCCCTGCTATAGCTATGTCACAGATCCGGGGCTTAGAAATCCCTGCAGCCTAATCTCCAAGACGTACCCTGTCGGGCAGTATGTTTAGGTGCATTGTAATTGGGAGGCGCCAACCAATCAGAACCTGCATAGCCCGTCCTGTCAGTGGGGAAGAAGAGTGAAAGCAGAGATGATTTCTAAGCCCGTGACGCAGCTATAGCAAGGCTCAGAACCTGAGATTTTGTTGCTTCAGGTGGGGGGGATGGGGGGTGAGAAGGAGGTCCTGTGTAAGTTCACCTTACAGATTTTTCTGTAAAGCTTAACTTACACTTTAATCAGTGTCACATATATTTTAAAATGCAACCCACTGAGGAAAATGTGGTGGTATTTGTTATCAATCTCCTGATTGAGGAAGTCCTAGCTTGGGCCTCCCCTTATACGCAAGAATAATTTTGAGACTTTTGTGACCACAATGATTCAGGTCTTTGATCATCCCAACCCCTGCGCTACTGCCGAAGCAAAGTTGCAAAGTTTGCAGCAGGGTAGACACTCTGTTGCGGAGTACACAGCTCAATTCGACATTGGGTCTCAGATACCACTTAGAACCCAGAAGCGCAAGAGAGCACAGGAGTAATAGAGCAGATGTTCGAGAACTTATGTACCTATTGTGGGGACTAAGGGCATTACATATGCCCCTATTGATATGGAGACAGTTGATGGTTCACCTCAAGACCTGTTATCAATGAAATGTTTGCACTGTCTTTGAAAGAGAAGGGAGGATTGACTACATCAAATTGGAGAAATGTAAGCTTGAAAGAACTCGGATCCAATTTTTGGGGAATATTATTTCTCCAGAAGGATCATGAAAAGATTAAAGCAGGGGTAGATTGGCCTATCCTTAGAAACGTTAAAAGGAAGTACAACGATTTGTTAGATTTGCCAATGTCTACACCTCTTGGTGGGGCAATCCTGAGGACTGTGAACTGGCACTAGCACACAGCAAAACCCATCTCCACCATCAGGAGTGCTGGTGAACACTGGTAAGTATTTAGACCTTGCATCTCAGGTGTCATCCACCAGAGTAACCTGCTTGTTATTGAAACTTTTTTAAACGTCATAGAAATGCAACATATTTTTGTAAAATGCCACATTTGATGTAGTAAATGTATAGCATCACTGTGTGCGTCTGTAGTAAATGTATAGCATCACTGTGTGCGTCTTTTTGTTAGAAAGGCAGATTTGCCAACATGTCGCAATTTGCCTAAAACAGGTTTGAAAAATAAAAATTAAACATTTTAAGTTTTTTTATATATCTGCACCTATTGGTCCACATCACTTGCTAATTATGCAACAGAGTGGTGTGTCAATTCTGCCACAATCCAGTTGGTTGGTCAGACATTCACAAAACTCTTGCAGTTTCAGCCACAAAAGGTAGAATATGATCTGCAAATGATTTACACACACTCACATAGTGCAACATTTGAAAATAGAGTGCAACTGTGTTAAAAAAACACATACTGTATATCTAAAGAAAAGAGAAAGGGAGAAAATGTGATCTATCAACAATTCAACAAAATGTTATAGATACAGTGGTATCAGCCGTTGGAGACGTCCTTTTCCCTGGTAAGTTGCGATATGCAAGTACCGCCGGTATATCCCCATCCACGAGATCCAGAGAGAGAGAGAGGCAGGTTCAGCTGTAAAATGAGCAGAAAAATAATCCAATAGAATGCCCTTTCAAGAACGAGACGAGGCTACGTTTTGAAGGGTCAAGTAAGACTGAGAGTTTAATGGTACATTTTTCTGGTTTATATCTGGTTACAAGCTGTTACAGGAACAATGAAACTCTCCGCCCCCCCCCTCCTCACACAGTGGGGGGGGGGGCTTCAATACAGATACTTTAAAATAATGACATCTCCTTGAGTTAATCACTTAATCAGTATCTAGACGTTTCGGCCCCGAGACCCATTTAACATGACCTTTCCTTTATCAATAGAATTCAATTAACCTTTAGAACAATACACACTCACAGATAATCCCATCAGCATACACCTGACAGGAGACGGCTACTTGTAGTACAATACACAAAAGAGAGTCAATTAGCTGAAGAAAGGGACATTAGAAAAGAGTCACTCTACAATTAACCCTTTGTATGCCTCACTGCATGATGATTATAGATGTCCAGGCAGAATACATAGTTCTGTTACATACACCTTACAGTAAACTATGAGTTTATGGCAATCTATATTGGTCTAATCTACCAAATATTCTGAAGAATGGTTATGACCACAGTGACCAGATACCAACTGGTAAATGCTGACAGGCTATTTATGAAAGACTGCATTGCTTCATGAACGGTTTACTTCTTGCATTAGAACCACTCTCTTTCACTTCCCAAGTGCAATTGGCAAAATGAATTGCTCAGCAGACTTTAGCACTTACCTTTCTGGCAAAGTGATCAGCTGTGGACCACCACTAAGCAAGCAAACACTGCCATGAGGCATAAGGATCAGATTGGTGCTGTGATTATAGTGGACAGTTCAAAGATAAAAGTAATATTGTTAAAGTGATTGTAAAGTCTTGTTTTTTTTGTTTTGTTTTTTATAAACAAACCTATTATACTTACCTGCTCTGTGCAGTGGATTTGCACAGGGCAGCCTGGATCCTTCGCTTCTCGGGTCCCTCTTTGCTGCTTAAAGCCCTTGCCTCCTGTCAAGTGCCCCCACAGCAAGCGGCTTGCTATGGGGGCACCCGAGCCGAGCTCATGTAGCTGCCATTCGGGCCCGCCCCCTCTCTCCTGATTGGCTTTGATTGACAGCTGTGGGAGCCAACAGCACCGCTGCTGTGTCTCAGCCAATCAGGAGGCAGAGTCCTTGGATGGCCGAGGGACTCAAAAACCTAGCTGGAGAGAGATGTAAGTATTAGGGGGCTGCTACACACAGAAGGCTTTTTATCTTAATGCATAGAATGCAATTAAGATACATAAATCTTCTGCCTTTACAACTCCTTTAAGGTTCTACCCACTCTTACCACATACAACAAAAAAGAGATAAGTAAAAAATTGGATTTTTTAATACAGCTTACAGAGCCTTTAATTACTTAATGGGTTATGTAGTCTCCACAGGTGATTGGACACTGGTAAACCCAATTAAATTTGAGTTCCTCCCCTATGGAGAGTACCTTAGTTTTGTAGCAAAACAATAAGTGTCCCACGTTTAACTCCGGAAGAGGGGCGGGAGCTCTGTGTCCCGTGATGTATTCCCAAGAAAAGGATTTTACAGGTAAGCTGTATTAAAAAAAACATATATTCTTGCTCATACATCACTGGACACAGAGCCTTTAAGTACTTCATGGGATGTCCCATATCAATGCTAAAATTGAGGGGAGGGAGACAGATCAGAAAACAAGACGGCCATCGGGCCAGAGGATCTATACTGCTGCTTGCAGTACACTACGCCCAAAGGGGGCATCTTCGTACCCTCTCACATCTACCTGATAGAATTTAGTAAATGTATGGACCAAAGACCAAGTAGCAGCCTTACAGATCTGAGCCATGGAGATGGTGATGCACTGCCCACTAAGCACTAACTGCTCTTTCACTTGAAAAGGAGGAATCTTCTTTTCTAAACCATAGGCCTGAATAATGACTTGTCGAATACAACTCGCAATAGTGGACTTTGACGCTGCCTGACACTTCCTTGGGCAATGTGGCAGAATAAACAGACAATCAGTCTTTCGTATCTGAGCCGTAGCTTGCAGATGAACTTTTACCGCTCTTACAACATCTAGAGAGTGTAGACTCTCTTCCTCCGCAGATCTGGAAGAAAAGACAGTAGGAATATATCTCGATTCAGATGAAATCCTGAAACCACTTTAGGTAAGAAAGTCGGATGAGGACGCAGCACCACCCTGTCATCATGAATAATCATATACAGTTATTTACACAAAATTCCGATACTTCCTAGGATGCCATCTTCTGGGTTCTGTAGTAGATGAGCCTAGAGGCCAGCATCCTAGCATTAATCAGAGTGGATAGGACTGGGCCTGAGAGCCCACGTTTTCTCAGAATGTGGGTCTCAACAGCCAAACCGCCAAATTTAGACTTTGTAAGGCAGGATGGAATATTGCCCCCTGCGATAGTAGGTCCGAGTGTAGTGGGAGAACCCAAGGTCTTCCTACTGCCATCCTTACGATTTCTGCGTACCAGGGTCTCCTGGGCCAAGTCGGGGCGACCAAAATCACCGGCTTCCTTCCCTCTTGACTCTCTGAAGGATTCGTGGGAGGAAGCGGAACTGGAGGGAAAGCATAAATCAGAGAATATGGATCTCGTGAAATTGTCAAGAACAGGAGATCAAGGGTCGGATTCCCTGACACAAAGTTGTCCAGCTTTGCGTTGAGCCTGGAAGCCAACAGGTCCACATCTGGGGTACCCCATTTCTGACATATGATTTTAAATATGTAGAGACCATGTGTAGAGACCATTCTCCTGGACTCAGCTGCTGGCGGCTTAAAAAATCCGCCTGCCAATTTTCTACCCCTGGAATGAAGACCGCAGACAGGCGAGGAATATGCCTTTCTGCCCAGGCCAGGATGTGATTCACCTCTTTGAGCATTCAGACTTCTAGTGCCTCCTTGGTGATTGATATAGGCCATGGCTGTAGCATTGTCGGTCTGTATGACCAGACTCTAAGGGCCAGATGAATTGCCCGAATCTCCAGAATGTTGATGGGGAGGAGCTTTTCTGCTCCGGAACACTTCCCCTGGGCAGATGCTTCCTCCAGAACTGCCCCACAGCCAAGAAGGCTGGCGTCTGTGGTTAACAATTTCCAGGTAACAGGAAAAAGAAATTTCCTTTTGACAGATTTTGGGGGAGCAACCACCAATTGAGGCTCTGGCGAACCTTTGGAGATAAAATCATAGGAAGGTCCAGGGCCTGAACTCTTTGTTCCAAGCGGACAGAATTCTGCCCTGTAACGGCCTTGAGTGAAACTGGGCATAGGGGACATGAGGCTAACATCTTTCCCAATAACTTCATGCATAGGCGGATGGAAGGCCTTCTTTTTGCCTTTATCACTCAGACCAAGTCTCCTATGGCTTTTGCCTTTGACAAGAAGTAATACCTTGCTTTGGGACGTGTCTATAATCATGCCCAAATACCGTCTATTTGGGCAGAGTCTAGGTACTCTAAATCTTCCAATGTGCACATTGTGGCCCAAGCGTGTAGCGGACTGATCTACGATCAACAGATCATCCAGATAGGCTGTTACTGCTATGCCCTGTTACTGCTATGCCCCATGCCCTTAGCCTTGCCAGGTGCCGTAGCCAACCCGAAAGGAAAGGCCACAAACTGAAAGTGGCGCTGATCCACCGCAAACCTTAGAAATCTTTGGTGAGTGGGGAATATTGGCACATGTAGATATGCATCTCTGATGTCTATTGATGCCAGGAATTCTCCTCCCTGGAGGGTGAAAACCACTGAACGGACAGACTCCATGCGAAAGGAGTGAATGTTCAGAAACAGATTCAGGGTTTTTAGATCTAGGAATAGGTCTGAAATCCCCATTTGGTTTTGGAACCGTGAAAAAGGTTTGAGTAGAACCCTGATCCTCTGGGGCTAACTCCATCATGATTACCCCAAGGGCAACAGGCGTTTCAAGGCCAAAAACAAAGGCCTTATTTTTTCTGGATCTTCGGCACGTCTTGATCTCAGAAAATGGGGTGGCGGAAGTTCTCTGAATTCCAGCTTGTAGCCTGAGGACACTGTGGAGATGACCCACTTGTCCCGAACTTCGTCCCACCAGGCGTTTACAAATTGCAGCAGCCTTCCCCCCACTCGGCCGAGCAGGGGTGTCCCTTCATAGGGAAGTTTTGGGGTTCTGCTTGGAAGATTTTGAACCCCAAGTTCTTTTCTGCCCTTGAGCTTGGCTCTGGGCCTTTCCCCTAGTGTTAGACTGGGGAGGCCGTCACCACTGCCTGGAAAAATTAGGTTCCATGAGGGGCTGGAGAAAGAGAATGCTTAAATCTTCATTTAAGCATTACGTTTACGCTTCTTTTTTACAGGCAACAGAGTAGATTTGCCTCCGGTAATCTTTTGGATGTATTTTTTAAAGTCGTCTCCAAACAGGTGTCCTCCCTCAAAGTGGAATGCTGCCAAGTATCTTTTGCAAGAAACCTCAGCCTCCCAATATTTTAACCAAAGGGACCTCCGCATGTGTGACTGCAGGAGATTCAAGCGGGATGCTTGCTGAGTCTATAATCGCATCAATCACAAAACACAAGGCCTAAGGAAGGTCCTCATAAACCTTAATCTCCTCTGTAGGGAGGAGGTTAATCATCTGCTTCATCTGTTCCTTGAGGAATTGACATACACCAATTGCTGCAACTGCAGGTTGCACAACAGCACCAGCCAAAGAGGAGACTTTTAATAAAGATTCCAGATTTTTATCAGTTGGATCCTTAAATCCCTGAGCATTGTCTATAGGACAGATCAGGCTTTTGTTTGCACAAGAAATGGATGCATCTATAAGCAGGTACCCCCCATTTCTTAGTTTACCAGTGTCCAATCACCTGTGGTGACTACATAATTCAATAAGTAATTAAAGGCTCTGTGTCCCGTGATGTATGAGCAAGAAAGAAAAATGTATTGACATTTTTTTAAAAAAGTGCTTTTTGTCTAGGAAGAGAGGGAGGACAACATCTAGTTTGCATTATTAAGGAAATGTTTTACTATACCACAAAATGAAGCCCCACCGTAGACAGATTTTTTTTTTAAATGCACAGACTGTGAGGACACTTCTCTATGAATCAATAATGTTAACAATCCACTCCAAGATCCTGTTCCCATGATTGGGGAAAGAAGGACCACATGGTATGAATTAAGACACCTAAATGTAAAATGTGTCCCTATGCTACTAAATCACCAAATTATTAAAAAAAAAAACTCTACATTAATAACAAACATAGGTGTTCTCTAGCCTAAGATCCACCATTTATGAGAAAAATTAAACGAATTGCACAGTCCATCATCCAGCAGGAATTTCAGATATAAAACACTGCAGCTTTCATTTTAGACTGACTAATCTATTGGTTCTGGTTCACACTTCACAGTGGTAAAGTAGCAGGCTGGCAAACCTGCATTAAGAAACGAAAACCTCACACAGATGCAGGTTTACAATGAGAAATGTTAATGTTCACAAGAGGCTGGCACCTTTCTAGTAAATTACTGTTGGTCACGCAGATTGGTTGGATCCATCTGGTTTAGCTCAGATTGGTCCAGCAACTCAAAGTCATCAGCTTCTGCATCAGTGTCCATTTCAGAGCTCGAGTTTCTCTGATATGTTTTGGGGTTTATGTTTTCCAAAAAGCCAGAGGCTTGCTGGGTGACTCCTTGCCAATGCCATTTGTATCATCCCTTTTGTGACTAGGTTGGTAAGGTTGTCTTTGATTTGCTGAGCAGCAAAAGCAAGTGGTATTTCAGACTCTGATGACTCCTGTTCATCATACAGCTGGTCAGAGCACACATGACGATGACTGGCTGAAAGAGGTAGCCCAATGTCGGTATCATCTTCATCATCTATTCCCATTGTCTCTGGATTGATGGAAAGAAAATCAGGGAGATCTCAAGCAAAAGATTCTTCTGGATCACTGTGGTGGTCCAGATCTATAGAGAGGATAAAAATATCAATGAGTCATACATATATAGTCTAGTGCAGTGCTCCCCAACCTTTTTATCGCCGCGGACCGGTAAACGTTTGATAATTTTTCCGTGGCCCGCTTGTTTCGATTTAATAATTTTCATTTAATTGTACCGTATTTTCCGGCGTATAAGACGACTTTCTGGATGCAAAAAAATGCATCCAAAGTCGGGGGTCGTCTTATACGCCGGGTACAGTCTCAGTACTCACTTTTTTCCCCCAGCGCTGACAGTGTCCCATGCTGCGATCGCAATCGTGAATGATTTCAAAGCCGCGCCTTCACTGCAGAGTGTTCTGTGATAGGATGAACAAAAATCTTCCCAGCAACGCCTCTGTTCTTTGTTCCTCCTATCACAGATGCCTTCTCATCCTCGGACGAGATGAGAAGACGTCCGTGATAGGCGGGAAACATAACAGAGGCGCTGCTGGGAAGATTTTTGTTCATCCTATCACAGAACACTGTGCAGTGAAGGCGCGGCTTTGAAATCATTCACGATCGTGATCGCAGCATGGGACACTGTCAGCGCTGGGGAAAAAAGTGAGTGTTATTGCACTGGGGGGGGGGGGGCAACAAGTTCAGGCACAGTGGGGGCAAGTGATGGCAATGTGGGGGCATGTAATGGCACAATGGCAATGTGGGGGCATGTAATGGCACAATGGCAATGTGAGGGGCAAGTGATGGCAATGTGGGGGATATGTAATGGCACAATGGCAATGTGGGGGCATGTAATGGCACAATGGCAATGTGAGGGGCAAGTGATGGCAATGTGGGGGCATGTAATGGCACAATGGCAATGTGGGGGCATGTAATGGCACAATGGCAATGTGGGGGCATGTAATGGCACAGTGGCACAGTCTGGGCATGTAATGTAATGGCACAGTCTGGGCATGTAATGGCACAGTGAGTAATGTAATGGCACAGTCTGGGCATGTAATGTAATGGCACAGTGAGTAATGTAATGGCACAGTCTGGGCATGTAATGTAATGGCACAGTGAGTAATGTAATGGCACAGTGGGGACATGTAATGTAATGGCACAGTGAGGAATGTAATGTAATGGCACAGTGAGATTTGAAAAAGCCTGTTTCTGTCAGCGGTTCTGGCTCCCCCTCAGCTTCCAGAAAGACAGTAAGAAGGGGGTAGTCTTATACAGTGAGTATATCCCAAAATCAAAATTTTTCCTGGAAAATTAGGGGGTCGTCTTATACGCCGGGTCGTCTTATACGCCGGAAAATACGGTATTTAAGCATGCCTTCAAAATTAAATACAGCTACACCAAAAAATGAATATAAAGTGATTTATTTTATTTAACTAACAAGAATGCCAAATCAATGAGAACCCTGAGCTTGTTTCTTTGCAACGAGACGGTTCCATATGGGGGTAATAGGAGACAATGACACCCGAAGTGTGTTGCTTATGTCCAGTTTATTCCGTTGTTTTGTTTTGGTTGCTGTCACTGCAGAAAACCCCGCTTCACACAGATAGGTTGTCGGAAATGGCAATAGGGATTTAAGTGCTGTGGTGGCAATCTCAGGGTATTCCGCCATGACTTTAATCCAGAACACCGGCAGCGTTGTTGTCTCAAACGTAGTTTTAAGGCCACCGTCATTTGCAATCTCCAGCAGTTGTTCTTCTTCTTGCATAGACATGCTAGATTCGCCTGATTTGTTGGCAAATGGGTCGCGGATCCATTCCTTACCAGTTCGTGGGTCTTTTGTGGTTGGGAAGTAGCGCTCAAACTCTTTTGAAAGCAAGGACAGGTGATCATGCACCAACTGGCAGAATGAATGTTCAAGCTCAGTCTCGCCTAAAATCCCCGCTAATGTCTGAAACATGTCCAAAATGCCTCTGTTCACGCGCCGTCCCCACAACTCCAGTTTGGCTTTAAATGCAGCTACTTTGTCTGACAACTTGAAAACAGTTGTCATTTTCCCCTGAAGGCCCAGATTGAGTTCATTGAGCAGGCTGAATATGTCACACAGGTAAGCCAGTTTTGCGACCCATACCTTGTCACTGAAATGTGCTGCCAGCGGTGACTTCTTTTCTGAGAGAAATCTTTGCAATGGCTCTCGTAATTCAAATACTCTGGTTAGCGATTTTCCTCTGGATAACCATCTTATTTCTGTGTATAAGAGAAGGCATCTGTACTCTGCGTCCATCTCCTCACAAAGTTGCTCAAACAGGCGCGAGTTAAGTGCGTGTGCTTTGATGTGGTTAATAATTTTAATGACATCCATCAATACGCTTTTAAATTCCGGTGACATTTTTCGGCTTGCCAGCATTTCCCTGTGAATGATACAATGCGTAGATTCACTCTCAGGTGCAACCTCCTTAATCCGAGCAGTTAAACCAGACAGTCGTCCGGTCATGGCAGCAGCTCCGTCTGTGCATATGCTGACACAAAAGGACCATTTCAGTTTTCCTGATATATAACCATCCAGTGACTTGAACAGTTCTGTGTAGATATCGCACATAAACAAGTAGTAGTGCCTTGTTGTCGATATCTGTAGATTCGTCAACCTGGAGTGCATACCACTGTGATGTATTAATCCTCTCCAACAATTGTGCCTCAATGTCTTCGGCTATTTCCTCAATGCGCCTAGTCACAGTGCTAGCTGACAAAGGCACATGTGCTACCTTTTCCACAGCAGCCTCTCCTAGAAGTTCACGGCAAATGTCTTTAGTGGAGGGCAAGAGCAATTCTTCACCGATAGTAAATGGCTTTTTAGCCTTAGCAATGCGGTTAGCCACCAAATATGATGCTCTCAGTGCATTCTCCTTTATTGATGTGGTGGCCCTCATAAATTTCTTCTGTGCTTCGTGCTCCCGTTTTTTTCTTTCAAAATACTCCAGGGGCTTGTCTTTCATGCCAGGGTGCTTGGCGGTCAAGTGGCGAAGCAGTTTTGAAGGCTTCATTGCCTCATTAGAGAGCTTCTCGCCGCAAACTATGCAGAGCGGTTTTGGTGCGTGGGAATCACCTGTCCCGATAAATCCATATTTCAAATAGGACTCATGGTATTGTCTGTTAAAAGTTGCATGTTTCTTGGATGTTGAAGGCTCTTCTTCTGTCTGTTCGCTGGGCCTTTTTTTCTTCCCAAGGAAACTTTCTAACGATGTCTGTTTCATACTCGTTTTTGCTAATTTGTGGGTTAAAGCAGACACAATAACACGTCACTACACACATGAGTACCGGTGAACAGATAGAAGAGCTAGAAGAGTGATACCTTCTCTTTCTCTTCACTCCACTTCACTTCTGCTTGCAGCCGCTTAGCTCCAGACGTCACCTAAATCCGAATGTAGATCCAAAAACTATCAGCGCAAAAATGTGATCAGTGTTATAAATATTTGACCAGTGTATCAAAAAAACATATAAATATTAATATAAAGTGAAAAAATCAGATAAAGTGCACAAATCTGGCAGCATACACTTAACTGTGCTCACACCTCACAACCGGAAACAATAAAAACATAAAATAGTGTTTTGCCAGATAAAATAACTGTGAAATATATATAAATCACAAAAGATGACTGTGCCCCCTTTCAATGCAGAAAATGGTGCCTATGGCAAGCACTGAAACTGCGCCCCTGTCAAACCATTTGAAACCCATCTTTCAGATAACCTTTTCACTGACAATGACCCATACACATGCTCTCAGATACACATGCTGACTGTGGCACACACACACAATGGGCCGCAGGCACACAGTGATATAAAAAAAAATCACTGATGATGCAACTCATTAAAATACATTGGTGCACACAGTGTGTGTCATTGTTTTTGTATGAGTTACTAACACACAATCAAGGGACAGGGAGGGACACTGGTGACAGATGGAGAGGGACGCAGTGTGATGAGGACAGAGAGGATTGTTGATGTCCTAGGCAAAACCTAATTTTGCCGACCCCTCTGGCTCCAGTAATATCAGCACCCATAAATACGGTAATGGTAACGGCACCCATAAATGCAGTAACATCAGCACCCATAAATGCGGCTTAACCAGCACCAATAAATGCAGTAACATCAGCACCCATAATTGCAGTAACATCAGCACCCATAATTGCAGTAACATCAGCACCCATAATTGCAGTAACATCAGCACCAATAAATGCAGTGACATCAGCACCAATAAATGCAGTAACATCAGCACCAATAAATGCAGTAACATCAGCACCCATAAATGTGGCTTTACCAGCACCAATAATTGCAGCAACATCAGCACCCATAAATGCGGCCTCACCAGCATCCATAAATGCGGCCTCACCATCATCCATAAATGCGGCCTCACCTGCCAGCATCCATAAATGCGGCCTCACCTGCCAGCATCCATAAATGCGGCCTCACCTGCCAGCATCCATAAATGCGGCCTCACCTGCCAGCATCCATAAATGCGGCCTCACCTGCCAGCATCCATAAATGCGGCCTCACCAGCATCCATAAATGCGGCCTCACCATCATCCATAAATGCGGCCTCACCAGCATCCATAAATGCGGCCTCACCAGCATCCATAAATGCGGCCTCACCATCATCCATAAATGCGGCCTCACCTGCCAGCATCCATAAATGCGGCCTTACCAGCCAGCATCCATAAATGCGGCCTCACCATCATCCATAAATGCGGCCTCACCATCATCCATAAATGCGGCCTCACCTGCCAGCATCCATAAATGCGGCCTTACCAGCCAGCATCCATAAATGCGGCCTTACCAGCATCCATAAATGCGGCCTCACCTGCCAGCACCCATAAATGCGGCCTTACCAGCATCCATAAATGCGGCCTCACCTGCCAGCACCCATAAATGCGGCCTCACCTGCATCAATAAATGCAGCCTTACCAGCATCCATAAATGCGGCCTCACCAGCATCCATAAATGCGGCCTCACCATCATCCATAAATGCGGCCTCACCATCATCCATAAATGCGGCCTCACCTGCCAGCACCCATAAATGCGGCCTCACCATCATCCATAAATGCGGCCTCACCTGCCAGCACCCATAAATGCGGCCTTACCAGCATCCATAAATGCGGCCTCACCTGCCAGCACCCATAAATGCGGCCTTACCAGCATCCATAAATGCGGCCTCACCTGCCAGCACCCATAAATGCGGCCTTACCAGCATCCATAAATGCAGCCTCACCTGCCAGCACCCATAAATGCGGCCTTACCTGCATCCATAAATGCGGCCTCACCATCATCCATAAATGCGGCCTCACCTGCCAGCACCCATAAATGCGGCCTCACCATCATCCATAAATGCGGCCTCACCTGCCAGCACCCATAAATGCGGCCTTACCAGCATCCATAAATGCGGCCTCACCTGCCAGCACCCATAAATGCGGCCTTACCAGCATCCATAAATGCGGCCTCACCTGCCAGCATCCATAAATGCGGCCTCACCAGCATCCATAAATGCGGCCTCACCATCATCCATAAATGCGGCCTCACCATCATCCATAAATGCGGCCTCACCTGCCAGCACCCATAAATGCGGCCTCACCATCATCCATAAATGCGGCCTCACCTGCCAGCACCCATAAATGCGGCCTTACCATCATCCATAAATGCGGCCTCACCTGCCAGCACCCATAAATGCGGCCTTACCAGCATCCATAAATGCGGCCTTACCAGCATCCATAAATGCGGCCTTACCAGCATCCATAAATGCGGCCTTACCAGCATCCATAAAGGAGGGAGAGAGTGGCCTCCATGGGGGCGGATCATGCAGTGTACAGGCACAGCACTGGGCAGAAAGGCAGAGTGGAACGGAACATCAGAGACAGTGACTGCACGCAGTGGAACACAGACAGGTCACACTCACTGGCAGTGGCACTGTGATGATCAGGGACACGCAGCGATGCAGTGGATGGATACAGTCCTCCGCCACTGCTGCTCCAGCGCCTCTGACACTGTACAGGGGGAGAGAGGGAGTAGGATCACCAGCGGCCCTGTCTGCTTAGCACAGACGCACAATCGTACATGATGATGACTTTAAGGCCTCTTTCACACTGGGGGGGGTGGGGGCATCGGTGGTAAAGTGCTGCTATTTTTTAACGGAACTTTACCATCTTTTTTGCGGCACTGTTCAGCCGCTAGCTGGGCGCTTTTAACCTCCGCTAGCGGCCGAGAAAGGGTTTTAAAAAAACCGCCTGCAAAGCACCGCTTTGATTTCAATGGGCAGGGGCACTTTAGGAGCCACTCCTACAGCGCCTCAAAGATGCTGCTTGCAGGACATTTTTTAATGTCTTGCCAACGCACTGCTTCACACAGGAGTGAATGGAGCCAGTCTTTCAGGGCGCTTTGCAGGTGCTACAGCGCTACAAAATAGAGCACTCCAATGTGAAAGCCCGAGGGCTTTAACACTGGAGCGGTGCGTTGGCAGGACAGGCGCTGTAGGAACAGTGTACACACTGATTCGAAAGCGCCCCTGCCCATTGAAATCAATCGGCAGCGCCGCCGAACCGCCAGCAATGCATCGCTGCAGATGCACTTTGCGGGTGGTTTTAACCCTTTTTGGGCCGCTAGTGGTGTGCTGGCAGGAAGCTCAAAGTCCTGCGAGCCGCATCTTTGAGGCGCCCTGCTAGCGGCTGAATAGCGCCGCAAAAACTACAGTAAAGCGCCGCTCAAATAGCGATGGTTTACCGCCAATAGCGCAATGCCACAGAGGGAAAATAGCCTAAGCCTGGCATCATGTGCCAGGCAAAGTCTCAAACAGAAGCAAGCAGCCCATCCAATATAGTGCTTGCATAATATGGATTAAATTAATTATAATTATGCATAGCCATAGATATAAAGTGATTTGTTCAACAGCAGGTACTACTTGCACAAATCACTTTATTTAGGATATCTATGCATAATTCTAACTTATTTATTCCATATATTTAGCACTATCTTAAAGTGGAGGTTCCCCTAAAAAAAACTTCTAACATTGCATTTATGAGTTTAATGACTATTAGAATCGGCTGTTTTTTTTTAAAAATATGTCCGTACATACTGTTTCCTATATGTGTTCTCACCGCCGCTTCCAGGTATGATGGTCGGGACTGGGTGTTCCTATCTGATTGACAGGCTTCCCACTGTCGCATACATCGCGTCACGAGATGCCGAAAGAAGCCGAACGTCGGTGCGGCTCTATACGGCGCCAGCGCACCGACGGTCGGCTTCTTTCGGCATCTCGTGACGCGATGTATGCGTCGGTCGGATGCCTGTCAGTAGGGATGAGCTCCGCGTTCGATTCGAACGTATGTTCGAATCGAACATCGGTCGTTCGATCGTTCGTCGAAAATCGAACAAAACGGGTCGTTCGCGCCAAATTCGAATGACACTAAACGTCCCATAATTCACTGGGGCGTTGAGCGCTGATGATTGGCCAAGCATGCTGTATGTCCCGCATGCTTGCCCAATCACAGCGCTCAAAAAACGAAGAGCCATAATTGGCCAAAGCCAGGGTGGCTTTGGCCAATTATGGCTCAGGGGGATTAGTACACGCCCCCCACTATAAAAGGCAGCCTGCACGGCTGCCTAGTGTAGTGTGTTGGCGGTTCTAGAGAAGATCAGTCAGTCAGACAGAGAGAGATAGAGAGATAGAGACACAGTGTCTTAACTAGATAGATAGATAGATAGAAAGATAGATAGAGTAGGAAGTGTAGTCAGTATAGTTAAAAGTACAGTTTGTAGAGAATATATTCACATCCTTAGGCGTTGTCAATATATTTATAAACTGTACAGCTCAGCTAGTTTATCTATCAGGCAGGAGATTGTTCTACATGCAGCGCTCTAACGTGTTGTATTGCCTGCATTAGGGATTTACTTTAAATATAATTATTCTGTGTTATTTAACGTGTGCTAGTTAATTGCACACACAGACGCATTACCTGTTACTGCACGTGTGCAATTTATTTGCACAGAAGCGCAGTCGCTGTTACTGCGTGCGTGCTGTTTAATAGCAACTAAAGGCAGTTGGTGTCACTGCGTGCGTGCTGTTAAATCGCATTTGCCCGCAGTCGCTATTACTGCGTGCGTGCTGTTTAATAGCAACTAAAGGCAGTTGGTGTCACTGCGTGCGTGCTGTTAAATCGCATTTGACCGCAGTCGCTATTACTGCGTGCGTGCTGTTTAATAGCAACTAAAGGCAGTTGGTGTCACTGCGTGCGTGCTGTTAAATCGCATTTGACCGCAGTCGCTATTACTGCGTGCGTGCTGTTTAATAGCAACTAAAGGCAGTTGGTGTCACTGCGTGCGTGCTGTTAAATCGCATTTGACCGCAGTCGCTATTACTGCGTGCGTGCTGTTTAATAGCAACTAAAGGCAGTTGGTGTCACTGCGTGCGTGCTGTTAAATTGCATTTGACCGCAGTCGCTATTACTGCGTGCGTGCTGTTTAATAGCAACTAAAGGCAGTTGGTGTCACTGCGTGCGTGCTGTTAAATCGCATTTGACCGCAGTCGCTATTACTGCGTGCGTGCTGTTTAATAGCAACTAAAGGCAGTTGGTGTCACTGCGTGTGTGCTGTTAAATCGCATTTGACCGCAGTCGCTATTACTGCGTGCGTGCTGTTTAATAGCAACTAAAGGCAGTTGGTGTCACTGCGTGCGTGCTGTTAAATCGCATTTGACCGCAGTCGCTATTACTGCGTGCGTGCTGTTTAATAGCAACTAAAGGCAGTTGGTGTCACTGCGTGCGTGCTGTTAAATCGCATTTGACCGCAGTCGCTATTACTGCGTGCGTGCTGTTTAATAGCAACTAAAGGCAGTTGGTGTCACTGCGTGCTGTTAAATCGCATTTGACCGCAGTCGCTATTACTGCGTGCGTGCTGTTTAATAGCAACTGAAGGCAGTTGGTGTCACTGCGTGCGTGCTGTTAAATCGCATTTGACCGCAGTCGCTATTACTGCGTGCATGCTGTTTAATAGCAACTAAAGGCAGTTGGTGTCACTGCGTGCGTGCTGTTAAATCGCATTTGACCGCAGTCGCTATTACTGCGTGCGTGCTGTTTAATAGCAACTAAAGGCAGTTGGTGTCACTGCGTGCGTGCTGTTAAATCGCATTTGACCGCAGTCGCTATTACTGCGTGCGTGCTGTTTAATAGCAACTAAAGGCAGTTGGTGTCACTGCGTGCGTGCTGTTAAATCGCATTTGACCGCAGTCGCTATTACTGCGTGCGTGCTGTTTAATAGCAACTAAAGGCAGTTGGTGTCACTGCGGCTATTTTGTTACTTTACACTTGAGCCAAGTCGCTCTTACTGTGTGGTTGCTGTTTAATACCATCTGAAAGCAGTTGGTGTGACAGCGACTATTTTGTTACTTTACACTTGAACCAAGTCGCTCTTACTGTGTGATTGCTGTTTAATACCATCTGAACGCAGTCGGTGTGACAGCGACTATTTTGTTACTTTACACTTGAGCCAAGTCGCTCTTACTGTGTGGTTGCTGTTTAATACCATCTGAACGCAGTTGGTGTGACAGCGACTATTTTGTTACTTTACACTTGAACCAAGTCGCTCTTACTGTGTGATTGCTGTTTAATACCATCTGAACGCAGTCGGTGTGACAGCGACTATTTTGTTACTTTACACTTGAGCCAAGTCGCTCTTACTGTGTGGTTGCTGTTTAATACCATCTGAACGCAGTTGGTGTGACAGCGACTATTTTGTTACTTTACACTTGAACCAAGTCGCTCTTACTGTGTGATTGCTGTTTAATACCATCTGAACGCAGTCGGTGTGACAGCGACTATTTTGTTACTTTACACTTGAGCCAAGTCGCTCTTACTGTGTGGTTGCTGTTTAATACCATCTGAACGCAGTTGGTGTGACAGCGACTATTTTGTTACTTTACACTTGAGCCAAGTCGCTCTTACTGTGTGGTTGCTGTTTAATACCATCTGAACGCAGTCGGTGTGACAGCGACTATTTTGTTACTTTACACTTGAGCCAAGTCGCTCTTACTGTGTGGTTGCTGTTTAATACCATCTGAACGCAGTTGGTGTGACAGCGACTATTTTGTTACTTCACACTTGAGCCAAGTCGCTCTTACTGTGTGGTTGCTGTTTAATACCACCTGAAAGCAGTTGGTGTGACAGCGACTATTTTGTTACTTTACACTTGAACCAAGTCGCTCTTACTGTGTGATTGCTGTTTAATACCATCTGAACGCAGTCGGTGTGACAGCGACTATTTTGTTACTTTACACTTGAGCCAAGTCGCTCTTACTGTGTGGTTGCTGTTTAATACCATCTGAACGCAGTTGGTGTGACAGCGACTATTTTGTTACTTCACACTTGAGCCAAGTCGCTCTTACTGTGTGGTTGCTGTTTAATACAATCTGAAAGCAGTTGGTGTGACAGCGACTATTTTGTTACTTTACACTTGAACCAAGTCGCTCTTACTGTGTGATTGCTGTTTAATACCATCTGAACGCAGTCGGTGTGACAGCGACTATTTTGTTACTTTACACTTGAGCCAAGTCGCTCTTACTGTGTGGTTGCTGTTTAATACCATCTGAACGCAGTTGGTGTGACAGCGACTATTTTGTTACTTTACACTTGAACCAAGTCGCTCTTACTGTGTGATTGCTGTTTAATACCATCTGAACGCAGTCGGTGTGACAGCGACTATTTTGTTACTTTACACTTGAGCCAAGTCGCTCTTACTGTGTGGTTGCTGTTTAATACCATCTGAACGCAGTTGGTGTGACAGCGACTATTTTGTTACTTTACACTTGAGCCAAGTCGCTCTTACTGTGTGGTTGCTGTTTAATACCATCTGAACGCAGTCGGTGTGACAGCGACTATTTTGTTACTTTACACTTGAGCCAAGTCGCTCTTACTGTGTGGTTGCTGTTTAATACCATCTGAACGCAGTTGGTGTGACAGCGACTATTTTGTTACTTCACACTTGAGCCAAGTCGCTCTTACTGTGTGGTTGCTGTTTAATACCATCTGAACACAGTTGGTGTGACAGCGACTATTTTGTTACTTTACACTTGAACCAAGTCGCTCTTACTGTGTGATTGCTGTTTAATACCATCTGAACGCAGTCGGTGTGACAGCGACTATTTTGTTACTTTACACTTGAGCCAAGTCGTCCTCGTTCGGGAGCTGGCCGTGTTGAGCCTCAACATGCTGAGAAATTAGTTGAGTGGATGACCAAGCCGTCCTCATCCTCCTCATCCTCTCTCACACAGACTGATTATAGTTTGTCTGGCAAAGCAGCTGCCAAGGCGTCCTCTACCCTCTGCACAATGGGATCACACAATCCTTCCCTAGTCCCACCGTGTCCTCCTGAGGAGTCCCCCGAACTGTTTCAACAGTGTTGGGTACATGCTAGCTGAAGATGCACAGCGTTTTGAAGACTCCGATGACGGAACACTGATAGAGGAAGGCATTGATGTGAGCCCAGGGAGAGGGGGTGGCCGAGAGGGACAACAATCTGGGAGTGATGTTCCCCCAGCTGGAGCATACTGCCAGGTTGTCGCCAGTGATGATGAGGAGGGAGGGGATGATGAGGTCATTGACTCTACCTGGGTGCCTGGTAGGAGAGAGGAGGAGGAGGAAGAGGACGAGGCACAGGCACATCTTCAAAGAGGCAGGAAGCCCTCCAGGGGTCAGCTTAAGGGCAGTACACCAACTGCATTACGTGGCGCTGCTGTGTCTCAACGGTACAGCAAAAGTTCTTTGGTGTGGGCCTTTTTTGAAACCTGTCCATCAGATGCTACCTTTGCTGTTTGCAACATATGTCTCAAGCGTATCTCGCGTGGCCAAAACATCACCCGCTTGGGCACCACATGCTTGTCCAGACATATGTCGACCTGCCATGCAGCTCGTTGGCAGGCATACCAGAAAGACCCACACCAAAGACCAAAGCGGTCCTCCCCTTGCCCTTCTGTGACCTCAAACCCCACTAGACCCCTAGTCCTCTCTGCAGCCTGCACCGAAGGTGTAGAAATAGGTGTGTCACAACGTAGTAGTGGTAGTACATCCGGCCAATCTACTGATATTACAGACAAATTTCCCTGCCCCAGCTGCTGCAGCGCCGAAATAAGTACGCTCCCAGCCATCCACATGCCCAGCGGTTGAATGCTAGCTTAGCAAAATTGCTAGCACTTCAACTGCTACCTTTTCAGTTGGTAGATTCTGCCCCCTTCCGTGAGTTTGTGGAATGTGCAGTACCTCAGTGGCAAGTACCCAAACGCCACTTTTTTTCACGGAAGGCGATTCCGGCTCTCTACCGGCATGTGGAAGGCAATGTCCATACCTCGCTGGACAGGGCGGTCAGTGGTAAGGTGCATCTTACCGCTGACTCATGGTCCAGCAGGCATGGACAGGGACGTTACCTGTCTTTTACGGCCCATTGGGTGACTCTGCTGGCAGCTGGGAAGGACGCAGGTCAAGGCACAGTAGTTTTGGAGGTTGTTCCACCACCACGCCTCCAAAACACTACAACTGCTTGTGACACACCTCTCTCCTCCACCCCCTCCTCTTCTTCCTCTGTGGCCTCTTCCTGTGGTGATGTTGGCTCAGAACCAGCCGTGCTCCGTAGGCGTACGACGGGCTACGCAGGAATGCAGGCCAAGAGATGCCATGCGGTCCTAGAGCTGGTGTGCTTGGGAGACAGGAGCCACACTGGGGAAGAGGTTCTTTCAGCTCTGCAGGGGCAGGCTCAGAGGTGGTTGACGCCACGCCAGCTGAAGCCTGGAATGGTGGTCAGCGATAATGGCACCAACCTCCTCTCTGCCCTGCGACGTGGAAAACTCACCCATGTGCCCTGTTTTGCGCATGTTCTCAATTTGGTGGTGCAGCGGTTCTTGGGCAGGTACCCTGGCTTACAGGATGTCCTGAGGCAGGCCAGGAAAGTCTGTGTGCATTTCCGGAGGTCATATAATGCCACTGCTCGGCTGACAGACCTCCAGAGGGAATACAACCTGCCCAAGAACCGCCTAATCTGTGACATGCCCACCAGATGGAACTCTACGTTGGCCATGCTGCAGCGGCTGCACACGCAGCAGAGGGCCATCAATGAGTACCTGTGCCAATATGGCAGCAGAACTGGCTCAGGGGAGCTTGGGTTTTTTTCACCACGCCAGTGGGCCTTGATCAGGGATGCATGCACTGTCCTGTCACCATTTGAGGAGGCCACGAGGATGTGAGCAGTGACAGTGCATGCATCAGTGAGACTGTCCCGCTTATTCACATGTTGGAGCACACCCTACGTGGAATAATGGACAGGGCCCTTGAGGCAGAACAGAGGGAGGAAGAGGAGGACTTCCTTACCTCTCAAGGCCCCCTTTATCCAGACACTGTTCCTGCTTGCCCACCTGGAACACAGGAAGAGGAGGAGGAGGATGAGGAAGAGGAGGAGGAGGAGGAGGATTGTATCAGCAGCATGGAGGTGGAGCCTAGCACTCAGCATCAACAGCAGCAGTCTTCAAGGGATCATTTACAGTCCCAAGGAACACGTGGACTTTTACGTGGCTGGGATGAGGTGGCTGAGGATCCTGTCGTCCTCAGTGACCCAGAGGACTGTGCCCCGAATGCCTCTGCAAACCTACGCTGCATGGCCTCCCTGATTCTGCAAAGCCTGCGTAAGGATCCTCGTGTACGTGCTATCAAGGAGAGGGATCATTACTGGCTGGCAACTCTCCTTGATCCACGTTACAAGAGTAAGGTAACGGATCTTATGTTGCCATCGCAGAGGGAGCAGAAGATGAAACTACTGCGGGAGGCCTTGCAGAAGGGTCTGTGCAATGCGTTCCCAGAACCGGGGGGATTACCAAAACCTGGCCCTGGACAACGTCTTGCTGAGGCTTCGGTGAGTCAGAGAAGGAGCGGTGGAGAAGGTGGCCGTCTGACCGATGCGTTCAGACAATTTTTTAGTCCGCAGCCCCAAGGTCTGACCGGTTCCAGCAACCATCGCCAGCGTCTGGTTTACATGGTCCGGGAATACCTAGCGGCAAGATCCGACTTGGACACCTTCCCCACGGAAAATCCTCTGGCTTACTGGGTCTTGAGGATGGATCACTGGCCAGAGCTTGCACAGTACGCAATTGAGCTACTGGCTTGCCCTGCATCCAGTGTTCTTTCAGAACGTACATTCAGTGCTGCTGGAGGCTTTGTGACCGATCACAGGGTACGCCTCTCCACCGACTCTGTTGATCGACTGACCTTCATCAAAATGAATCAGGCTTGGATCAACACCGGCTACCAAGCACCTGATGCTGATGTTACTGAATAAGAATTTTGTGTTGAAATATCAGATCCCTTTGAGACTGCTGATGCTGAGTGACTGTCCTGCTGATGGAATATCCTTCTCCTCCTCACTTTTCATGCTGTTAGCTAGTAAGAAATTTTGTTTTTCTGTGCTCCGCCACCAGTGCCTAAGGCCTAATTTTTCTGCCCCTGTTTAACAGGGGCGCCTAATAACAATTTTTGATGCAATACTTTGCACGTGGCCTAAGGCCTAATTTTTGTGCCCCTGTGTAACAGGGGCGTCTAATAACAATTTTTGATGCAATACTTTGCATGTGGCTCCTTGTTGCGCTCCAATTACAGATATTGGGAGGGGTTGCAGTGTTATGTTGCGCCTAATAACAATTTTGGATGCAATACTTTGCACGTGGCCTAAGGCCTAATTTTTCTGCCCCTGTGTAACAGGGGTGTCTAATAACAATTTTTGATGCAATACTTTGCACGTGGCTCCTTGTTGCGCTCCAATTACAGATATTGGGAGGGGTTGCAGTGTTATGTTGCGCCTAATAACAATTTTGGATGCAATACTTTGCATGTGGCCTAAGGCCTAATTTTTCTGCCCCTGTGTAACAGGGGTGTCTAATAACAATTTTTGATGCAATACTTTGCATGTGGCCTAAGGCCTAAGGCACAATTTTTGTGCCCCTGTGTAACAAGGGCGCCTAATAACAATTTTTGATGCAATACTTTGCACGTGGCTCTTTGTTGCGCTACAATTACAGATATTGGGAGGGGTTGCAGTGTTATGTTGCGCCTACGGACACATTTTTATGCCCCTGTGTAACAGGGGCACCTAATAACAATTTTTGATGCAATACTTTGCACGTGGCTCCTTGTTGCGCTCCAATTACAGATATTGGGAGGGGTTGCAGTGTTATGTTGCGCCTACGGACACATTTTTATGCCCCTGTGTAACAAGGGCGCCTAATAACAATTTTTGATGCAATACTTTGCACGTGGCTCTTTGTTGCGCTACAATTACAGATATTGGGAGGGGTTGCAGTGTTATGTTGCGCCTACGGACACATTTTTATGCCCCTGTGTAACAAGGGCGCCTAATAACAATTTTTGATGCAATACTTTGCACGTGGCTCTTTGTTGCGCTACAATTACAGTATGTTTGAGGGGTGCCCTTTTTTCTACAATTTTGCTTTCCCAAAAAGATAATGCCACCCCCCCACCACCCCTAAAATAATCGAGATATTGTTCCCACACAGCACGTGCGCAACCAGTATTAAATTACTTTGTTCTTATAATAATTTAATGTTGTGCAGGGACATTTCTAAACATGTGCCACTACTAGAGACACACAGCAGGTGTGATATTTGAAGGAATTTTTCATTTTTTTTTTTCACTTTAAACATCATTAAAATCGCTGCTCCGCAAAAACGTCCGTTTTTAAAATATTTTTTTCGATTGATACATGTTCCCTGGGGCAAGACCCGGGTTCTGAAAGACGTTTACCAACATTAAATTGAATATTGGTCTTTAAAATGATCGTTTTTGAATTCGAACGTTCGAGTCCCATAGACTTCAATGGGGTTCTAAATGTTCGCGCGAACCCGCGGTCTGTTCGAACGTTCTGATGCGAACCGAACCCGGGTATGTTCGGCTCATCCCTACCTGTCAGTCAATTAGGAACGCCCAGCCCCGACCATCATACCCGGAAGCGGCGGTGAGAACACATATAGGAAATGGTATGTACAGACGTATTTTTTTTTTTAAAAACAGCCGATTCTAATAGTCATTATTCTCATAAATGCAATGTTAAAAGTTTTTTTTTTTAGGGCAACAAGTATTTAGCACCTAATATATTTATTAGGTTGCCTGCTTGGCAGAATCTGAATGGCAGTACATCGTTACACAGTGTGATGTGTGTGTGTGTGTACCGTACTGCCTGGCTGGGGGACCGTCCAATAGTTCTTCTGTTCCTCACTGACTTCACCTCACGAGTGACACTTTCGCTCGCACTCGGGCCCGGTGGATGAAGCTGCGATGCGCAGAGAAGGGTAGGCGGAGCTTAGGTGGAGCCTCCGCAAGTCAGATACACGGGGACTGGGCGATCCCATTCATAGGAAAGCATGGGGGCGCCCGCAGCCGGCGCCTGTCTTTCTCTCCATGCCAGTCCTGATTCCATCCATGGTATAAAATACCGAAGTTGATTTCTGTGCTGCCGCAAGCGCTGGGGCTATAGGAGGCGGCCACAGAACGGGTGAGAATTTTTATTTATGAGTGGGTTTTTTTGTCGCCCCCCCCGCTTGGATGCCATAGCTTGGATACGCCACTGTCCTCGGGCGGCCCGGTACCGTTTGATCCACGGACCGGTACCGGTCCGCGGCCCGGGGGTTGGGGAACACTGGTCTAGTGGATTTGCAAATCATATAGATGGAAAAGCGCCTGCTACAGGAGGGCTAGTATTTTGTTTGATTATACATATGGAACAGACCTATCTGCACTGTTCATCTACTTATAAAGACAAATGGTGAAGCGCTGAGCCAAAGGATGATGATTAATAAACCATGATGGAAATTCAATATATGATAAAGGTTCTTTATTGGCAAGAACAAACAAATAGTGTAGCTGCCAGGAGATGCATATAGATCCAGACCAATAATCAGTAAAAAAAATAAAATACAAGTGACTGGATTTGAAATTCACAAGAACTTACAAGGACTGCAGGAACACTCACGAGCTAGGAGAGGTGGAAAGGAGACTATCCCACCTCCAAAAGGTGGAATAAACTGCCTTGGTGGAGCAGAGCCTGTGGGGTGCTCAGGGAAGTGACAATCGACAAGAGTGCCACAAGTGAGGGATTGTCCACCAGCCCCAGGCCTCACAGCATAGACCACCTGAAGATGAACGTTGAGGGCCGGCTGTGTAACCCGGAGATCCAGGACTGTGCGGCACGCCGTTCTCTACGTGTTATGCCGCGTACACACCATCACTTTTTGTGATGAAAAAAAACGTCATTTTTAAAAACGTCATTTAAAATGACCGTGTGTGCAGGGCCCATCCCTCTGTCACAAGGCCGACTGTGGTTCGGGTGTGGGCATCGTCCAGAGCTCGAATGCTGAAACCTAATACTGTGTCCCCACATACCCCGCTTTGGGGCAACCCACTTCATCCTCACCTGAACACGGTCCCGGACCCGGTGGTCTGGGCTCGGCGGGGGGGTCCTCACCCTCCGGCATGTTATGCCGGGTGGTGTGGTGATGCCCTTTCAGGAGCTGTGCCGGACCTACAAGGTTCCATCCTCTCTTGGCTTTAGGTACGCACAATTGAGGCACGCACTGGCGGCCCAGTTTCCGGAACCGGTGGCGCTTGAGTCGGATTCGTTTGAGTGCCTCCTGGTTTCGGGTGTTATGGGGAAGCCCCTCTCATCCCTCTACCTACGATTCACGGTGGCGTACGACACGAATACGGCGGGGACCCTGACCAAGTGGAGTGCTGATATCCCGGATCTGGGAGGAATTTGTCTCTTCCTTTCTCCCGTCCATGATCGCCTCTAGGGATCGATTCATTCAATTAAAATTTTTACATAGGGCCTACTATACCCCGCAGAGACTGGCTAAGATTTATCCCTCTAGGAGCCCGTTATGCACCAGGTGTCTGGGGGACACGGGCTCATTCATTCATATGGTCTGGTCCTGCCCCAAACTGGTTCCGTACTGGGGGGAGGTGGCGGAGGTCCTCTCGGATCGCTGCGGGGTGGAGCTTGTGTTGGATCCAAAAATGTTCCTCCTTAGTTACCTGGGTGAAATCGAGGGAACTGAGCATCACCTTTGCACTGTTTTACGCCAGAAGGGAGATCCTACTCCGATGGCGGGGCTCCAACCTCCCCACTGTGTCCTCCTGGCTGGCCACGATCAACAAAGTGCTCCCTCTATATAGGTTGACATACGAGAGCAGGAATTGTCCAGCAAAATTTGAAAAAATCTGGTCAAAATGGATAGACTTATCTGGTAAATCCTGACGATTCCCCGTATACTGATCACTGAGGTGGTGTGGCGGCCGGGGTTCCCTTCCCCCCCCTTTTTTTTTTCTCTCCTCTCCTCCCTCCCCCTCCCACCTTCCATCATGTGGTGTCCCCCCCTTCTTTGCCCCCCTCGCTCCCCCCCTTGGGGGGGGGGGCGGGGGGTGACGGTGCGGGAATGACGACCGAGTGACGCCCTTGTGGCGTCCGCCCCTTGCCTGGCGATTTTCTTGTCCATGTTGTGTGTCTTATTGTAGGTATTGCTGACCTAACACCCCACCAGGACTGTGTCTTGTCTATGCTGGTTAAGTATGATTCTATGCATTCGTTCTGTCATCTTTGCAATCTTTGTACTGTCATGATTGTGTGTATGTTGTTGTCTGTCTTCAAAAAATAAAAACTTTTACTGTAAAAAATGACCGTGTGTGGGGAAAACGTTGTTTTATGTCTTCTGAAAAACGACAAAAAAAAATTCGAACATGCTTCAATTTTTTGTGTCGTTTTTCAAAACGTCGTTTTTTGTGTCATTTAAAATGATAGTGTGTGGGCAAAACGATGTTTTTAAACCCGCGCATGCTCAGAAGCAAGTTATGAAGCTAGCTTCAATGGAAAACAGTGCTGAACGTAACCGCGCTTTGCTAGAGCATTTTGAAAAAACTATGGTGTGTAGGCAACGTCGTTTTTGAAAATGAAGTTTCAAAAACGTTGTTTTATTTCATGATTTAAAACGTCGTTTTATTTCATCACAAAAACCGACCGTGTGTACGCGGCATTAGAGACTTCAAGGAGGTGTGAAAAACGGGGCATGCCTCAATGCATACTGGGAAATGTAGTTCTTACATGAACGAGCGCCGCAAACCAGGAAGTGAATGAGAGAACAGAAACTAGAACACTGGAGGTGATATAGATGAAGGAATTTAATAGGTATTTACTCGTTTTTTAACAGAATCATTACACTGTTCTGTCTGTCTACTTTGCAGACATTCATTTTAGGCAATTTTTTTTCCCTTTACAACTCCTTTAAATCACATTGCCATTTGCCTTGGGTACTTATTTTTAGCCTAAATACTGAAATTTGCACCTAAAAATTAAATTTTGTAACTTTTGTGAAATGCCAGTAAATTTCAATCTGGTAGGTTGGCAACACTGATACTGGGAAACATTGCAGAAACTGACACCAATGCTGGGTATCATTGTGGAAACTGACACCAATACTGGCAGTTATTAATGTTAATACGGGCACTGATCCGGGGGGGTTATTTCCTGGGGAGTTCTAATTTTTTTTATATCATATTGTTAGGTAAATTTTCTTTATAGTTGTTAACAGCACTACTATTGCCATTATATGCAGTGTTATATGGGAAAAAAATTAATATTTAACAGTAGGTCGACCTCTGGCCATCCCCAACTTGGCAAATTTCTTAGGTGCAGGGACCATTCCACCAGACAGATTTGTTGGCGGCTGAGATAATCTGCCCTCCATTTCTCTACTCCCGGCATATGGATTGCTGTTAGAATCAGCACATGTTCCTCTACCCAGGCTAGTACGTAACTAGCCTGGGCAGTGACAATGCCACTGCAGTGGCCTATATAAACCACCAAGGTGGCACCAGGTTGTTCAGCTCTGAACGAGGTGAACTCTTCTCCTTCAGAACTGAACGACCTGGTACCGCCTTAGTGGTTTATATAGACCACTGCAGTGGCATTGTTGGACTGAACCCTGATAGGGCAGTCCTGAAGTTCCACTGTCCAGGACCGTAGGGCCAGTCATACTGCCCTTAATTCCAGGATGTTGATGGGCAGGATCTGTTCTGTCCTTGACCACCTTCGCTGAGCTGTGAGCACTTCTAGGGTCACTCCCTAGCCTGAGAAACTGGCATCTGTAGTCAGTAATCTCCAAGTTACCAGGAGAAAGGACTTTCCCTTTCGCAGCCTGGCATGGCAAGTAAGAAATCTACATCTGGTGGCAGGTAATGTGGCAAGTGACAATCCGCAACGTGTGGCAGGCGATGTGGCAAGTTTCAATGTACATCTGGTGGCAGGTGACGTAGCAAGTAAAAAATCTACATCTGGTGGCAGGTGACGTGGCAAGTGACAATCCGCAACTTGTGGCAGGTGACGTGGCAAGTGACACAATCTACATCTGGTGGAAGAGTGGAAATGGGGAATGAAACACCCATAAATGGTGGGACTTTGTATGAAACAGCACATTGGGGTACGTTGAATCAAATAGCAATAAAAGTTTATTAACATATAATAGAGCATAGTGCAATCATGGTAACCATAGACAATTCATAGTATAGTACAAAAAATAGAACAGCACATGATTGGTAATCATATACTTGAAATATCACATGATTGGTAATCACATAATACAATTGGTAATAAAATAGAACATTGTTATACATGATAAAACATGGCCCAGCAATTGACTCAGGTATAAAATAGTAACAACATAATGATTGGTATACTTATTGGATGATTCAAACAGAAAAAAAAAACATGGTATGTACATGACTACTGTGACATGACGTCAACAGGGGGGCTCTACGCGTTTGGTGGACTCAATCCACTCATCAGGAGCGACTATACGTGGTAATACCTAAAATGGATAAAAAATTGATTGGTAATCAATGGTAATTGATTAACACAAGCAAGGAGAGAACTGTAGAACTAAAGTCCAAGCACTCTTACCTATGGGTAGAATAAGTAGTATATATATCATGGTATGAAATATAAGCAGCAATGGGGGGTAGTGGAAAACACCCCCACGGGAGTTGAGGTGACGACCATATAGCGACAGAGAGGCCATGAGTTGTAGGTGGATGAACTTCTTATAAGAGGAACATACTAGTCCAAAGTTGGAATAGTGAGGGAAGCGATAAAGGCTTCTGTGAAAATAAGGCATAGTAGTGATGTTAATTGGAAACAGGGAAGTACTGACTAAGATTATCATAAACAGGGGGGAAAAGGTGGGGAGAAAAACAAAATGACAAGGTGAGGACCGCAGAACCAATACCAAGGGGTACATAGGTGTGATGGAGAGGGTAGAAACCAAGTGTGCATAGATAAGGGACAGGGGCAGTCCCCAAAGGGCCGGGGAGGAATGCTCCGGCAGAAATAAATACCTGGTGGATAAAGTGCAGTGAAGGGACTGGAGTAGGTGCTCCAAAGTGATGTGGTGGTGAAGCAGTGGCCCATCTGTCATTGAGGTCCCACCAACGCCACGCTGGACGTGCAGAGAGAGGAGAGAGGCAGCCTGTGACGAGCGGCGACCGCTCATTAAATAGGCGTCTCACCATCCACGTGTTGCACGCCAGATGGAGACCAGGACGCCGCCGTACGGTGCGCGTGATGATGTCACCGACGCGGCGTGTGGGCATGGCGTCGACGCATAGCGAGTGCGAGCCCCTGACCCGTGGCTATATTAGTTGCGGCAGTAAGGGGGATCTGTAAAACAGGGAGTGTAATGGCGCTTGCCAAAGGGAAACTAAAATATAGTAGGATATAATTAACACACAGCAACGTATAACAACGTATGAATATTGATCAGTAATATTCAATCAATATGTGTTCCACTCCTAATTTCCTTGAAAACCCTTCATAACATCCATAATTCAGGTGTGAGGGGTAGGAATAGTGGATATAATGGATGAAATGGAATTACAATGATAATATGATAATATGAAAATCATTGATTATAATAGATGTGCAAATATAATGTAAGCAAAACTTCCAGTGATAACGCCAAAATAAGTGCTCAAGTGTTGACGTGAATAAAAGATCCCAAAAATGAAATTACTTTGTGTCAAAAATACAGAGTAGTATAGCAAATGAACCAATGTGCACAAAGATTAAAAGTGCAAAGTGAATAAATACTGTTTAAAAAAAATTATAGTTTCATAAAGAATATATATATAAAAAAATATATATATATAGTTCAAGTTAATGGGGTGTTCAGAGTGAATTCCAATGCTTCATACAAAATGTTCCAAACGTGCAAGAAATGAAAAAAATGAAAAAAATATTAAAAAAAGGTAAAGTGCAAGATTTTTAAATTTCCCAGCGGTGAAATGTTGTTCAAAACAATGCTCCAATCCACCACACAATCCTCCAGTGTAGCTGTGCAGATGCAAGATAGAGAATGGTAGCCTCTCACCTCAATTGCGATCATATAAGCCTGTTAGAGGATGAAACCCAGCAGCACACGCTCTGCATCCAGGAAGGCTCAGACAGCTCCAATCCTCCACCTCCAGACCACTCTCAAGAAAAGCAAAAGGCAGGCTCCATAGTGCAGTAAATCAATTGTAGTTTAATAATCAAAATAATATCACTCACAATTAAAACGGCTGTGAACAGCATGCAGATGATCCACAGCGATGTTACAGATGGTCAGCAAATCTCCGCTCTCGGCCGCAAGCGGAGATGACGTCACCAACGACACTCCTCCTTCACCTGACGCGTTGCGTAGCAGAACAACGCTACTTAATCATAGGTATGGAAGTGCCGTGGGTGAGCGGTGACTTTTATACAGCTGCGGAGGCGCGCTTCTCGGCGCCTCCATAGTTACATAGTTACATAGTTACATAGTTAGTCAGGTTGAAAAAAGACACAAGTCCATCCAGTTCAAACACAAAAAAATAAACAAACAAAATAAAAAACACAATACAATCCCATACACCCAACTCCATACCCACAGTTGATCCAGAGGAAGGCAAAAAACCCCAGCAGAGCATGATCCAATTTGCTACAGCAGGGGAAAAAATTCCTTCCTGATCCCCCGAGAGGCAATCGGATTTACCCTGGATCAACTATACCTACAAATCTTAGTACTCAGTTATTTTATGTACATTTAGGAAAGAATCCAGGCCTTTCTTAAAGCAATCTACTGAGCTGGCCAGAACCACCTCTGGAGGGAGTCTGTTCCACATTTTCACAGCTCTTACTGTGAAAAAACCTTTCCGTATTTGGAGGTGAAATCTCTTTTCCTCTAGACGTAAAGAGTGCCCCCTTGTCCTCAGTGTTGACCGTAAAGTGAATAACTCAACACCAAGTACACTGTATGGACCTCTTATATATTTGTACATGTTGATCATATCCCCCCTAATTCTCCTCTTCTCAAGAGTGAATAGATTTAGTTCTTCTAATCTTTCCTCATAGCTGAGCTCCTCCATGCCTCTTATCAGTTTGGTTGCTCTTCTCTGCACTTTCTCCAGTTCTCCAATATCCTTTTTGAGAACTGGTGCCCAAAACTGAACTGCATATTCCAGATGAGGTCTTACTAATGATTTGTACAGGGGCAAAATTATATCTCTGTCTCTGGAGTCCATACCTCTCTTAATACAAGAAAGGACTTTGCTCGCTTTGGAAACCGCAGCTTGGCATTGCATGCCATTATTGAGCTTATGATCAACTAAAACCCCCAGATCCTTCTCCACTACAGATCCCCCCAGTTGTACTCCCCCTAGTATGTATGATGCATGCATATTCTTAGCCCCCAAGTGCATAACTTTACATTTATCAACATTAAACCTCATCTGCCACTCAGTCGCCCAATTAGACAGAGCATTGAGGTCGGCTTGTAAATTGGAGACATCCTGCAAGGACGTTATTCCACTGCATAGCTTGGTGTCATCTGCAAAGACAGAAATGTTACTTTTGATCTCAGACCCAATATCATTTATAAATATATTGAAAAGTAAGGGTCCCAGCACTGAACCTTGGGGTACACCACTGATAACATTGGACCATTCAGAGTAAGAATCATTAACCACGACGCTCTGAATTCTGGGTTTCAGCCAATTTTCTATCCATTTACAAACTGATATATCCAATCCTGTAGACCTTACCTTACACATGAGCCGTGTGTGCGGAACTGTATCGAACGCTTTTGCAAAATCCAAATATATCACGTCCACAGCCACGCCTCTGTCCAGGGTTTTACTTACCTCTTCATAAAAGGAAATCAGGTTTGTCTGACAACTTCTGTCTTTCATGAATCCATGTTGTCTGCTGCTTAAATAGTTTTTTTCCTGCAAGAACTCATCCATGTGGTCTTTTATTAAACGTTCCAGTATCTTCCCAACTATAGAAGTTAGACTAACAGGTCTATAGTTACTTGGTAAAGACTTTGTTCCCTTTTTAAATATAGGCACCACATTGGCTCTACGCCAATCCAGTGGTACTATTCCTGTCATTAATGAGTCCCTAAATATTAGATACAGTGGCTTTGAAATGACAGAGCTCAACTCACCTAGGATCCGTGGGTGGATGCCATCTGGTCCAGGTGCTTTATCCACCTTTATTCTGTCTAAATATTTCTGGACCATATCACTTTTGAGCCATTGTGGATTTGGGGCTGTGTCACTCCCACCCCCATTTTGGACATGAGCTCCCCCATGCTCCATTGTATACACAGAGCTGAAGAAAGCATTTAATAAATTTGCCTTCTCTTTGTCCCCAGTCACCCACTCTAGATTATTTTGTAAGGGGCCTACATGCTCAGACTTCACCTTTTTACTATTAATATATTTAAAGAATTTTTTGGGGTTTGTCCTACTATCTTTTGCAATCTGTCGTTCATTTTGAATTTTTGCATCCTTGATTTCCTTTTTACATATCCTGTTATATTCTTTGTAACATTTAAACAACACTAGTGTTCCTTCATTTTTATATTTTTTAAAAGCTACTTTCTTATTGTTTATAGCTTTTTTAACTTTGCCCGTGAGCCACATAGGTTTTATTTTTAGCCTTTTAAACTTATTGCCCATGGGAACATACTTTGCAGTGAGGTTCCACACAGTCTTTTTGAAAAATTCCCATTTCTGTTCTGTGTTCATCTGTGTCAATAGTCCCTCCCAGTCCAAGTCCTGGAGAGCAGCCCTCATCCTTGGAAAATTTGCTCTCTTAAAATTTAGTGTTTTAATATTTCCTGTATGTATTTCCTGCTTATAGTTAACATTAAATGAAATCATGTTATGATCACTGCTACCCAGGTGTTCCTTTATCTGAACATTAGTAATAAGCTCTGCATGGTTTGAGATTATCAGGTCCAACAGAGCATCATTCCTAGTTGGGGCCTCAATAAACTGCACCATAAAATTGTCCTGCAATAGGTTTTTAAATTTTTGTCCTTTAACTGTCCCAGAAGTGCCATTAATCCAGTCAATTTCTGGGTAGTTAAAATCCCCCATTATTATCACCGTCCCAGCCCTTGCAGCCCTTTCCATCTGTGCAAGGAGCTGAGTCTCCACCTCCTCATTAACATTGGGTGGTTTATAACAAACTCCAATGATTAATTTTGAACTACGCACATCTGTATGCAGTTCCACCCATAATGCTTCAGCCTCACCACACTCTCCATCAACCAGGTTCTCTTTCACGCTTGCTTTGAGGTCACTTCTCACATAGAGACAGACCCCTCCACCTTTCCTTTTTACCCTGTCTTTCCGAAAGAGAGCATAGCCAGGAATATTAATAGCCCAGTCATGTGAGGATTGAAGCCAAGTTTCAGCAATACCGATTACATCATAGCTCTCCTCATGCACCAGAGCTTCCAACTCACCTGTTTTGCTTGGCAGACTTCTGGCATTGGTGAACAAACACTTAAATGTATTGTTACATTTTTCTCTAGTGTTTTTCATATAATTTATAGTAGTACAAATGGCACTATTATTTCCAATGGCTGTTTGCAACATGGGAACTTTCTTGTCACCTGCCATGACCCTCCCCCCATCTATCCCCATTCCACTCTCCATTAATGTCTGACCCCTAGCTGACCTGTGTACCCGATGTAATTCTAGTTCACCCTCCCCCCTCAATCCTAGTTTAAATACTCCTCCAGCATTCCTATAAACCTCTCCCCCAGCACAGCAGACCCCCTTCCATTCAAGTGCAAACCGTCCTTAGCATATAGGTTGCACCCCAATGAAAAGTCATCCCAGTGCTCTAGAAACCCAAATCCCTCCTTCCTACACCAGGTCTTTAGCCATGCATTCAGCTCTCTAATCTCCCCCTGCCTTTCCTGTGTTGCGCATGGCACAGGCAATATTTCAGAGAATATCACCTTGGAGGTCCTTCCCTTCATCTTGCAGCCTAGTTCTTTAAATTGATTCTTAAGGAGCCTCCACCTTCCATGTATACTGTCATTGGTTCCAACGTGGACCAAGACAGCTGGGTCATGCCCAGCCCCTCCCAGTAATTTATCCACCCGGTCCACCACATGCCGAACCCTGGCACCAGGGAGACAGCAAACCATTCGGTTGAAGCGATCCTGGCGACAAATTATTCTATCAGTCCTTCTGATTATAGAATCCCCTATTACCACCAACTGTCTAGGCCTACCTGCACTCCCCTCCCCACCTCTACTAGATGGGTTGCTCTCCCGGCTGTTAGGGGTAGCAGTAACATCTAGGGCTGCCACCTCTGTGTTTGCCACCTCCACATCATCACCCAAATTGGCAAATTTGTTTTGATGCACAAATACAGGACTGGCCTTCCCTTTCTGCACGCCCCTTCCACTCCCTCTAGCTACATTAACCCATCTCCCTATCTGATAATCCTGACTTGCCCCTCCACCCTCCACATCAACCTTACTGACCACCTGCTCAGCGAGCAGAGAACCCCTTTCAAGGTTGTCATTTCTACCCAGTGTTGCAACTTGCTCCTCCAGATCTCTAATACGAGCTTCCAGAAGGGCAACCTGCTCACATCTGTCACAGCGGTATCCATCTTGGAGCTGTTGCACCAATTTTGCATACATGTGACACACTGTGCACTGAGCAAACCCTTCAACCCTGCTAGCACTCATTTCCCAGTTACAATACAATTACTAGGAAGTTTAAGAAGTTACTTACAGTTTTAGAAGACTCCTGTCTTAACTCTTGTTTTAAACTCCTGGTTTTTAACTCATCACTTGTATTCAAAAATCCCACTTCTGATCAGAAATTCCACAGATCTACTCTTAGCAAGGAGCCAGCTCTTATGGAGTTTTTACAGACACTTATATACTCACCTGTTTCCAATTAAACACTCCCCTTAATTAGCAGAAAGAAAAAAAAGAAAGCTGTTTAAAAAGTGTCAGAGAAATGAGACAAACAATTCAACACTTTCAAGCACAAACAGTTAAAAGCAGCTAACAGCAAATCCTGGTTTTTAACTCATCACTTGTATTCAAAAATCCCACTTCTGATCAGAAATTCCACAGATCTACTCTTAGCAAGGAGCCAGCTCTTATGGAGTTTTTACAGACACTTATATACTCACCTGTTTCCAATTAAACACTCCCCTTAATTAGCAGAAAGAAAAAAAAGAAAGCTGTTTAAAAAGTGTCAGAGAAATGAGACAAACAATTCAACACTTTCAAGCACAAACAGTTAAAAGCAGCTAACAGCAAATCCTGGTTTTTAACTCATCACTTGTATTCAAAAATCCCACTTCTGATCAGAAATTCCACAGATCTACTCTTAGCAAGGAGCCTCCAAGAAGACAAACAATACATCAGCCTGATAGACTGAAATTAATCCAGGGTTTTAAGGCATCCATTAAAATAAATAACAATATTAAAATGACAATTGCAAATATCTATAAAAAATCCTATGTAATCATGGATTGAGTCCCTCTAGTGGATAAAAAACATATTGTTCAAAGTAAAAGAATATTAAAATGAACCATACGGTATTTAGGGCTCCCTCAAGCGGCTAGCTAAGGAACTAAAGGCAGAACAAACAGGGGGGTATGACACTTAATTCATTGCCGGCAGATGTCAATACTTCCTCTATTTAAAAAATATGGAGAACTACTTGCACATGTAGCCCTTATCAATAGTGGATGAATCTAACCAAGGGGATATTGATTAAACAGGGGACATGGCAATATTAAAAACGGCAGGAGGATCACTATTTAAAACAGAAAAAATGGAATTACTAATGACGCACAACTAAAATCTTGATTTAAAAGGCACGAATAAAATCTTAATTTCTAAAAATTGGAAATTAAACAATTAAGATCAAATTCTATGTTGTGGCCATTGGGGGATAAAGTGCATAATTCATGAATCCACCGAGATTCAGCCTGGCTGATTTTTTGCACTTTATTATCCCCCCTCCAATGGGGTTTGTACTTTTCAATACCCCATACTTTCAACGAAGAGGGATCTTTGTTATGATAGCGCTCATAGTGGCGGGATAAACTGTGCTTTGGGAATCCGTTTATTATATTTTGTGTGTGTTCACGTAGTCTTTTCCAGAGGGGCCTTTTTGTTCTTCCCACATATTGAATTTGGCATGGGCACTCTAAAAGATACACCACTCCTTCTGTTCTACATGAAATAAAATCTTTAATCTTGTACTCTCTCCCTGTGAAGCTTGATTTAAAAATGTCTTTTTTCTTCTTACTTTCTTTAGTGCGTTTACAAGTGAAGCAAGTTTTACAAGGATAAAAACATTTTTCGTTAAAAAATGAAAAACTTTTCTTTTCAGGAGGGTCCAGGACATTCTTTGCAATGAGGTCTCTTAAGGTTGGGGCCCTCCTATATGTGAATAGAGGTCTCTCAGGAAGTATACTTGTTAAATGGCGATCCCCCTTCACAATGTGCCAATACTTCCTGCAAATGGTTTCTACCTGTTTATGTTGGACACTATAGTTCATTATTAGGGGTACCCCCCCAGCAAAGGTGTTATTTCTTGTAGAGTCCTGGATGAGAGAATTCCGATCTAGGGCCATCACATCTTGTATTTTTTTATCAATAAAATCCTGTTGATAACCTTTCTCTACGAACCTCTTCCCAATAAAATCAGCCTGTTTTAAAAAAGTATCATCTTTAGTGCAGTTTCTCCTCAATCTTAGCAGCTGCCCTTTTGGTATATTTTCCAACCAGGGCGAATGATGGCAGCTATCTAGCGGTAGATAGCTGTTTCTATCTACGGTTTTAAAATGGGTCTGCGTTATTAGTTTTGTTCCTTCTTTGATGATTTCTAAGTCTAGGAAATTAATTTTCTCTTCACTGATTTCCCAGGAGAGTACAATATTTTTGTCATTAGTATTGAGATAAAAACCAAAATCCACCAGCTTTTCCCTGTCTCCAGACCAAATAATTTAAATATCGTCAATAAAACGTTTGTATAGGAGTAGTTCTTTAGGTTTTCTATTATATAAAACCTCCTCCTCCCACTCTGCTATATACAAATTTGCCACACTGGGTGCATATTTGGCACCCATGGCAATACCACATATTTGTTTAAAATAGTCATTTTGATACCAAAAGTAATTGTGGTCTAAGCTGTATTCCAGGCAGTGTGTAATGAACCTCTTTTGTGTGTCCTTGAGGTCACTTAGACCATTTAGTCCCCAACTGGTTGCCTGCACAGCTTCCTTGTGATCAATAATAGTGTATAAGGATGAGACATCGGCAGTAGCCATGTACACCGAGTCACCATCCAATACAAGGGTGTCCAACAATTGTATCAAATGTTTTGTGTCACGTAAATATGATTCGGTCTTCTTCACTAGGGGTTGGAGAAACCAGTCGATGTATTCTCCGATTCTAGCTCCTACGGAATTTATTCCGTTAACGATCGGTCTTCCTGGAGGATTTTCCTAGATTTGTGGATTTTTGGAAGGGTGTATATGACTGGGATCCTACACCCCACTGGTTGTAGATATTTGCCTTCTTTTTTGGTTAACAGTCCCTTACTAATTCCTCCTTTAACCAAGCTGGCCAGATCATCTTTATATTGGACTATAGGGTTACCAGGGAGTTTGAGGTAGGTGGTGCCATTGCTTAACTGTCGTTCAATTTCTTTTTGGTACGCTACCTTAGATTGAATAACGATGGCTCCCCCCTTATCAGCTTGTCTCACCACCACATCCTTTCTTTCTTCTAATTTCCGGATTCCATTCTTTATATCTCCTGGATCATACATCTTCTTTATCTTTAAATCTTGTAGATCTTTTAGGACCAATCTTCTAAAGGCTTCAATGTGACCTTCGTTACTCACTGGTGGATTAAAGACCGATTTATTTCTCAAATTGCTATGTAGTACATCATTTGTGGTGGTAATATTTCTCAGCCTTCCCCTGGTTTATTCAACATGTACTTTTTTATATGTAGACTTCTGGCAAACTTGTTAATGTCCACATAAGCATCAAATTTGTTGAAATTTTTCTTTGGTGCGAATTTTAGTCCTTTATCCAATACCTTAAGTTCCTGCTTAGTAAGTTCTACTCCACTGATGTTGATGACCCCTTCTCCTATTGTTCTCATTTTCTTCTGTTTCTTGCTTCCCGCCCTGCACCCTCTCCTTGATCTTCGTTTCTTCCAGACCGATTGTCTTGGATCCGTCCTGGTGATCTTGTTCTCCTCCTGTCCCTGTCCCGATTCCTTTGCGGATCCTGATACTTGGGGCCATGGTTCTTCATTTCCCATGGTCTGTATTCTGGGCTTAGATGCCTCGGCCTCTGTACCCCATATTCCTGATAACGCCTCGGGGATTCTTGACGTCTCTGTTCTAAAAAATGTCTCGGTGAGCCATTTCTAGTATCTCTTCCATGTGGACCGTACTGATTAAAAGTCCTAGTAGTATCCTGATGTCTCGGGGTTCTCCCTCCCCTGCCATCATCACCTCTCAAGTGATTATAGTAGTTATACACCGGGACATTATACATATTGTCGTAATCTCTCCTGCCCTCTGACTGATAATAATAGTCATCCCGCCTTTGATTTTCATAGTTGCTATTTCCATTTTGGTAAGTCTGATTCCTCCAAGGTGGGGTCCGGGATCTTCCCCTATTTTGGAAAAAAGGGGGGGCAGGTGCATTATGAGGACTTTGATTGGGCCGATTATTTTTCCAAAATGGTTTCCATCCATTTTTTCTTGGTTTTTGATTAGGGGTATTTCTCCCTTGTTGGGCCACATCGATATCCCCATTCTGCGTAGTTGCTCCCATATTGGTAGTGATTTGTTCCGGTTCAGGTGTACTTCTATTGGAATTGGTCCCAGATTCTTCTATTTTGTTTTGCCATTTGTACACTAGATCATCCTCATAGTCCTTCATATCACGCTGATATTTTCTCTTTTTTCTGGCAACAGTCTCCTTATCTTTCTGTTCCATATCACGCTGCAATTGTTTAGATAGAGCTATGAACTCTGGTAGTTCCTTGCTACCTTCCAAATTATTTTTTAATTCTAATATTGTCCGATCCATTACTCTAATTTTACGTTGTTTTCTCTTAATCAAAAATTTCAACAATTCCAGGCCCAAGGGGGATCGCCGTGGTGTGCGTCGCAGCCTACCGCAAGTGAAATAGACATCCCCCCCCAAAAGTTAAACTGACAGAAGTAAAAAACAGAATAAGTAATTAAAGGCTGACCAAGTAGAGCATCTACCTATGCTGGCACTGGTTGACGAACAGCAGAGAGTCATAGGGTAAGTGTAACATAAACAATATGTGGATCCATCCCTAATAGCTAGTCAATATATATATAAGGGGTGGGACTTTACATGAGACCATGACTCAAGGGTACATGGGTCTCCATCCCTAATGTATGGTGGAAGAGTGGAAATATGTAACTGGAACTATATGTGGTAATACCTAAAATGGATAAAAAATTGATTGGTAATCAATGGTAATTGATTAACACAAGCAAGGAGAGAACTGTAGAACTAAAGTCCAAGCACTCTTACCTATGGGTAGAATAAGTAGTATATACAGTTGTGTTCAAAATTATTCAACCCCCCACTGAAATTGATTGTTTTGGCCAGTTTGACATTGATTTTGATCATTCAGTCATCCTGCTTACAATTAAATCAAAGAGGCACGTGTAGGTCAGATAAATATAACATAACATTTATAATAAAATAACCACAAATGTCTTTTCTGTGCTTACATCATTATCAGTTTTATTCAACCCCCAAGTGACATTCAATCTTAGTACTTAGTACAACATCCTTTTACAGTTAGAACAGCTTTTAAACTTGAAGCATAGCTTGAGACAAGTGTCTTGCAGCGATCTACGGGTATCTTCGCCCGTTCGTCATGGGCAAAAGCCTCCAGTTCAGTCACATTCTTAGGCTTGCGCACTGCAACTGCTTTCTTTAAGTCCCACCAGAGGTTCTCAATCGGATTTAAGTCTGGTGACTGCGATGGCCACTCCAAAATGTTCCAGCCTTTAATCTGCAACCATGCTCTAGTGGACTTGGAGGTATGCTTGGGATCATTGTCCTGTAGAAAGGTCCAACGTCTCCCAAGTCTCAGGTTTGTGACGGACTGCATCACATTGTTATCCACTATCTCCTGAAGAGAATTCATGGTACCTTGCACACGCTGAAGCTTCCCTGTACCTGCAGAAGCAAAACAGCCACAAAGCATGATTGAACCCCCGCCATGCTTCACAGTAGGCAAGGTGTTCTTTTCATCATAGGCCTTGTTCTTCCTCCTCCAAACATAGCGTTGATCCATGGGCCCAAACAGTTTCATCAGTCCACAGAACACAATCCCAAAACTTCTGTGGTTTGTCCACATGACTTTTGGCATACTGCAGTCGACTCTTCTTATTCTTTAGAGACAGCAAGGGGGTGCGCCTGGGAGTTCTGGCATGGAGGCCTTCATTACGCAGTGTGCGCCGTATTGTCTGAGCAGAAACTTCAGTACCCACATCTGACAAATATTTTCTCAGTTCCTCAGCAGTCACACGGGGACTTTTCTCCACTCTACGCTTCAGGTAGCGCACAGCAGTCGAAGTCAGCATCTTCTTTCTGCCACGACCAGGTAGCGTTTCAACAGTGCCCTTTGCCTTGAATTTGTGAATGATGCTTCCTATGGTGTCTTTTGGTATGTTTAACATCTTTGCAATCTTCTTATAGCCATTGCCCTTCCTGTGAAGAGTAATCACCTCTTCTCTTGTCTTCCTGGACCATTCCCTTGACCTCACCATGTTTGTAACCACACCAGTAAATGTCTAGAAGGAGCTGAGTATCACAGTCATTTTAAAGCTGCCTAATTAATGCTTATTAGGCTTTATTGCTGCTCCCTGACATCCACAGGTGTTTTCAATACCTGATTGAAATTGAACTTCAATGAACCTCTGTTCCTCAGAGTGGTAGTCTTTAAGGGGTTGAATAATTGTGTAAATGAAGAATTCACAAAATAAATATTTACTACTGTATTACAAAACCGATTGATGTCATTTTAGTTGCATATGCTTCTTTAAGAAGTCCTTGTAGGATTTCATTCTGAATACAATTACAAATGTACACTAAATTCCCTAAAACCCTTTACAGCATTGGGGGGTTGAATAATTTTGAACACAACTGTATACTACTTATTCTACCCATAGGTAAGAGTGCTTGGACTTTAGTTCTACAGTTCTCTCCTTGCTTGTGTTAATCAATTACCATTGATTACCAATCAATTTTTTATCCATTTTAGGTATTACCACGTATAGTCTCTCCTGATGAGTGGATTGAGTCCACCAAACGCGTAGAGCCCCCCTGTTGACGTCATGTCACAGTAGTCATGTACATACCATGGGTTTTTCTCTGTTTGAATCATCCAATAAGTATACCAATCATTATGTTGTTACTATTTTATACCTGAGTCAATTGCTGGGCCATGTTTTATCATGTATAACAATGTTCTATTTTATTACCAATTGTATTATGTGATTACCAATCATGTGATATTTCAAGTATATGATTACCAATCATGTGCTGTTCTATTTTTTGTACTATACATGAATTGTCTATGGTTACCATGATTGCACTATGCTCTATTATATGTTAATAAACTTTTATTGCTATTTGATTCAACGTACCCCAATGTGCTGGTTCATACAAAGTCCCACCATTTATGGGTGTTTCATTCCCCATTTCCACCATACATTAGGGATGGAGACCCATGTACCCTTGATTCATGGTCTCACGTAAAGTCCCACCCCTTATATATATGTGTATGCTATACACTTATATATATATATATATTGACAATCTACATCTGGTGACAGGTGACCTGGCAAGTGACAATCTACATCTGGTGACACTGCAAGTGACAATCCGCAACGTGTGGCAGGTGATGTGGCAAGTGAGGCACTCGAGGCTCCCTCTGATTCTGTATTATGGTGAGTTGAACTATTTCATTTTTTATAACAATGTAATAATAGTAATACCTTTAATGCGCTTCAATCATCCTGACACCATAACAGCCATGGTGCCGTGATGATTGAAGCACAACACCAATCATTGCCCCGGTAAGTATTTTCTGGCAGTGCCCCTCCCGAGACTAGACTCTGGATCCGCCCCCGGGACAGCGCTCTCTACTGAGAGGAGAGGGCGCCTGGAACTTGTCAATGCGCCTAGTCCTCTACCTGGCTGTCCAACACCAGAAAATGTGTGTGGCGGCGCGGCAGTGGGCAGCAATCAGCAGCACCCCTGGGGAGATGTGGGCGGCTGGGCATCCATCGCTAGCACCGGGAGCCTGAGACTCGGGCACCGCCTCCTCCTTTACCTCGTTCCCTGACCCTGCCTCCCCTAGGAGGCAAGCGACCGCAGCGTACCCCATGCTTCCGGAGCATGAACTGTTCCAAGTTCCTCTCTGCGCTCTGATGTGAGGCCCGGAGCTGGAGGACAAACAGGACTGCAGGAACAGGGCTAGGGGTCCCCAACTCCCCCCCCTCTCTCCAAGCCCCCTCCCCCTCTCTCAGCCACCCTCCCTTCTCTCTAAGCCCCCTCTCTTCTCTCTCAGCCCCCCTCCTTTCTCTTCAAGCCCCTCCCCCCTCTCTCAGCCCCCTCTTTCTAAGCCCCCCTCTCTTCTCTCTCAGCCCCCCCTCCCTTCTCTCTCAGCCCCCCTCCCCCCTCTCTCAGCCACCCTCCCTTCTCTCTAAGCCCCCCTCTCTTCTCTCTCAGCCCCCCTCCCTTCTTTCCAAGCTCCCTCCCTCATCTCTGACACCCTCTCTTCTCTCTAAGCCCCCCTCTCTTCTCTCTAAGCCCCCCTCGCTTCTCTCTCAGCCCCCTCCCTTCTCTCCAAGTCCACCTCACTTCTCCCTCAGCTCCCCGACCCTGCTCTCTCAGACCCCCTCTCTCTAAGCCCCCCTCCCTTCTCTCTTAGCCCCCTCCCTTCTCTTCAAGCCCCCATCCCCCCTCTCTCAGCCCCCTCTCTCTAAGCCCCCCTGTCTTCTCTCTCAGCCCCCTTCCTTCTTTTTCAGCCCCATTCCCTTCTCTCCAAGCCCCCTCCCCCATCTCTCAGAGACCCTCCCTTCTCTCTCAGCCCCCCTCTCTCCAAGCCCCCCTCTCTTCTCTCTAAGCCCCCTCGCTTCTCTCTCAGCCCCCTCCCTTCTCTCCAAGCCCACCTCACTTCTCCCTCAGCCCCCCTCTCTCCAAGCCCCATCCCTGCTCTCTCATACCCCCTCTCTCTAAGCCCCCCTCCCTTCTCTCTTAGCCTTTCCCTCTCTCTTGGCCCCCTCCCTTCTCTCTCAGCTCAGCCCTCCCCTCTCTCTAAGCCCCCCTCCCTTCTTTCTCAGCCCCCTCTCTCTAAGTCCCGTCCCCTCCCTCTCAGCCCCTCCCCTCCTCTCAGCCCTCCCCTTTCGATTAGACCCCTCCCTTCTCTCTCAGCCATCCCCCCCTCTTAGCCATCCCTATACTCTCAAGCATCCCCCCTCACTCTAAGCTCCCCTCCTTTCTCTCTCAGCCCCCCTGTCTCTTAGCCATCCCCCCTCTCTCAGTCCTCCCTATTCTTTCAGCCCCCTCTCTCTAAACCCCCTCCCTTATCTCTTAGCCCTCCCTATTCTCTCAGCCCCCCCCTCTCTCAGCCAACCGGTCTCTATGAGCCCACCCTATTCTCTCAACCCCCCCTCTCTCTAAGCCCCCTCCCTTCTCTCTCAGCCCACCAGTCTCTTTCAGCCCCCCTCTCTTAACCCTCCCTCCATTCTTATCCTTCCCTCTCTCAGCCCTCCCTCTCTTTCAGCCCTCCCTCTTTCTTAGCCCTCCTTATTTCTCAGCCCTCCCTCTCTCTCAGCCCTCCCTCCTACACCTCTCTCTCTCTCTCTGCCCTCCCTCCTACACCTCTCTCTCTTTCAGCCCTCCCTCCTACACCTCTCTCTCCCAGCCCTCCCTCCTCTCTCAGCCCTCCCTCCTACACCTCTCTCTCAGCCCTCCCTCCCACACCTCTCTCTCTCTCAGCCCTCCCTCCTACACCTCTCTCTTTCAGCCCTCTCTCCAACCAGCAAACTGAACAAAAAAATCTGTGCACATGTACCAATTTATTTCTAAAAGCGCGCATGTGTGTGATACTGGCTGTAGCTTACAATGCAGAATACATGCGACCTGATAAGTAAAGTTCGAATAATTGGAAAAAGTCTGGGTTCGGAGTTCGGGTATGTTTTGGCCGCGCTGCACGGCAGCCAATCGCCATTCGTTTTACAACTGTGACTGGGAACTGATCACAGCCATGCCTGCTTATGGCATGGCTGTGATTGGCCAGTGTAGCATGTGACCTATCATGTGACGTGCCTCTATATTAGATAGAGGCACACAGCACAGATCGTCACTCTGCTTCACTCTAGATAGGGAAAGGCTGCTGCATTCGGCGTTCAGGGACAGTGTTAGGTGTTCTGTGCTCCAGAAATCTCAAGAAACAAACTTTATTTTTTTGATATCTACATCATCTAATGCTTTCTGACTCGCTGTCACTGTGCTTCACTTACGATAGGGAAAGACTGCATTTGGCGTCCAGGGACAGTTTTAGGTGTACTCTGCTGGCTCCAGAAATCTCAAGAAACACACTTTATTTTTTTTTTTATATCTGCATCATCTAATGCTATCTGGCTCCCTGTCACTGACTGTGCTTCACTTACGATAGGGAAATATTTCAACAGCACTGCACCTGTGATATACTGTGTTTTTCTACAAAGTACATAGTTCAGTGACAGGTTCTATAGGTCCCGAACCCGAACTTTTTTTTCAAAGTCCGGGTTCGGGTCCGAACCCGAACATCCAGGTGTCCGCTCAACTCTACTGATAAGCTGTCTCCATTAAGCAGGAAGTACAAACTGAGGAAGAAGGGTGGACCATACACAGAAAGGAAGTGTGTCATAGATCAGACAAAAGAAAATACAAACTGTGCATTACCACAAAAGGTCACTAAATGGCAGCATGTAAACAAAACATAACATACATAGAAAATGGTTGAGAAACAGCATTATATATAACAAATTTGCCTATTGGGCGGCACACCTGTAATATTATAAGAGGGGATACAGATTCATGGCCTGTAATATTATAAGTGTAGCACTACCCCCGGAGGAGCTGCTGGTTATTTTTGGGTGGCACATTATCTTTCTATTCTTGCTGTCCAGGGTGAAAGGAGAGTCTGAAGAATTTCAATGTCCACACAATGCACTTCTTTTTCTTGGGTTTATTTTGCAGAACTTCAGTAGAAAAGAAGGATGAGGGTTGGAAAGGGTAGGTAGGTTCAGGTGCAGCAAACAGTTCTCGTCGCTACTCTAGCCAGAGTGGGTATTGCTCACCCAGATAGGTCCCTCTCACTGGCCTAGCAGCTGGGATACTGCACAAATTAAAGTACAGTCTCTGCCACATACTTTCCTTTATGAGGAGACACTTTGGTCCGGAATCCTCTGCCACAGGATTCAGCACCCGGATCTCTCCAGCTTAGCTTTAGTAGAACTTTTAGACCCGACAGGCGACACTGTCAAGCCTTTCGGTGCGCGGTGCATCCTTCAATGAAGTTTCCAGGCCTTCTCCTAAGGTACCAGCCTCTTGCATGGCCCTCTCCAGGATAGGTCCTCCCCTGGCTTCCTTCATCAAGTGGCTTCCTCCCGCGGGACGGACAGCACAGACTACTGGGCCTACCAACAAAGTCACAGCCACGGGCCAATGTGGTCCCGGAACCAGGATTCAGGACACGCACCTCAGGCCAGGCGGGCCACAAGGCGCATAGGAAGACAGACTCTGCACTAATGGCATCTGTCCCTTAAGTACCCCACCCCAGCATGCACAGCCGGGCAATCACTCCCACTGATTCGCTGCTGAGGGGGACACTCAATGTACCTTGACCCTGCTGCTGCGACCCTTCGCCTGGGGTCAGTAGTGTATTTAAGTTTTGTGCTGCCCTAAGCCTGACTAAACTTGTGCACCCCCTAATTTAAATATGACCCATCCCTTTCTGTCAAGGCCACACCCCTTTTTGTTTAAGACCCACCCTGAAATTTTTGAGTTGGGGACACTAGTTATTAGGGCCTGGGGGGGGGGGCAAAGGATTCCCTTAATTTGCATAGATTTCCTCTCACTTCCTGTTTGGTCATGGGGCAGGAAGTGAAGGGAAATCTCTGCAATGGGACAAGGATGGTAAAAAAGAAACTGACAGGGGCTATAACCCTCCCTTACTCTATCCAAAATGGAAAAAAAAAGTGTTGCCTCTAGTTCTACTTTAAGCACACATTTCTGATAATTTTATGCAGAGGACTAAGAAGATAACCATGCCAATGGTACAGCAGAAAACATATAGCACAGTGAGGAAGGTTTGTGGTCCAGGCCAATAGGACAGTCAAAATTAGAAGCAGCTTGCGTTACACTAACAGTGTAGCACAAGTCGGCGAGGACAGTTTTTGTGCTGCCCCCCCTGCAAAGTGCTGCCCTAGGCCTGGGCCTTGTTGGCCTAGACCAGGATACAGCATTGCCTGGGGTGGTAATGACACCCCCAGATGAACAATGGTGGATACTCCCAGCACAGCCACGGCTGGAACAGAGGCTAAATTGCCCTTAATCACTCTTGTCTGAGCCAAATAACAGCTCAGACCCCACTAAATTTAAAGCAGTGCCTGATCAACAGGAGCAGGGCTCTACATAAGAGGTGATGCGGAAGTTCACGGCTTGTAATATAAGAGAGAGGCCCGGAGCAAAGACAGAACCTGCAATAGGCGCAGGGCCGGCCATGACAGGGTTAACAAAACCCTGCTCTGGTTTGGTGGGAGTGGTTAGCAGGGAAGCAGAGCTAGGGGGAGGGAAGGTTATAAATTCCTCCTCCCCACGCTTCCCGGGTAACACACAAGGAGAGAAGTTTAGAGGTAGGACACTGCTGGGGAGTTCTTTGCTCTGCTAGAATCTTTAGTTTTATAGCTTCCACGCTGCTGGGGGATTACTCTGCTCTGCCAGAACCATGGCTGGGATAGAAGCCATGCTCGCCCAGCTCAGGGAGGAAGCCGATCTGCGGGGGGAGGGGTGGCTGCAGGCTAAGCTGGGCCTTCTCCTCACACAGGGGGAATCAGTGCAGGTAGCTCCCTTCCAGGGGGGGGGACCACTCGTGGGCGGCGATCGCGGGCCCCGGACCGGAATTCACCGGGACCATCCACCCGATCATGTAGAAGGGAGGGGGGCCCCCACGGGCCCCCCGCAAAACGGACAGCAGCGGCGGTCCTGAATCACCCACTGAACGGCAGCGCGGTGCGAGGGGGGGGCGGCCAGGGGGCTCCAATGCGGCGGCAAGGCCCGCCCGACGTGTGGATCAAGAGGATGTGGGCTCCAACCCCGGTTGTGCACCGGAGGCCTGGGAGCCTCGGCGAGAACCATCTGTCCCCGCGGTGGCTGGCTATTCATCATCCGCGGCTAGCCACCTCGGTGCACGGGTCCAGGGTGCGCAATGAGAGCGAGTCCAGCTCTGGGCCCGCGGCAGCCAGGCACGTGTCGCCTGGTGGTCCTTCATCCGAGGAGGAGGTCCGGCCTGGTGATCGATCGGAGGGGGAGCTATCTGAAGAGAAGGCCGTGCCCAGGACGGAGGTCGCAGCGCGGGAGTCGAGCCGTGCGGCTGGTGGGATTGCTTCCAGTCAGCCCGGTAAGTCACTTTCGGCTTATTCTTCTTTGTCAAAAACTGTTGGGGTGTCAGTGGGGGGACGGGGGGAGGGTCCCCGTAGTCGGTTAGTGGTGCCTGCGGTGGCAGGGGGGGTTGGTGGTAAGTCTGGTGACCAGGGGATACAGTCGGGTGAGGATGCGGGTTTGCAACGTTTTTTGGTGGGTCTGGAGGCATTGGTGAGCCAGTTGAAGGGGGGTCCAGCTCCGCCGTTAGCCCGGCGGCAGCCTGGGGTCCGGCGGGGGGATCCGGGGTGACGGCGTCTGCGGAGGCGGTTTCTGTGACTGGGGCGGTGCCGCCCATGGACAAGGGGCAGGGCGCGTTGGTGGTTGCGGCAGGCACTGTTGCGCCACCTATCGACAAAGGGGATGCGGTGGTGGATTCCGCGAAGAAGAGAGATTTGGTCCGGTTGGCAGACGCGGCTAAGGGGGAGGTTTATACGTGTTATGAGGCACCCCTGGGTTCGCATTTAAAGCAGGAGGTGCGGGAAAAAATTTGGAAGAGTGAATACGTGGAGATATTGCCTTTGGAGAAGTTTAACCTGGATAGGGTTAAGCCGGAGGAATCCAAGAAAGAGGACGAGGAGAAGAGGAGGTATAGGCTTATACCTAGGACTTTTGCGAACTGGTTGCAGGCATATTCGATCATGGCGAGCGTGATCGGTGAGAAGAACCCCGAACACTGTTCGGCGCTGTTCAGCTATCAGGAGGCGATTAGTGAGGCCTACCGGTGTTACGGAGGCACAGGGTGGCTCCGGTATGATGAGCAGTTCCGGCAACGCCGGGCTATTAGGCCGGATATTAGGTGGGACACTAAGGACATTGGCTTTGGAAGCGGCTTATGTCGGCCCCACGGACGTCCACGACGTTTTTTCAGGGGGGGTGGAACTCTTCGCAGGGACAGTCGGCCAGAAAGAAAAAGGGGGTCTGCTGGCAGTTTAATGAGGGAAACTGCAAGTTCGGAGGGTCCTGCCGGTTTTAAGCATGAGTGCTCAGCTGTGGTGGCAATCACCACTCTTCCGTTGTTTTAAGCAGGGCAAGGGAGTTCCGGAGATTCTGCAAGTAAGAGGGAGGACTCGTGATGGTGGAAAGAATGCAATCGTTTTCTCGGTAGATATCCTGACAGGGCGGCCGCCCTGTCATTGGAAAGCGGCCTTCTCAGTGGGCTTTAGTATTCCATGCAATTTGTCTGTGGTCCCCCCGGTGTCTAAGAATTTGCACTCCGCGTTGCATACCCGGAAGTGGTTTCCGAGAAACTGCGGAAGGAAGTGGCGCTGGGCCGGATGGGGGGCCCATTTGTCTCGCCTCCCCTGGACGATTTGGTGGTTTCCACGTTGGGGTTGGTGCCTAAGAAGGAGCCGAACAAGTTTTGGCTCATTCTCTCTGTCATTTCCTAAGGGGGGGGGTCGGTCAATGACGCTATCAGCATGGAGGATTGTTCGGTGTGTTACACCTCTTTCGATGCGGCGGGTGGGCTGGGTAGGCGGTATGGCCGGGGGGGCTTTGATGGCCCAATCGGACATTGAGGCTGTCTTTTTCGGCTCTGCCGGTCCACCCGGATAGTGTTAGGCCTTTTGGGCTGCCACTGGGGTGGTGAGTTCTACGTGGACAAGTGTCTGCCGATGGGCTGCTCCATTTCATGTGCGTTGTTCGAACAGTTTAGTTCATTCCTGGAATGGGTGGTTCGGGATGTGTCCGAGTAAACTCCGTGATCCATTATCTGGTGACTTCCTCTGCGTTGGCCCGGCGGGGTCCACGTGTTTGCCGCAGTGTTGTTGGCCACGTTGGAACACATTGCCAGCGATATGGCGTGCCGCTGGCGCCCGAAAAAACGGAAGGGCCAAGGTCGGTCATCCAATTCTTGGGGATTGTGATTGATTCGGAGAAGATGGAATGCAGGTTGCCGCTAGGACAAGCTGGAGGGCCTCAAGGCCGAGTTGGCGTGATGGTGGGTTTTACGGAAGGTGCACTCCGAGTGCTGCAGTCGCTCCCTGGGGAAGCTAAATTTTGCATGCCGCATTCTCCCGATGGGGAGGGTCTTTTTCAGGCGCTCTCGGCGAGCACCGGCAGGGGTAGGTCACCTAGGCACTATGTGCGTTTGGGAAAGGAACATTGGAAGATCTGTTGGTGTGGCACCTCCTTTTTGGAGTCCCTTCAACGGCAGGGCCCTATGGATGTCCGGTTCCGATCAGTAACTTCGACATGGAGTTGTTCACGGTTGCGGCCGGAGGGTGCAGGTTTTTTGGGGCGTATTTTCAGGGGCAGTGGAGTGCGGGCTCTTGGCCCCAGTCCTGGTTGGAGGCGGGGTTTGACGAAGAACTTGGTGCTGTTGGAACTGTTTCCGGTGGTGCTGGCGGTGGAATTGTGGGGCTTGTCCTTCCGGGACCGGAAGGTGCGTTTCCATGGTGATAATCTGGGGGTGGTCCAGGTTATCAACAGAGTTACGGCATCCTCTCCTCCGGTTTTCGGCTATTGCGGCACCTGGTGCTGCGCTGTTTGCAGATGAACATATTTGTGTATGCAGTGCATTTGCCAGGGGTGGAGAATGTAGTGGCTGACGCCTTGTCTCGCTTTCAGTGGGACAGGTTCCGGGAGTTGGTGCCGGAGGCGGAGGAGCAAGGGGTCCCCTGTCCGGAGTGGCTTTGGAGGATTCCGTTGGAATCGTATCCAATTGGATCAGAAAATCGGTAAGTGTGAGTACTTGGGGTGCGTATGAGAAGGTCTGGTCGGAGTGGCAGGCTCTGGTAAGTGAGGCCGAGGTGGACCCGGCCGGTCCCGAGGTCAGGGGATTGGTGATTTATTTCGTGGCCAGGAACATGGAGGCCGGGGTGTCTCAGTCCATGTTGGACAAAAAGTTGGCCGGTTTGGCCTTTCTGTTTAAGTGGCAAGGGCGTCCGGACTTTACTAAGGAATTCTGTGTTCGGCAGGCTCTTAAAGGTTACAGGAAGCAAGGGCGTCGGTCGGATTCCCGGCGCCCAGTGTCGTTTGAGATTCTGCGGGGAATTATGGGGGAGTTGGGGACATTGTGTTCGTCCCGGTTTGAGGTGTTGTTGTTTGGGGGCGCTTTTGAGCTGGCGCCTTCTTTAGAGCTTTTCCGCGTTGGGGGAGTTGGTTAGCCCCCTCGAAAAAACTGCACAGGGTGACATGTAGCCGGGGATGTGGGTGTGGGCCCGAGATGGGTCGCATTGTTGTTGCTCAGTCCAAGGACGGATCAGAAAGGGAAGGGCAAGGTTTGGTGCGAGTGTTCTCTATTCGGGGGTCCGGAGTTGTGCCCATGTTAGGGTGGTGCAGGAATTTTTGGTTGTGCGAGCCAAAGTTGGGGCGGATCATTTTTTGCGCATGAGGATGGGGACAGCTTTGGCGCGGTATTAATTGTGACGGTGGTTCAGATGTCTGGGGGCTTTGGGCCTTGTGGGCGAAGGAGTCTCGGCGCATTCTTTTCGGATTGGGCCGCAACGGAAGCGGCACGTAGTGGTTTGGATGATGACATGGTGAAGAGGATCGGCAGATGGGAGTCGAGGAGGTTTCGACTATATGTTAGACCTCAGCTCATGGTGAAGGTTGGGGTGAGCGGTGGTGCGGGCCAATAGGGGTAGCCCAAAAAAGTCTAAGGGGTCACCTCCAATGTTGGTAGGGGGGTGGGCGGTTTTTTGGTAAGGAAACAGTTTGGTGGTAGGGGATGGGAGCGTCTCCTGGTGGCCTTGTATGATGGATTTCTTGTTTACATCTCTTACAGGTGCGGGACAAGGACTGGTCTGGATAATGGGCCACTCATTCGTTCATTGGGGGCTAAGAGAGCGGACATGCGACCGGGCAGTCGCCCAGCTGGGGGTCTCCAAGACAGGAAGCCGATGGTTGCGGTGGTTGGGGTTCCAGGGGCATGTTGTGGAGCAGGGGTGGTTGCCGGAAGTGCACAAGTTTGCACGGTTGGAATCGTCCGCCGGATGTTTTGTTGATACATGCGGGGGGTAACGACCTTGGGGTTCGTACCATGTTCGATGTCGCACGGGACATCAAGTTCGATTTTTTGAGGATTCGCATGTCCTACCCGGAAACGGTAGTGATATGGTCCGACATTGTGGGCAGGTCATCATGGCGGATGGCTAGATCGTGGGAAGGAGTGAACAGGGCCAGGAGGAAGATCAATCGGGATGTGGCTAAGTTCGTAATCAGGAATGGCGGGTTGGTGGTTAAACACCCTGAATTGGAAGTGGATGCGTGGAGGTATCTGCGGAGAGATGGCGTACATTTGACGGATGTGGGGATTGATATGTGGGTGTTGGGCCTGCAAGACGGCGTCCAGCGAGGATTGAGGGGTGTGGCGGTGCGCCCAAAGGGTAAGGAGTTACCTTTGGGTGCTGGTGGCGGGTGTTTTGGACTTTGCAGGAGAAGAAATTACCCTAAAGTGGATGCCATTACCCAGAAGTGGTATGGGTTCTGAAGGGGCGGTTAGTCCAGTCTACCAAGGTGTAGCTGGAAAGTTGGTTAATGGGGGGCACTGCGGTCAGTTGGTCGTCTCTGAGTCAGTTTGTCGGCTTGAGTTAGGTACCGCAGTGCTCAAAAGGTTTAAAATGGTCACAAGTGGTGTTAATGTGCCTGCAAAGTCCAGCACCAGTAGTGTTAAAATTGTATCTTAGGTATACATAGGTTTATGTGTGGAAAATGTTATTCAATGTTATTTAATATTTAAAAAAGGTTATTTAAAATAAATGGAGGCTGCTACGGACAGTTTTTTACTCCAAAGAATACAGTAGTGGTCTCAGTTATTTATTAAAGGTAAAGGTTGAGTAAAAAATGTGGGTCTTAGCAGATAAGAGTAATTTATGTTATACCATAGTCAAGAGAGGCCCGGAGCAAAGACAGAACCTGCAATAGGCGCAGGGCCGGCCATGACAGGGTTAACAAAACCCTGCTCTGGTTTGGTGGGAGTGGTTAGCAGGGAAGCAGAGCTAGGGGGAGGGAAGGTTATAAATTCCTCCTCCCCACGCTTCCCGGGTAACACACGAGGAGAGAAGTTTCCCACCCACCCTCCCTATGTTGGTTATGTTAGGGGGGTAATTGGTTTGCTGGGATAGTAAAGGTATGTTATACGGTGTTTGTGGTGCTTTCCTTGTTTTTGTCTCTCCCACACAGGTGCGAAATTCTGATGTCGTGGCGGCGGCGGGTGTTTTGTACTTTGCAGGAGAAGAAATTACCCTAAAGTGGATGCCATTACCCAGAGGTGGTATGGGTTCTGAAGGGTGGCGTTCGGTCCAGTCTACCAAAGTGTCGCTGGAAAGTTGGTTAATGGGGGGCACTGCGGTCAGTTGGTCGTCTCTGAGGTCAGTTTGTCGGCTTGAGGCCTAAGACCAGAGTTAGGTACCGCAGTGCTCAAAAGGTTTAAATGGTCCCAAGTGGTGTTAATGTGCCTGCCAAAGTCAGCACCAGTGTGTTAAAATTGTATCTTAGGTATACCTACGGTTTATGTTGTGGAAAATGTTATTTAATATTTAAAAAAGGTTATTTAAAATAAATGGAGGCTGCTACGGCCCAGTTTTTTACTCCCAAAGAATACAGTAGTGGTCTCAGCTATTTATTAAAGGTAAAGGGTTGAGTACAAAAACGTGGGTCTTAGCAGATAAGGGTAATTTATGTTATACCATTGTCAAGGTGATACAGATTTCATGGCCTGTCAATATTATAAGAGGTGATGCTGAATTTCACGGCCTGTAATATAAGAGGGAACAGATTTTCTGGCCTGTAATATATACGAGGTAATGTGGAATTTCAACGGCCTGTTATATAAGAGGGTATACAGATTTTCAGGGCCTGTAATATTATAAGAGGTTATACAGATTTTTATGACCTGTAATATTATAAGAGGGGATACAGATTTTCACGGCCTGTAATATAAGAGGCAGGGCCGGTGCTACCACTAGGCGAATCAGTAAGCCGCCTAGAGCGCACTGCCGCCTAGAGCGCAGACACGGCCACTGGTTCCCCCCACAGTAATAGTCGTTACCCGCCGGCGCAGTCCTGTAGACGGAGAGGAGGCGCTGTGAGCTTGTCACAACCTCGAGCATCCAGTCAGTGGGTGGATCCATGTGCTCCCCCTCCCCCGGCTCCTCCCAGGCTACCCCTTCTCCCACTCTGCGGAATCACCTATCATGTGCTTTGGCAGAGCGCGGATAATGACTGCCGCGCTGAGCAGCTCCCTTGACCTCTCTCCTCCTGGATGGACGGACGGCCGTAGTGTGGAAGACCTGTCACCTGCCAGAACAGCAATCATCAGAGAGGTACTGTGATGACAGTCCGCGGCGCTGCCCGACATCCTGTGACGTCACTGCCTGATCGAGGGTGCCCCGAACATCCCTGCTGACCACAAACACAGACCTCCTGTCATCATCATGCTCCTCGTCATCACCCTGTTCCTGGCATTCCACCATCCCACCTCCAAGGCCTGTCATAGATTTTATCACCACCCTGTCACTTCCTACCACCCACCCCTGTCATCTCCATCCTCCATGTCACCTCCCTACCACCCACCCCTGTCATCTCCATCCTCCCTGTCACCTCCCTACCACCCACCCCTGTCATCTCCATCCTCCCTGTCACCTCCCTACCACCCACCCCTGTCATCTCCGTCCTCCCTGTCACCTTCCTACCACCCACCCCTGTCATCTCCATCCTCCCTATCACCCACCCCTGTCATCTCCATCCTCCCTGTCACCCTCCTACCACCCACCCCTGTCATCTCCATCCTCCCTGTCGCCCTCCTACCACCCACCCCTGTCATCTCCATCCTCCCTGTCACCTCCCTACCACCCACCCCTGTCATCTCCATCCTCCCTGTCACCTCCCTACCACCCACCCCTGTCATCTCCATCCTCCCTGTCACCTCCCTACCACCCCTGTCATCTCCATCCTCCCTGTCACCTTCCTACCACCCACCCCTGTCATCTCCATCCTCCCTGTCACCTTCCTACCACCCACCCCTGTCATCTCCATCCTCCCTACCACCCACCCCTGTCATCTCCATCCTCCCTGTCACCCTCCTACCACCCACCCCTGTCATCTCCATCCTCCCTGTCGCCCTCCTACCACCCACCCCTGTCATCTCCATCCTCCCTGTCACCTCCCTACCACCCACCCCTGTCATCTCCATCCTCCCTGTCACCTCCCTACCACCCACCCATGTCATCTCCATCCTCCCTGTCACCCACCCCTGTCATCTCCATCCTCCCTGTCACCTTCCTACCACCCACCCCTGTCATCTCCATCCTCCCTGTCACCTCCCTACCACCCCTGTCATCTCCATCCTCCCTGTCACCTTTCTACCACCCACCCCTGTCATCTCCATCCTCCCTGTCACCTCCCTACCACCCTCCCCTGTCATCTCCATCCTCCCTGTCACCTCCCTACCACCCTCCCCTGTCATCTCCATCCTCCATGTCACCTCCCTACCACCCTCCCCTGTCATCTCCATCCTCCCTGTCACCTCCCTACCACCCTCCCTTGTCATCTCCATCCTCCCTGTCACCTCCCTACCACCCTCTCCTGTCACCTCCCTACCACCCTCCCCTGTCATCTCCATCCTCCCTGTCACCTCCCTACCATGCACCCCTGTCAGTTTCCTACCACCCACCAGGGACAATTTTTCTCTTCACAACACAGACAGAAGGACATTCGTCCTTCCAGTGAAACCACAAATGAAGGGACTTTTTTATTTCAGCGACAGCAAGGAGGGACACTCTTTTTTTTTGGGGGGGGGCGCACATAGCTGGTCTTGCCTAGGGCGCCAAATTGCCTAGCACCCGCCTCGATAAGAGGAGATGCAGATTTTCACGGCCTGTAATATTATAAGAGGTAATACAGATTTTCATGACCTGTAATATTATGAGGGGATACAGATTTTCACGGCCTGTAATATTATAAGAGGGGGTACAGATTTTCATGGCCTGTAATATTATAAGAGGTGATGCGGATCTTCACGGCTTGTAATATAAGAGGGGATACAGATTTTCATGGCCTGTAATATTATAAGAGGTGATACAAATTTTCCTGACCTGTAATATTATAAGAGGGGATACAGATTTTCATTGCCTGTAATATTATAAGAGGTGATGCAGAAGTTCACGGCTTGTAATATACGAGGGGATACAGATTTTCATGGCCTGTAATATTAAAAGAGGTGATACAGATTTTCATGGCCTGTAATATTATAAGAGGTGATGCTGAATTTCACGGCCTGTAATATAAGAGGGGATACAGATTTTCATGGCCTGTAATATTATAAGAGGTGATGCTGAATTTCATGGCCTGTAATATTATAGGAGGTGATGCTGAATTTCACGGCATGCTAAATTAGTACTGTTGTGGGAGGACACAAAAGGGAAGCCAGTAGCATTAGTTATCATTGTCATTAGTTGGGGGTGACGTGTATTACTGGCAGGGGCTCAGTCTGGTGTTTGTTGGACGGGGTCAGTCTGAGGTGTCAGTAGTTTGTTGTGAGGTGTCAGTCTGTGTAGCCAGTGGTCGGGGTAATTCCTAATTATTAGTGGTTTGGAGTAAGTAGGTTTCCTCACTCCTCAGCGTACTTATTATATTTCTGTAGCACAACCCCGAAGGAGCTGCTGGTTTGATTTGGGTGGCATGTTACCTCTGTATCCCCGCCGTCTAGGGTACTGGATTAGAGCTGTAATAAAGTCAATGTCCACACGACAGATGTCTTTTCTGTGCTTTTATTACCCAGCCGGGTAAAACGATAGAAGTAGAAATAGGTGAAGGGATAGAAGAAATGGAAATGGCGGATTCAGGGTTAATTGGTACGGGAAACAGTCCTGCTCCCAAAGATAAACTTCTTTGCCACTCTAGCCAGAGTGGGTATAGTGCACCTGGATAGGCCTCTCTCACCAGACTATCAACCAGAGTGTCACTCGGAAACTTTAGGTTGAAGTCTCTGCCACAGACCCTCCTAAAGGTGGAGATAATCTCGGTCAAAAATCCTTCTCAACTGGATTCAGCACCCGAATCTCTGTCAAACAGCTTTAGTTACATCAGAAAACTGATAGGCGATCATCGTCCAGCCTCTCAGATACAAAGTGTCCTTCGATGAGCAAATAGGCCTCTTCTGTAACACCAGCCTCGTGCTCGGTGTTCCCCAGACAGATTCTCCATCGATCGGCTTCCTCCCACTATGGACGGACAGCACAGGACCACTTGCAAATTGTAGACTCAGTCTGCCTACTGAGTCTACGAGGTAGATTAACCACTTCATTACTGGGCAATTAAACCCCCTTCCTGCCCAGACCAATTTTCAGATTTCAGCGCAGATGCATTTTGAATTACAATTGCGCGGTCATACAACACTGTACCCAAATTATATTTTTTCCCCACAAATAGAGATTTCTTTTGGTAGTATTTGATCACCTTTGCGGTTTTTATTTTGTGCGATATAAACAAAAAAGACAGAAAATCTTGAAAAAAAAAAAACACAATATTTTTTACTTTTTGTTATAATAATATCCCAATTAAAAAAAAAAAATGTTTCCTCAGTTTAGGCTGATACGTATTCTTCTACATATTTTTTGTAAAACAAAATCGCAATAAGCGTTTATTAATTGGTTTGCGCAAAAGTTATAGCGCCTACAAAATAGGGGATAAATTTATGTTTTTTTTTTCTTTTTTACTAGTAATGGCGGCGATCTGCGATTTTTGTCAGGCCTGCGATATTGCGGCGGACACATTTGACACTATTTTGGAACCATTCACATTTACACAGCGAACAGTGCTATAGTAATGCACTGATTATTGTATAAATGTGACTGGCAGGGAAGAGGTTAACACTAGGAGGTGTGGAAGGGGTTAAATGTATTCCCTGGGAGTGATTCTTACTGTGGGGGATGGGGACTGACTGGAGGAGGTGACCGATCTGTGTCCCTATGTACACGGGACACAGCATCGGTCTTCTCTCTCCCTGACAGGACGTGGAGCTCTGTGTTTACACACAGAGCTCCATGTCCCTGCTCTGTCACTGCCGATCGTGGGTACATGGCGGACATCGCGGCCGCCAGGCACGCGCATCAGCATCTTAGCGATGCGCTGGGCACAGTTTTTCCCCGCTGCGCGCCCCCAGCGGCGCACACGGGGAATGCAAATAAAAGGACATCCAGGGACATCCACCCAGCAGTTTAGAGCCGCGCTATGGACGTCTCTCATCTACAGCGCGGGTCTCAAGTGGTTAAATGCTCCGGACCAACGTGGTCCCGGAGCCAGGAACACTGCAACACACACACCCCGGCCAGGAGGGCCACACAAGGGGGTGGTGGGACGACTGCCCAGGTGGAAGGCGGCAGGGTGGCGACCCCGAACCAATGGCATCTGCCCCCTAAATACCTCTCACAGCATGCACAGCCAGGCGATCAACCCTCCTGATTGGCTGCTGAGGAGAAATATCCACACGACCCTGATTCTACTGCTGCCACCTACCGCCCGGGGGTATATAAAGTCCCCAGACAGGAGGATAGGCACACAGTACAGCCAGAGCTGGAACATAGGCCTTAAATTTAGCCAAATAAACCTGGTCAGAGTCAATTAACCCTCTGACCCCCTCCTAAATTTACAACAGCGCCTGCTATGAAAGTAGCCAGTCGCTACATTTCAACTAAACAATTTTTTACAAACATTGTGACTGGGTTCACACTATTGTGAATTGGATGAGGGTTTCCCCGCATTCAATGCGCATAGCAGGAGATTGGGACTGGCTCTCTATGGAGCCGGTTCACACATTTCTGCAGCGGCTCCAGTGTGAATTGCACAGGAGTCATGTGCATCTTTTAAATAGTTTCAGGTCCAAATACAAACAACATTTCTAGCTGAAATCAGCTCCATGGTGCATGGAGACACACACGACTGCTGTGAGCCGCTGCATTCTCCATGTAAACACAGCCAGTGCTAAATGGAAATTGAAATCCCTGGCCCACCCATTTTTTAGTTAACCAAATTTAAAGTGGTTGTAAACTGAACCACACAACTTGCACCTAAAGGTAAGCCTAGATTAAGACTTTACCTGTAGGTGCAAGAAATATCTCCTAAACCTGCACGGTTTCGTTGATATTTACAATAATGACAATTGCCGATGTCTACGGCGCATTCGCGCCGTAGACAATGGCGCAGGCGCACTGAGTGTGCCATTTTTCTGAATGGCATAACCTGGGTTAATGCCGTATTTCCGCGCAGGCAGAGGGGAACGAGGAGGACTTTGGTGGCTTTTTGATCTCAGGTAAGTGCCACATAATGAGCTAGTATGCTATGCATAGCTCATTATGCCTTTTACTTGCAGGTTTATTTTTCCCCCTGTTTTTTGGGGGCGAGGGGGGGTTACTTCCTCTTTAAAGAGGTATATTACTTAGATCCTAAGCAGTGTCTCCTGAATCTTTTATACGAGCTGGAATGGGAACCCCATATTAGGGAGGCCCTTACTAGGGCCCTTTTTATGGCCAGAAAATTGATAATGCAGCATTGGAAATCTGAGGTGCCCCCCACAGTCAGGGAGTGGATCACTGCACTTGGTAATGCGTTGAGGATGGAGAAGGTTATATACCAACATAGGGGATGCTCTGGACATTTTGAAAAGTTATGGGACTTGTGGTTGGGAACGCCTGGGCTAGCTCCGAATGACCTAGTCATGGACAGACTCTTGGGCTAGCAGGACTGGGGGTAGTGTGGTGGTTGGATGCGGTCTATATGACCTTTCAGTATGTTGATTTTTGTTTACATATACTACTGTTCTGTATATGGCCATGTATGTGTCTGCTATATTGGATAAGATTGTGGTACTTTGGACTGTATGTGTCAAATTTTTGATCAATAAACTTGTTTTTCTTGGACAAAAAAAAAAAGAGGTATATTACAATGTATTTCTAAATTTGTCAGTTTCTGACTCTTCAACTTTTTTTCTTTTTCAGCTTCCACCATCTGTTTTGGCTGCCACCATGCAGATCTGCAGTTTTCTCATCCACCCTTTATTGGCTGTGTACTTTTGGAGTGGAAACATACATATCAATTCTTTATGCAGCTCATCTTTCCATTTTTCCAATCTTGTATCGTCTGTCAGCAGAAATGGCTTTACAATCAAACTGACCTGGCCCACCCTTTCTTTCCTAATCCTAGCTATTCTTTCTTAGGGATATTGGTGACCAACTTTTTTCGATAAACATTGTGATTAAAGCGGAGTTCCTCCTAAAAAACAATATTAAAAGTCAGAAGCAACAAATACTGCAGCTGCTGACTTTTAATTTATGTTCAAACAAAACATTAGTGCAACCATTCGTGGGTCCAAAGGCCCACTAGGAGGTCGGTGGTTGGCCAAGACCATAGTCCTGGACAAGTGCCGACTGTGGGGGCGCAGTGGTCCACCGGACCCATTCGGCATATTAAATCATTAAACCGTAAAACAGTAATGCATAAAAATTGAGCACTTAATATAACGTAATGTAACGCACACAAATAGGTAAGGGAAAAAAAAAACGCCTGTAAATTCTGGGCTAGGCGGAAAAAAACAAAAAGTGGTTAAGCCCCGTTCAGGCCACCTTTCAGGACCCCCTGAAATACCAGGAAGGGTCCACGGGAGACATTCCGCATAGAAATTGAGCAGGCTCAGGTGCTGGTATCAATCAGCTATCTTTTTCATTGTGCGGATTCACACATACACATTTCATAGCTCCATCTGTATCCCAATTGAACGTCTAGAAATGGACAGAATCCACAGGGCCCTAACTTCACGTAAAGAAGAGGGCCCGTCTAGAGATATTATACAGAAGTTGCACTATTTTCGCACTAAAAAAACAATTAATGGAAGCAGCAAGAAATAAAGAATCCCTGATTTTTAAAGGACACAAATATAAAAAAATTCAATATTTATCGCAATTCACGCTAATTAAATGCAAAGAGATGAAAGCACCCCTGCAAGTTCTCAAATACCATTGTATATCATATCGATGGGGGTTCCCCTTCTCCCTGCGGTTCTCTTATAAGGGAACTTACTATACCTGCAAATCGACAAATGAACTTCTTGTCATCATTAGAGAACTCCGCATGTCAGCACCCACAACTACAATAGATGGGCCTAAACATGGAAACAATTCTTCATCTGCACAATAACCCCAAAAATCAGCAAATACTCGGATGGGTCAGGCCCCGCTTAGCCCGCACAAAAGAGGTCGTTTTGCTTCTCCTGGACCTGAAGAAGAAGAAGAAGATCTTACAGACTGATGCTTTCTAATAGGGGTGATTATTATATTATCTCCTTTAGATGTTTGCCATAATTCTTGCATTGCATATGGTAACATATCTGATGTCCTGGAGATGATATTGAGCGGAGTTTATGCACTTAAATCATTTCTATGACAGTTTTTTTTTTTTGAGATTTTTATTACTTTATATATTCAATTCTAAGGGCCAGATCCACAAAAACCTGGCGCAACTTAAAAAATCCCATTTAAGTTACACTGCCTTAAAATTTCTACCTAAGTGCCCGATCCACAAAGCACTTACCTAGAAATTTCAGGCTGTGTAACTTAAATCCGGCCGGCGCAAGGCGTTCCTATTCAAATGGGGCGAGTCCCATTAACATGAGGCGCGCTCCCGCGACCGCCGTAACTGGCAATGCGCGAAGTTACGTTACGCCGAGTTTTGTGGATCGCGCCCCGGCTTAAAAACAGTTGGTCAGGAAAAAAAAAAAAAATTTGACAGCGTCGCTCGGCATGCATTCCTGAGGGAGACACTCCATGCCCAATTATCAAATAAAAAACCCGGCATGGGATCCCCCCCCAGGAGCATACCAGGCCCTTAGGTCTGGTCTGGGTTGTAAGGAGACCCCCCCCCTATGCCGCAAACACATCGACGTAGGGGTCCCCCCTACACTCCATACCACGGACCCGTCATCCCAACAAACACGCTACCGGCCGGCCAGGAATGGGAGTGGGGACGACGCGAGCGCCCCCCCCTCCTGAGCCGTACCAGGCTGCATGCCCTCCCAACATGGGGGGGTTGGGTGCTCTGGGGCAGGGGGGCGCACTGCGGAGCCCCCCCACCCCAGAGCACCCTGTCCCCATGTTGATGAGGACAGGACCTCTTCCCGACAACCCTGGCCGTTGGTTGTCGGGGTCTTCGGGCGGGGTGCTTATCGGAATCTGGGAGTCCCCTCAAATAAGGGGGCCCCCAGATACCGGCCCCCCACCCTAAGTGAATGGATATGGGGTACATCGTTCCCCTACCCATTCACCTGGAGGCAAAAAGTTAAAGTTATTAAACACACAACACAAGGGTTTTTAAAATCATTTATTAGTCTGCTCCGGAGGCCCCCCCTGTCTTCTTTAGCTCTAATACCAGGGGGGGCTTCTTCTTCCGCTCTCCGGGGGTCTTCTCCGCTCTCCGGGGGGGGTTTCTTCTTCCGCTCTCCGGGGGTCTTCTTCTATCTTCGCCGCTCTCCGCTGTTGACTCGGCGCACCCCGGTTCTTCTCCAGCTGTCCGGTGCCTTCTCCTTCAGCGCTGGCTGCCTGCTATCTTCGTGTGTTAGCTCAATTACTAGCAGGCAGCCAGCGCGGTCTTCTGTGACGTCATGTTCTTCTCTTCTGTTCTTCTCCCCTCTTCCGATGTTGACTCGACGCCTCTTCTCACTGCAATGATGGAAGCGCGCCTTGCATCCCATTTATATAGGCCTCACCGTCCCATCATGCTCCGGTAGGTACCCACGTGGTGGGTGCACGTGGGTAGGCACCCACCACGTGGGTACCTACCGGAGCATGATGGGACGGTGATGCCTATATAAATGGGATGCAAGGCGCGCTTCCATCATTGCAGTGAGAAGAGGCGTCGAGTCAACATCGGAAGAGGGGAGAAGAACAGAAGAGAAGAACATGACGTCACAGAAGACCGCGCTGGCTGCCTGCTAGTAATTGAGCTAACACACGAAGATAGCAGGCAGCCAGCGCTGAAGGAGAAGGCACCGGACAGCTGCAGAAGAACCGGGGTGCGCCGAGTCAACAGCGGAGAGCGGCGAAGATAGAAGAAGACCCCCGGAGAGCGGAGAAGACCCCCCCCGGAGACCCCATATCCATTCACTTAGGGTGGGGGGCCGGTATCTGGGGGCCCCCTTATTTGAGGGGACTCCCAGATTCCGATAAGCCTCCCGCCCGCAGACCCCGACAACCAACGGCCAGGGTTGTCGGGAAGAGGTCCTGTCCTCATCAACATGGGGACAGGGTGCTCTGGGGTGGGGGGGCCCGCAGTGCGCCCCCCTGCCCCAGAGCACCCAACCCCCTCCCATTCCTGGCCGGCCGGGTAGCGTGCTTTGGATACGGGTCTGGTATGGATTGTAGGGGGACCCCCTACGTCAATTTTTCGGCGTAGGGGGGGGTCTCCTTACAACCCATACCAGACCTAAGGGCCTGGTATGCACCTGGGGGGGGAACCCATGCCGGTTTTGATTTTACAAATTGCCGTGGAGTTCTCCCTCAGGAATGCATACCAAATGCCGTCGCTTGAATGGGCTTTTACATGGTGTTACTAACGTTACACTTTGTAAAACCAGCCCTAGTTTTACACTTGCAAACTAAAACTTACGGCGAAAAAACGAAGCTGAAAAGCTTTGTGGATCGCCCTAAGTGCTAATTTGCATACTAGAAGCGGCATTTCGACTCGAAATGCCCCCAGCGGCGGATGCGGTACTGCATCCTAAGATTCGGCAGTGTAATTCAATTACACATGCCGGATCTTCTGCCTAACTTTGGAAAACTGCTTCTGTGGATCAGTTCCAAAGTTAGGACAAGGGATACGATGGAGTAACAGCAGTTACTCCGTCGTATCTCTTTTGTGGATCTGGCCCAAAGTTCCTTAAAGTATAAGGGCTCCTTCAAGCAGTTTCATAATTGAGGCCTATTATTATTGATATTTGGACTCTTACTAGATATAAGAATAGCTTAAAGGTCTAGAAAAGTTATTCTATTTTTTCACAGGAACAAAGTTGATTACCATTGATGGGTTGATTTTTTTTTTCCACTTCAGACTCAACCACTGCACGAGACCTACTCATGGTTTAATTCAATATTTCCGTCTCTACATTGGTTTCGCATCATATGTGGAGTTCAAAGTATTAGTTTGAATCTTTTTTTTTTTTATATAAATTACATTTTTAGTATCAGTTTAGATAACATTACCATCTTTTGTGATTTCTGTATTCTAATTCCATTACTCTTATCCTCCTGCAGTTTTTAAAATCTCTTGTCTTAATGGAGATTTAATTCCCTTCCCCCCTCCTCTATCCCTTCCCCTCCCTTCCACCCCCACCCCTACCCCTACCCACCCCCCGGCCTCTCTCTCATCCTCGTTATCTGTTTTTTCCTTCTCTATCCCTTGCAGGCGCTAGAGACACACTTTTTTTTTTTTTTACAGTAAAAAGGCAAGAGACACACTTTAGACCCACTATCTGCACCAAAATATTTTAGCCACAAATATCCCCAAATTTACACTACTTAATAATAAAAAGAGGGGAGTACTAATTGCATTCCACTGTTCAACACCGTTTACCCCAAAAGCAGACCTCAAAGACCCTGAAGGTAGATACCTGATCCTATCTGGATTACTAATAGGTAGTGAGATGATCTCTTATTATGCCCCAAACAAAAATCCTGTATCATTTCTTTCCAATCTTTTTTCAGTTATCGAAACACATAAAATAGGTACTCTCGTAATTGGTGGTGACTCAAACCAAGTATTATACCCATTCCTTGACAAAACCCCAACCCCACTTAATGCACCTAAAAATTCTAACCATAAGCAAACCAATATGTTCTTCTTGATACTTGGTGAGAACATAACCTTGCAAAATTACAATAATAAAGGATTATTTTATCCACAACAATGCTACTAATACAGACCACATAACTCGGTGGGAAGCTCTCAAACCCTATATTAGATGGGTTTGTATTAGTCAAGCATCCCATCATTGCAAGAAAAAACAACACATACACAAAGGTCTGGAAGAAGCATTTTATAAAGCTTCTGAAAAATTTCAGACTACACCTTCACCATCAAACGTATTTATGGCAAAACTCGATTGGAACTAGACATATTTCTATCGGAATCAGCTGAAAAAACGCTTCGTAGATCTAAACATACTTTCTATATGAAAGCTAACAAACCAGATACCTTTTTGGCCTTGGCATTGAGAAAGACCAATTATACTCCAAAACCTATCCGTTTAAAAATAACGAAAGATGTCTATACTAGTAATCCATAAAAAATTCTTAATGTATTCCATAAAAAAACTTTTTGAACTATACAAGGATACTAATACATTCGATCAATCTCATCTGACTACACTTTTATCTACAATTCATCTTCCTTCACTCTCCCCATCCCAACAGGAAAGTAGAGGATTGTGGCGAGATTGCAGGTCAAATTGCGTTTTCTGACTGTTTACTCTGCTCAGTTTATGAATGAACAGGAGCCTCTGTCTCCTGTTCATTCATCTTTAGACCCCTGACATCTCACCAAAGCCCCCCAAAAAAATAAAAAAAATTGTAATTTTTTTAAATTTATTTTTTTAAGTGTAAAAAAAAATACTTAGGTAGATTCACAAAAGAGTTAGGCCGGCTTATCAGTAGATAAGCCGACCTAACTCTGAATCTACGCCAACGTTTGTTTAAGTGTATGCCCAAACAGAGATACGCTTTACAAAGACTAAGATAGCCCGGCCTTGCGCCGATCTATCTTTGCTTGCAATGTTTCTGATGGCCTATGAGGTGGAATAACAATGTTAAAGTATGGCCGCCGTTCCCGACGCGAGGTTCGAAATTTTTGCGTCGTTTGCGTAAGTCGTCCGCGAATCGGGAGTTACGTCGTTTACGTCCACGACGAATCAATATAGAGCCAGTACGGCTACTTAGCAGCAATGCGCACTGGGAAAATGTATCGCCCGGCGCATGCGCAGTGTCAAAAAACATCAAAAAAACGTGAGGTCAAGCCTCATTTCCCATACACACGCCCCCCTCCAAGCAATTTGAATTAGGCGCCCTTACGCCCGCTCGTTTTAGGCTACACCGCTGTAGATTAGCAGGTAAGTAGATTGTGAATCACTACTAGCCTAACTTATTTACGGCGGTGTAGCCTAAACAGGCTAGGCTAGGCCGCCCTAAAGTTAGGCCAATGTGTGTGAATCTACCTAACTGACACCAATCTCCCCTGCCCTATCAACACTGTCCCCTGCCCCAACTCCCTCCCCCCAAAAGGCATTGTAAAAAAAATATCAATTATTAAAAATATTAAAAATAAAAAAACTCCTAAAATATCACAAATCACCACCTCCCTTAAATTTGTTTTTGCAGGTTGGGATGTCTGATATAGAAAAGTTCAAATTGGCCTGAGCTAAGTGATATAATCATAAAATATGGCACCAAACTTCTCACCCCGTCACCCATGCATTGCAATGGGAAATCCCGAATAATCCTATTCCTAAGCCAAGCTATTCTAACTGTGTGAGGGATGAGCTGCTTGGGACAACACATAGATCTGTTTTCCTACATAGCACGAAGAGAGGATCTCTGTGTCACCCCCTGAAGGAACGGAGATCTGCCTTGTTTACTTTGGAAGATCCCAGTTCTGTCTATGTGGCGAACAATCACGGCCATCCAGTGGACATTGAGTCCACCAGACCCGCTGATTGGACCCCCGCTGGCCAATCGGCATGCCCAGAAATCCGTGTACGAGCCCATGTACACCTACGGCGATTCACGTAGCTGAGGCCAACCTCTGCAGAATTTGGGTGGTCCAAAATGGTTTTCAAATAGGAATAGCTTGGCTTCTTATTTCCCATTGAAATGCATGGATGTCACGGTGCCACGTTTTGTGCCATATTTTATGACTTATATCACTTGGCTCAGGTCAAATTTAACTTTTCTATATAGAAGGATGCCCATTGTGTATAAAGCAAGTGGAATTTGGGTGAGCCAAGATGGTTTTCACTATGGGAGCATTTTTTTTTTTATATTTCCGAGTCTTACTAGTAAAGTGGAGGTTCCAGATACTATTAAGGTTCCTGGGGAGGCCCATTTCCCTGCGCTTGGTGAGACCATTATTCTTTTCCAATAACAATTTTATTGATCAAAAAGTTAGTACATACTGTACATAACTCACAGTCTTCCAAAAAAGGAAGGATGCAGATAAAAGACAACATAACAAGAAATGAAGAAGGCACAGTAATATTAAACATAGTGCTCAATACCTTTGCTTACTATAGTCTGCAGTAACAGCTTGTCTATTGTTTCTGATAGCGCCAATTTGGCGGGGTGCGAACTTTCCCTTGTGTATAAGGACTGCCTGTGTGTTGTAGCAAGAGTGATCAAGAAGCCCAACTGCTGCATATCATGTCAATCGGAGTCACTAGGGGACTCCCAAGTCATGGAGGAGAGAAAGAAAAGGGGACAGAAAGAAGAGAAGAGGGGGAAAGAGTATAGGGACAGAGTACGATGAGAATGTCATCACTTCGGGCCACATACCATCTCAAGGCGGGTCCTCCCGGTGGTGCCACAGCTCCTAGACAGCGTCATGTGCCTCCATCCTCGGTCGCGCAGTACCTGGCGGTCATTTTCTCCATAGTCTCCACGTTCCTAATCCGAGCGTATAGGGCTTCATGGGGAGGGGGAGAGCGGTGTTTTCAATGCAACGCCACCAAGCATCTCGCTGCCGTAAGGATGTGGCTGGCCAGTCTCTTATACGGGGACGGGAGCTTTAGTGGTGTAAGACCCAGGAGGAAATATTTTGGGGATGGGGGAATCTGTTTGTCCAGGAGCCGCTCCAGCAATTGCTGGACCGAGTCCCAGAATCATCAGGCAGCTTCAATAAATGTGGATGAGGGTACCCCTAGCCCCAAGGAAACGCCAACAACGGTCTGAGCTAGAGGGATAAATGGCGTGGAGGACGTCCTGGGTCATGTACTAGAAGCATAAGATTTTATAGGCATTTTCTTTATAAAGCATGCAGATCGAGCTTTTCGCCGCCTGTGTCCAAATCCCACGCCATTGTTCCAGGGGTATCTCCTGTACAGGATGCCATGGCTGGGTCCTGGAAGGACGTTATATTTCCCCTCTGTTTGGACTGTGGTGCCTTTAAGGGAATGGAAAGGGTTAATGCACCTGTCTAAGGAAGTAGTTTAAAGCAGACAGGAAGTGCAGGTGAGAGTGAAGGAGTGTAGGAGAGTCCAATGCATGGTGAATGGTGGACAAGGAAAGCTGTGGAAGCTATGAAAAGCTGTGAAAAGCTGTGATAAAAAGCAGGCATAAGAAGAGAAAAAAAAAACATTTTTTTTTTTTTTCTTTTGCATTGGACTTTATATTGAACTGACATTTAAAGGGACAGTATTGAATTTATGTCCTGGGTTTAAAGCTGCACAAACATTGAAAGTTGAAGCAATGGAGGAGCTAATTAAACAAGCTGACCCTCGCTAACATACAAGCGCAAACTTACCACAAAGAGCGCTGGCTCTGCAGAGCAAGAAAATACTCGCCTGTTGGTGGCCCAGTTAGTAGCCCAGCAAGCAGCCCAGCAAGGGGTCATGCAGGCTCAGATGACTGCCTTAAAGGAAGCGGTGCAGCAGCTGTCTCAGGTTCAGGAGCCAGCGGCTGTTGCCCCTGGCAACCAGGTGACTGTGAGGGCAAGCCATTTTCTACAGAAATTGTCCCTGAGCGATGATGTAGAGGCATTTCTTGCTACGTTTGAGAGGACAGCGGAGAGAGAAGGATGGTCTCAGGACCAGTGGGCCGGCCTCATTGCTCCTTTTCTCACTGGAGATCCTCAAAAAGCCTACTTTGACCTGCCACCAGATGATGCTAAAGACTATCAAAAGCTAAAGGCAGAAATTCTGGCTCGTCTGGGGATGACTACAGCCGTTCGGGCCCAACGTGTACACCAATGGAAATATCGTCCAGATCGGCCACCCCGGTCTCAAATGCATGACCTGGTGCAACTAGTAAAAAAATGGCTGCAGCCTGAGGTGTTGTCTGGCCCCCAAATCGTGGAGCGGGTCGTGCTGGACCGATACCTGAGGTCCCTGCCAGATGACCTCCAACGGTGGGTCAGCCATGGAGACCCCAAAACAGCAAACCTCCTTGTTGAGATGGTGGAACGATATACAGTGGTGGAGGACCTGCTCGGACCTACCAAGCGCATAGGGCCTAGTCTGCCACGGCCTGTTCGACCAACTGCTGCCCTTCGAAAGGATGTTCCAAGGAGCCCTGGGACAAACCCCGGAAGGCCAAGAGTCACCTCCTCAGCGTTCTGTTCCTGTTCGGAGAGGAGGGGATGTACAATGTTGGCGATGTCATTCCTGGGGTCATACCCGGGCACACTGCCCACTGCAAGAGGAGCCCATGGAATGCGGGGTTCTTCGGAGGGGGTCCTTTTGTGCCCGTAAAGTGTGCACCACACACCTCGACCTGGATGAGGAAAAGTTTGAGTGTGAAGTCCAAGTGAACCACCTCCCTGCCCGGGCTTTGTTGGACTTCTGGAAGCATGGTAACCCTGGTTCATCCTAGAGTGATTGGGAAGATCGGTCCGGTAAGAAAAACTTTACGGGTGGTATGCATTCACGGGACACTAGAGAGTACCCGCTCATCATGTTGTCTATCTCCTCAGCATGTGGCACTGTTACTCAAGAGGTGGGGGTGGTAAAGAACTTGGGTGCATGATGTTATAATAGGACGAGACTGTCATTGTTTACAAAACTGTGGGAACAAGGAGAACAATTCAGAGACTGGGGAGAAACTAGCCCCCCTGTTCCTGCTGCTGAGAGGGATAACCCTGAACTGCAAACGTTAATGTGGACCCAGATGAGGAAAATGCTAATGATTGGGTTAATGGTGATGAAAGTAGTGTTGATACTATTGAGGATGTCAAGATATGTGGTCCACCGACCTACCAAAACACTAAGGGGGAGGAGCCTTTCCCACTTCAGGTAATGCTGGGGGAAGAGGATGAGGAAGTGGCCTCTACCCCTGCGCTGCCAGATTTGGGTGTTCCCCAGGGGGCATTTGGGACTGCTCAGATGCAGGACCCCACTTTGGCCCATGCACAGGAACAAGTTGTAGTAGTAAATGGGGTTCCCCAAGAGCCAGGTGCGAATGAGAGGTGGCCACACTTTGCAATATATAATGAATTGCTGTATCGGGTTACCAAGGAGAGAGAAAATGTGGTAGAGAAATTGTTGGTACCCCAACAATATAGACGAAAGGTTCTGGACCTGGCCCATGACGATGTGTTAGGGGGACACCTGGGAGTTGAAAAAACGGAGGCACGGATCACCGACCGGTTTTACTGGCCAGGTCTGAAAGCAGAGGTAAAGAGATACTGTGCCTCTTGTCCCACCTGTCAGTTGACCGCTCCGGTGACTCATTTTCGGAGCCCTATGGTCCCTCTGCCCATAATTAAGGTCCCATTCGAGAGGATAGCCATGGATATAGTGGGTCCCTTGGTAAAGTCAGCTCGAGGTCACTCCTACATATTGGTGATTCTTGACTATGCCACCCGATATCCTGAGGCGCTACCCCTGCGGAATACCTCCTCAAAGGCCATTGCCCGGGAATTATTCCAGATGTTTACACGGACTGGTTTCCCCAAGGAAATACTCACAGACCAGGGTACCCCGTTTATGTCAAGGGTTATGGCCGATGTGTGCAAGCTGTTCCGGATTAAACAGCTACGCACATCGGTCTACCATCCCCAAACGGACGGGTTGGTGGAACGCTTTAATAAGACCCTTAAGTCTATGCTCAAGAAAGTGGTACAAAGGGATGGAAAAGATTGGGACTGCCTGTTACCAGCTCTCCTGTTTGCTATCCGGGAAGTGTCCCAGGCCTCCACGGGGTTTTCGCCCTTTGAGTTGGTATATGGGCGGAGACCTCGCGGAATTCTTGACAAGGTTAAAGAGGAATGGGAAAGTGAACCTGTTCAGCATAAGAGTGTCCTGGAATATGTCTCCCAAATGCAGGAAAGGATCCAAACCGTGATGCCGCTAGTCAAAGAGCATTTGCAAAAGGCCCAGGAGGCTCAACGACGGGTCTATAACAGGGCTGCTAAAATAAGGCACTTCCAAGTGGGGGATCGAGTAGCGGTGCTAATTCCCACTGTGGAAAGTAAGTTCTTAGCCAGGTGGCAAGGACCCTTTGAAGTTGTGGAAAAAGTGGGAGAGGTCAATTATAGAGTCCACCAACCAGGCAAGAGGAAACCGTATCAGATATATCATGTCAACTTGTTAAAGCCCTGGACAGACAGGGAACCGGTGACCTCCCTGGCTAGTGCAAGACTTGAGCCTCAGGTTGGGGTGGAGAGTGTCCAAGTAGCAAATACCCTATCTAAATACCAAAGTCAGCAGGCAAAGGAGTTCTTGCAGAGAAATAAAGAGAAGTTTTCAGACTTGCCGGGGCTAACTAGTATCATAAAGCATGATATTATCACGGAACCTGGAGTCAAAGTTTTTGTCAGGCCCTACCGCATCCCAGAGGCTCAAAGGAAGGCCGTTTCAGAGGAAGTAAAGAAGATGCTAGACCTGGAGATCATTGAGGAGTCGCAGAGTGAGTGGTCGAGCCCGATTGTGTTGGTACCAAAGCCCAACGGGACTCTGCGATTCTGCAATGATTTCTGGAAACGTAATGAGGTTTCACGGTTTGATGCCTACCCCATGCCCCGGGTAGATGAACTTATCAAGAGACTAGGTCCAGCCAGGTATATCACAACATTAGACCTTACCAAGGGGTATTGGCAAATCCCATTAACTAGAGCTGCTAAGGAGAAAACTGCTTTTTCTACCCCAGAGGGGAGTTTTCAGTACAAACGAATGCCTTTTGGACTGCAAACTGCTCCAGCCACGTTCCAGCGAGCAATGGATAGGATTTTACGACCTCATCGAGAGTATGCCTCAGTGTACTTGGACGACATAGTCATTTTTAGCAGAGACTGGGAGTCACACTTGCCCAAAGTCCAGGCAGTACTGGACTCTCTCTGGAAGGAGGGGTTTACAATAAACCCTGAAAAATGTGCTTTGGGAATGGATGAGGTGAAATACCTGGGCTATATCGTGGGTAGAGGGGTGGTGAAACCTCAGGTAAGCAAGGTAGAGGCTATAAAGAGTTGGCCCCGCCCCCCTCACAAAAAAGCAGGTACGTGCATTCCTGGGCATGGTGGGATACTACAGGAGGTTCGTACCCAACTTTGCCACATTGGCGGCTCCATTGACCGATCTGACTAAGGGTCGGAAATCGGTCATGGTGGAGTGGAATGCAGACACTGAGAAGGCTTTTTTGGAGCTCAAGTCAGCACTGTGCCAACACCCTGTCTTGATAGCGCCCAATTTTTCTGAAGAGTTCATTGTCCAAACTGATGCTTCCGATGTAGGATTGGGAGCTGTATTATCACAGGTTGTTCATGGTGAGGAGCACCCAGTAGTCTTCCTCAGTAGGAAGTTGACACCAGCGGGGAAAAACGACGCTATTATTGAAAGAGAGTGTCTGGCCATTAAGTGGGCTCTGGAGTCCCTCAGATATTACCTCTTGGGGAGGAAATTTATGTTAATTTCTGATCATGCCCCTTTAACATGGCTGAGGCAAGGTAAAGGGACTAATGCCAGGATTACCAGGTGGTTCCTGGCGCTCCAAGAGTTTAAGTTTATAGTGGAGCATAGGCCCGGGAGACTGCATCAAAATGCAGATGCCCTCTCCCGAGTCCATTGTTTGAGCTCCACTGTTGCCTCCACCTCCTTGGCTTTGGGGCACAGGGGGGGGGGGATATGTACAGGACGCCATGGCTGGGTCCTGGAAGGACGTTATATTTCCCCTCTGTTTGGACTGTGGTGCCTTTAAGGGAATGGAAGGGTTAATGCACCTGTCTAAGGAAGTAGTTTAAAGCAGACAGGAAGTGCAGGTGAGAGTGAAGGAGTGTAGGAGAGTCCAATGCATGGTGAATGGTGGACAAGGAAAGCTGTGGAAGCTATGAAAAGCTGTGAAAAGCTGTGAAAGGACTTGGCAGTGTCCTGCCTAAAAACCTGCTACTGAAGGACTTACCTGGAAGGACTGTTTAACTGCGATAGCAGTTCTGAGCTGTACAAGTCGGTGAGACTGTTATTTCTTTTGTTTTTGCTGCTGCTAAGCCATTTAAGTTTAATAAACCTCAGTTTTGATTTAAGAAGCCTGTGTCCTGCGATCAAGCTGGTCCCCCAAACATTACACTCCTCACCAAGAGCCTTTTCCCATTTAATCATGTACGCATGTTTGCCCTTTACCTCCATGGGCCAAGCATTCAGTATAGTGTATATCCCTGAAATCAGTCTCCTTTGGGCCAAGCCCGCCAGGATTAGACGTTCGAATGGGGTCAGAGGAGAAAACTGCAGCTTTGGTGCTATCGTTAAGGCATAGTGGCATATCTGGAGATACCCGTAGAATTCCCGGCTCGGGAGGTCATATTGTGTCTGTAGCTCATCAAAGGGGCGCAGTCTACGGGTCAGGGAATCCACCAGGTTGTCAAAATGGAAGAGATTCTGCGATGTCCAGGGGAAGGACATGCGGTGTGTGAGGCTGTCTGGGACCTTAGGGTTACAGGCAAAGGAGGTCAGGAGCGAACTGTCAGAGGCCAGTTTGTGATTGGGTAGCAGCTTGCGCCACAACCGCCGGAGCATCGACACCGGGCCCAGCATACGGTCGGGGACTACCTCCGCGTTTGCGCTCCACAGCAGATTATTGGGATGAATCGTGGCTAACCACAGTTTTTCAATTTCCGTCCACTTATTATATTAATGTAATGTAAACCAGGACGCTACTGCCCGAAGCTGGGCCGATTGGTAATACCTAACAAGGTCAGGAAAAGCTAGACCCCCCTTCGATCTGGGCGCCGTCAGGACCGATCGTGGAATCCTGTGGCGCTTGTAGTTCCAGGTGAACTTTAACAGGTCCGCCTGAAGTTTCCTCAGGTGGGCGTATGGGACTGGGATGGCCAGTGTCTGGAACAGGTATAGGACCTTCGGAAGGACAGTCATTTTCACTGACTCCACCCTCCCCAGGAGGGATATATGATGTTTTTTCCACTGCAGGAGTAGGGTTCTAATAGATTGGAAAAGGGGGGGGGAAGTTCTCCTGATACAGTGTGCCAAATCTGGTTGTAATGTGTATACCTAGGTACTTCAGGGCCGTATTTTTCCAGGTATATGGGAAGCATGTCTGCAGGTGGGACGCCTCGCTCGCCTGCATATAAAGCGAAAGCGCTTCAGACTTAGATGCATTCATTTTATATCCCGAGATGGCGCCATTTCGATCGAGTTCCGCATGTAAATTCGGGAGGGACGTTCTAGGTTGGGTCAGAATTATATCGTCCAAAAATAGTGGGATCTTAAACTCCCGGTCATTGACCATAATGCCCTTGATGCTCGCGTTCCCTTGAATCGTGGCAGCCAGGGTCTCTACACATAGTGCAGGGGAGATAATGGACAGAAAGTAATTTAGTGAAAATCTTAAGATCCAAATTCAGAAGGGCTATAGGTCTATAGTTGGCACAAAGGCACGGGTCTTTGTCTGGTTTAGGTATCCCCGTGATGAATGAACATTGCAAATCAACAGGGACGGGGGTGTCATGGAGAAATGCGTTAAATAGTTTGCACATATAGGGAAGCAGTATGGGGTGGAATGTCTTATAATATTCATAGGGGAAGCCATCCGGACCCGGGGCCTTGCTAGACGGCAGGGATTTAATAGTGGACTTTAGTTCCTCTTCAGTAATCGGGGCATTAAGGGGGACCAAATCCTCTGGCCTTAGTCGGGATACCCCACTTTGCTCAAGGTATTGATTCATGAGTTGGGCGATATCCGGAGGAAGGGGGCCGCTTGGTATGTCAGGGTTGTTGTAGAGGTAGAACTCCGCGAACGAGTGAGCTATCTCACTCGGGTGTGTGACCATGGTCCCTGATCTAGTTTTGATTTGGTGGGGCGTCGAGGCTTGGGTACTGTCTCGCAGCTTCTGAGCCAGGAGGGAGTGGGCCTTATTCCTTTTGTCATAAAACAGCTGTCGCAGTCTATAACTAAGGCCTTTCCCACCCTGTCCATCGCTATATCGCCCAGGGTCGCCCGCAAGGATGTAATTTTTTTAAGGAGCGCTAGGGTGGGGGAGCTCTGCAGTTGGCCCTCCAGCACTTTAAGCTCTCCTTCCGTCCGTACTTTCAGGGCCTGCGTGTCTTTCCGCATGGCAGACAACAGGGCCAAACATTTGCCCCGCATCACCGCTTTATGGGCTTCCCACAATGTGGGAGGCTTTGTGTCTGGCGTATCATTTTCCGCAAAATTATATATTTCAGGGTGGACTCCAATTCAGACTTTGAGGGGGAGTGCTGTAGGAGGAGCGTGTTCAGCCACCAGGTACACGGTCAGCGGCTGGGGGTACCCAATGCTATAGTCAGCAGGACCGGGGCGTGATCCGATCAGGAGAATCTGTGGCTGCACTAGAAAGTCTAAGGGCCGTGTTGTTGACAAAAAAATTATCTATCCAGGAGTGAGTGTGGTGGGGAGCCAAGTAGAAAGTGTATTATCTGTCTCCTGGGTGAAGGACTCGCCAGGCATCAAAGAGACCGTAGCGTCGCGATAGTTGGCAGAACTGCCTCAAATCCCTGAGCAGACGGGCAGGGACCTCCCGGGGGTTTAACACATGGCGATCCGAGGCAACAGATTGGGTTAGGTTAAAGTCCCCCCCATCACCAATATCCCCGTGATCTGAGCAATGAAGGCGGGCGTAGACTTTAGATAGGAACCCCAGTTTACGGGTATTCGGGGTGTACACTACGCAGAAGGTAACCCTCTGATCCTGCCAGGGTCCATGCAGGATGAGAAAGTGACCCCGCGGGTCACTGTATTGATACAAGCTTACAAAGGGGGATCCCCTCTTTACCAGTATGGCCACCCCTGCACACTTATGGGGTCCCGAGGAGACGAAGATCTGTGTGTAGTGCTTAGAGGCAAACGCAAAGGAGCCTCCCTTATCAAAGTGCGTCTCCTGAACCATAATAACATCCGCCCCTGACTGCCTGAATTCCCTCAGTGCCAAATGCCGTTTTATGTCAGAATTAAGTCCGTGTACATTTAGTGATAGGATCCGAGCCATGGGGACGTGGGGTGAGAGGGGTACTCACCAGTTGCGGGTGGAGGCGTTCCTGTAGTAGGTGTCTGGGGCGGGCAACCCGCGGGAGGAAGTCCAGATATAGTCTGTGATGCATCCGCCAGGCCTGATGACAGCTGTAGAGGGGGAGAGGAAGGAGCAAGACTAGGAGGAAAGGAAAAAATAGAAGGGTTAGATACATGAACCAGTGATGAACTACATCAAACAATACCTGTAACATTACAAGACCTAAGAGGGCTCGTGGGCCCAGGTCCGGATGGCTTCCCACGCGCTCCCCCAGACCGCCACCAAGGGGACGAGCCGGGGGGACATGGGGGAGCCCAAGTCGGCCCCTCCTAGCGAGGGGCCCCAATAACATTCTTATTCAAAGTAAAAAAAAAAAAGAAAACCAGCAAAAAACTGGCAAAAAAAGAAAGAGGAAAAAAAAAAAAAAAAAATCGCTGGAAAACTGAGGACCTCAAAAAAGAGGAAAAGTAAAATGGAGGGGGGGTGAGAGGTGCAAGAGCTCTCTCTAAGTCTCATCCGAGACTCGCCCAAAATGTTATTTGGAACTTAAGCTAGGGCATTTAAAAGGGGACAAAAAGCTGGATAGTGGCCAGGGAACAGTCCCAGGGGGAAGAACCAATGTTCTCAGGAGTTCCGGTGCTGTCGGTTACGTCCTCTCGGGGATCTCGGGGATCTCTTCGGGCCCCGATTCCTTTTGGTCGGGGGGGACTTTGTGCCAGATCGTAGGCGGCAGAGGTGGAGTAGCTATCAGGTCCCAGTCCGGGAGCTGGGGGGCCCGAATCTCCAGGACATCACAGAAAGGCGCCAGGCCCTCAGGGTATCTGAGCACTGCCGACTTGCCTTGTGTTTTAGCCGTCAGGCTAAACGGGGAGCCCCAGCGGTATGGAAAGTTTTCTTCCTGTAGTATGTGTAACAGCAGTTGCAGCAGTCTACGTTTTTGCAGCGTTATCCATTAAAGGTCTGGATAAAGTTGAATTTGGACATCATCGAGGGTGACTTTGCGGGCGAGGCAGGCTTGCCTTATGATTTCCTCTTTTAAAGGTAAGGAGCTGAGCCGACAAATGTCGCGTGGCTTGGAGGTGGCCCCTTTCGGGTGCAGTGCTTGGTGGGCTCTGTCCATTTCAATAGGGCTAGCTAGGGGTTCGCCAATCAAGTTATTGAAGACGGACTGTAAGACCGAGTGGACATCCTCAGGGCCCTCAAGTTCCAGAATTCCCCGCACCCGGATGTTGTTTCTGCGCCCCCTGTTGTCCAGGTCTTCTACATGCCTCTGCATTTCTCTAAGGAGGGAACGGTGGTCGGCGCCTTGAAGTTGGGTCTGATGGACCTCTAGTTTGGTTTCCTGAAGCTCTTCCTCCACCATTTCTACCCTGTCCGATAGGTGCTTGAGTCCTGACTGCAGGACCTGAATCTCTGATCTGCATGTGGACTTCACGTCGGCTATAAGTTGTTTGAAGTCATCTTTGGTGGGCATAGCCTGAATGTATGAGTACCATTGATGAGGCAGGGGAGGGAATGGGGCCATGTCCTGCGGTACGGAAGGAGGGGGGTGGGGGCGATTGCAGCCTAGGCTGGTGGGGGGTAGCCCTGGGTGACAGGATAGGTGACTGGCCCCAGGTGTCAGACCAAGCCTCATGCTGGGTGTGGTGTTGGATCCCCTCCTCTGGCTCCGGGGTCATAGGGGAGCCCATCATCTGAGCATATGTGGCCCCCTGAAGTCCTAAAGGGGCCAGGTTCCCTGGAGCGGGACATGCGCTGCTGTTTAGCGGAGGGGGGGCGCTGCCGCATACTCTGTTGCAGGCCTGGGCCTATTTAGGCCTGACAGAGCGAACTAATGACTCGGGGGGTGAGCTGGGCCTTGCAGGGCTGGAAAATCCTCCTGTTCTCCAGGGGAGTCCGGGAGCTGGCCTCTGTCACTCTGGTGCCTGGGTCTGAGGCTGTGCACAGAAGCCGCGGGTAGGCCTCAGTGCACTGGGTGTAGCCGTCCGGAAGTCCCAAGATCGCGGCCATGAACGAGGCCACAGGCGCGGTGAGCGATCGATCTGGGGTACTCACCGGACCAAGGGACTGAGTGGCGGCTTCCAGGGAGGTAGGTGATGGTTGGTGCTGTGTCCCGAGGTCTCTGTAGGGCGCCGGAACCGAGGAGGAGAGCTGGAGAGGAGGCCTTATGGCGCCTGTGGAGGCCTTAGGCGCCATCTTGTGTATCCCAGCCGGCAATCCCTTAGTCGGGCTGAAATATGTCCGGAGGTCTGTTGATGAGCCTGGGGGGGGGGGTTGAGACGACCCCCTCGCTGCTGCGGATCGGGTTGTGCGGGATTTGCCCATAGTTGTGGAGCGTAAGTGTCCCAAATATGCTGTCTTTTTGCGGGCTGAGAGGGAGCTAGGCAATCAAGCTGCCATCCAGGTCCGCTTCCGGTCACGCCCCCGAGACCATTATTCTAGTGGTCACGGAGAGCTGGTAAGCAGGCTATTTACTCTCAATTGGGTGTGGAGCTGGATGCTTATTGTGTGAAGGAGTTTCACATTTTCCTCACCTACAGCTTATGATCTATACAAAGCACGGATGTTTGTTTCACTTTTCATATATGGACTGAAATTTTAGGACTCTGCTTTAGTTTTTTATTCTTAGACTTTTTCACTTGTAAATTTTGTAATTTTCCATTATCACTAGTGCTGCATCTATTTATTCAGAATTGCATCTATTTATTCAGAATTACCCTATTAAATACATGGCAGTTAGGGAGACAGAATTGTTGTTAAAGTTCACAAGATTTTATTATAAACTTTGCAGATGATTATTTAGTAAATAGTCACCTTTGTGAATAAAGATACAACCTGAATAAGAAGGTGGGCGAATAAGGAGCCAACTTCTGCATTGGAATAAAAAGCTGGCCAAACAAGGAGCCAACTTCAGCATCATTTGCAAATTTAGGTTACTGGTTATTTAGCTCTTTCAGCTCGTTGACACCATATAGGTGTGCATGACAGTACACATGGGCCCAGATTCAAGAAGCACTTGCGCCCGCGCAACCATAGTTGCGCGGCGCAAGTGCTTACTTGCTCCGGTGTAACGAGTGCTCCTGATTCAGGAACCTCGTTACACCGAATGCAGCCTAGGATGTGACAAACATAAGCCTCCTTATGCCTTCACATCCCAGGCTGCATTCTTGCGTTGGCCGCTAGGGGGCGCGGCCTTTGTGATCGGCGTGTAGTATGCAAATTGCATACTACCACCGATTCACAAGAGTTGCGCGGGCCCTGCGTACGCAAGGTACGGAGTTTCCGTACGGCGCATTTAGCATAAGGTTGCTCCTGCTAAAAGCAGGCGCAGCCAATGCTAAAGTATAGCTGCGCCTCCCGCTCGCGACGTTTAAATTTTACGTCGTTTACGTAAGTGAACCGTGAATGGCGCTGGACGCCATTCACGTTCACTTACAAGCAAATGACGTCCTTGCGACGTCATTTGCCGCAATGCACGTCGGGAAAGTTTCCCGACGGAGCATGCGCTGTTCGCTCGGCGCGGGAGCGCGCCTAATTTAAATGATTCCCGCCCCCGGCGGGATCATTTACATTAGGCAGCCTTGCGCCCGGCTGCTTAGCATATTGCCCGCGCAATTTACGGAGCAACTGCTCCGTGAATCGCGGGCAAAGCGCAATATTTGCGTGGGCGCAGAGAAAAAAATTTGCTCTTTGCCCACGCAAATATTGCGCGATTCTACTTGAATCTGGGCCATTATTTTTCTGTATGTTTCAATGCTGTGCGTTTCCAGCAGCGAATTTAATTACAATGGGCTACCAAACATGGGACTGCACAAAAAGTAAGGCAGGCACAATTTTTAAAATGGAAAAAACAATATGACCACGCGCTACACCCTTTAAAGCAGGGGTCTCAAACTCAAATTACCTGAGGGCCACAAGACAAGTTTCCATATCCCATGGGGGGCCGCATGCAAACTTTCAATCTTCAAAAACAGTACTGGTGTCAGCGAATGCATTAACCCTGACCACTACACTGTACACTGACCACTACACTACACACTGACCACTCACCATCAGGGTACAGCACATCAGGGCACAGCAAACATGAGTGCACAGCGCACATCAGGGTACAAAGCCCAGCACATCAGGGTACAAAGCCCAGCACATCAGGGTACAGGGCACATCAGAGCACAGCACATAGGGGTACAGCACAACAGGCCACATCAGGGTGCATGGCACATCAGGACAGGGCACATGGCACAGTGCAGGACATGGCACATCAGGGCACAGCACATCAGGACATGGCACATCAGGGTACAGGGCACATGAAACAGCACATCAGGGTACAAAGCCCAGCACATCAGGGTACATGGGGCACATCAGGGTACATGGGGCACATGGCAGCATATCAGGGAACAATCAGGGAACATGGGGCACATGAGAGCACATCAGGACAGGGCACATGGCACATCAGGGTACAGGGCACATGAAACAGCACATCAGGGTACAAAGCCCAGCACATCAGGGTACCTCATGTACCCTGATGTGCTGGGCTTTGTACCCTGAAGTGCTGTTTCATGTGCCCTGTACCCTGATGCGCTGGGCTTTGTACCCTGATGTGCTGTTTCATGTGCCCTGTACCCTGATGTGCCATGTGCCCTGTACCCTGATGTGCCATGTCCTGTACCCTGATGTGCCATGTGCCCTGTGCTGATGTGCTGTGCCCCATGTGCCCTGTCCTGATGTGCTGTGCCCCATGTGCCCTGATGTGCCCCATGTTCCCTGATTGTGCCCTGATGTGCTCTCATGTGCCCCAATCAGGGCACATGGGGCACATCAGGCCACAATCAGGGAACATGGGGCACAGCACATCAGGACAGGGCACATGGCACATCAGGGTACAGGGCACAGGGTACCCTGATGTACAGAGCCAAGCACATCAGGGTACATGAGGCACATGAGGGTACATGGGGCACGAGAGCACATGAGGGCACATGGGAGTGTAACAGCTACCCCCTGGTAGTGAGAGGGTATCAGCCGTTGGAGAGGTCCTTTTCCCTGGCAAGTGGGGATATGCAGGTAACGCCGGTATATCCCATCGAACGCCCTTTCAAGAAACGAGACGGGGCTACGTTTTGAAGAGTCAAGCAGGACTGACTTTATTGGCACATTTAACTTCGCTTATATGTGGTTACAACAACTTACAGGGACAATGACAATCTCCGCCCCCCCTCCTCACACAGTGGGGGGGGGCTTCAATACACATGCTTTGAAATAATGACATCTCCTTGAATCAATCAGTCTCTAGACGTTCCGGCACCGAGATCCACTTAACATGACCTGGCCGGGCACATTCCTTTCTCAATAGAATTCAATTAACCTTTAGAACAATACACACTCACAGATCATCACGTTAGCATACACCTGACAGGAGGCTGTTAACTGGTAATACACAACAGAGCGTCAATTAGCATTTAGCAGTGAAAAAGTCACTCTATAATTAACCCTTTGAGCTCAGTAACAAGTCATGCAGTCCTCTGTAGGCAGAATAGTTCATAGGTCTGTTACACTACTCCCCTTTTGTGGAACACTCCGGCAGACCCGGATTGATCCTTTTCGGGTCAACTTGGGGATGTCCGGTCTGCTGTTAAGGTAAAAGTTCCGTTTGCCTGGACAGTCCGTCGGCCTTCCCATTGGCTTACCAGGTCGGTAGCTGATGGTGAAGGTGAATAATGGAATTCAGTTCTGGAACAGTCACTTGCTTTGCTCTCTCAATGGCTCCCAAAACCTGTTGCTGATGCTTCTTGGGACAGATACGGCACCACCTGGATGCAAATCCCATTTAATCTTTTGACAATTTCCGCCTGTTTGTGCATTTCAATGTTCAAGCCACGGGACATCTCATAATACATGACATAGTGTCGTTGCATCTCCGATTTCTCACTGGCCAACTTGTCACATTCCCATTTTAGACTGTGATATTGTGCCGGATCTACAGTACATGTCGGGGAAGGTAGTCTTACCCGGGTCTCAGCAGCAAGCGAGTTGATTCCAGCAACGTGGGTGGTCACGGGACAAGCAGCAGCAGGTGTAGGTAAATAAGCCGAAGTCAGAGGGCCAATGTCGTTGCCCAGCACCACCTCGGCAGGTAGGTTGTCCATGATACCAACTGTGGTCTTTCCTGACCCGGCTCCCCAGTCTAAGTGCACCCGTGCGGTGGGTACGCGAAATACAGCACCCCCTGCGACCCGGACGGCAACTGTGCGAGTGGACATGTTATCTGGCTTTACCAGATGTTTTTGAATCAGAGTGATAGTAGTCCCGGAATCTCTTAGGCCTTGTGCTACTTGTCCATTCACCCGTACCTCCTGACGGTGATGCTGACGGTTATCCGGAGAGGCAGCTTGTATTGGGTCTGCCTCATACCAAATTCCCAGACATTCCTCAGGGCCCCCCTCGGTCTCCAGGCAGTGGGCCGCAGAGGGACGTGATGGAGTGACCTCTGTGTTGGGTGTTGTGCGTCTCCAGTTGTTATCTGTAGCTCTCAAAAGGGCAATAACGAGCAATATGTCCCGCGTCGCTGCAGTGATGGCACGTCACCCTAGGCGAATCCCGGGGGTAGTTGCTAGGCCCCTGAGGACATGGTGGGACTGGAGCCCGAAACTCTGGGCGTGGGGTGACGGTTGGAGTACGCGGTTCTACCTTCTGAGCCAGCCGCGTAGTACCCTGGCTTACTTTCCTTGTCTCCGCGGACTCATCTGCTAGCCGAGCCGCCTCGTTTAAGTTAGCGGGACGGCGATCTCGTACCCAGTCTTGTATGTCTGCGGCCAGGTCTTGGAAGAAATGTTCCATTAGGAACAGCTGCAATACTTCTTCCCCGGTGTTGGCCTTGCACCCTTGGACCCAAAGGGATGCCACCCTTTGTAACTGGTTGGTCCATTCCATGTGGGAGTCCACAGCCTTCTTCTTGGACTCCCGGAAGCGCCGGCGGTAGGCTTCTGGCGTTACGGCATATCGGGTTAGCAGCGCCTTTTTAACTTGCTGATATTGTAAAATATCCTCTGGAGCGAGAGCCCGAAAGGCTTCATTGGCTTTGCCCGACAATTTCCCCGACAAAATAGTGACCCATTGGTCTGGTGGTACCTGGTGTAGTGAGCACTGCCTCTCAAAATCCGCCAAATATCCATCGATTTCCTCCTCACTTTCTACAAAAGCTTTAAATGCAGTGAACGGTATTTTCTTTCCTGTAGCAGCAGGTGGGGGAGTAGGAGCTGCATGTGTAATGGGCTGTCTCGCTCTTACCAGTTCCAGTTCTTGTCCCCTCTTAGTTTGTATCTCTTCCCTTGCTTCCCGGAACAGCTGGTTGATTAGTTCCACGGACGTTTCTGGATACAAGGATAATCTCCGCTGTACAATCCCAGTAATCACATCTTCCTCGCTGACCGGTACAAGGGGCTCAGTTCCTTCCATGGATCCATCCATTTCATCCAGCTCCAGCAGGTCAGCTATCAGCTCCCTCCGTGGTCTGTTGCTGGCGCTCCTACCACGACTCTCTAATAAATCTTTTAGTGTGGATCTTTTCAGCCTGGCGTACTGCGACTCCATTCAGCACTTGCTCTTTGGATAAAAGGACCATCCCGCTGCTGCCAACCATTGTAACGGCTACCCCCTGGTAGTGAGAGGGTATCAGCCGTTGGAGAAGTCCTTTTCCCTGGCAAGTGGCGATATGCAGGTAACGCCAGTATATCCCATCGAACGCCCTTTCAAGAAACGAGACGGGGCTACGTTTTGAAGAGTCAAGCAGGACTGACTTTATTGGCACATTTAACTTTGCTTATATGTGGTTACAACAACTTACAGGGACAATGACAATCTCCGCCCCCCCCTCCTCACACAGTGGGGGGGGCTTCAATACACATGCTTTGAAATAATGACATCTCCTTGAATCAATCAGTCTCTAGACCAGGGGTCTCAAAGTACCGGCCCGCGGGCCAATTGCGGCCCGCGGACCGGTTTTAAATGGCCCGCAGGCAGGGCGGGTGCCGCGGAAGTGTAGATCGAGGTGCATGAAGAGTAGCGCAGGAAGCGTCTGTCATAAGTTCACTTGTCTCTAATGTCACGCTGCTACTCCCCGGCGGCCCCTCTCTTCTCGTCCATCCCCATTTGCTTGTGACATCATCTGAGATGGACGAGAAGAGAGGGGGGCTGCCGGGGAGTAGCAGCGTGACATGAGACAAGTGAACTTATGACAGACGCTTCCTGCGCTACTCTGCCTTTGAAGAAAACAACAAGTAAATGCTGACCTGTGCCCTGGTGTGCTCTCATGTGCCCTGATGTGCTCTCATGTGCCCTGATGTGCTCTCATGTGCCCCGATTGTGCCCTGATGTGCTTTCATGTGCCCTGATGTGCTCTCATGTGCCCTGATTGTGCCCTAATGTGCTCTCATTTGCTTTCATGTGCCCTGATGTGCTCTCATGTGCCCTGATTGTGCCCTGATGTGCTCCCTGCAACGGACCTATGAACTATTTTGCCTACAGAGGACTGCATGACTTGTTACGGAGCTCAAAGGGTTAATTGTAGAGTGACTTTTTCACTGCTAAATGCTAATTGATGCTCTGTTGTGTATTACCAGTTAACAGCCTCCTGTCAGGTGTATGCTAACGTGATGATCTGTGAGTGTGTATTGTTCTAAAGGTTAATTGAATTCTATTGAGAAAGGAATGTGCCCGGCCAGGTCATGTTAAGTGGATCTCGGTGCCGGAACGTCTAGAGCAGGGGTCTCAAACTCAAATTACCTGAGGGCCACAAGACAAGTTTCCATATCCCATGGGGGGGGCCGCATGCAAACTTTAAAAACAGTACTGGTGTCAGCGAACGCATTATTAACCCTGACCACTACTCTGCAAACTGAACACTACACTACACACTGACCACTCACCATCAGGGTACAGCACATCAGGGCACAGCACACATCAGGGTACAAAGCCCAGCACATCAGGGTACAAAGCCCAGCACATCAGGGTACAAAGCCCAGCACATCAGGGTACAGGGCACATCAGAGCACAGCATAACAGGCCACATCAGGGTGCACGGCACATCAGGGCAGGGCATATCAGGGCAGGGCACATGGCACAGTGCAGGACATGGCACATCAGGGCACAGCACATCAGGACATGGCACATCAGGGTACAGGGCACATGAAACAGCACACCAGGGTACAAAGCCCAGCACATCAGGGTACATGGGGCACATACGAGCACACCAGGGCACATGAGAGCATATCAGGGCACAATCAGGGAACATGGGGCACACCAGGGAACATGGGGCACATGAGAGCACATCAGGGCACAGCACATCAGGACAGGGCACATCAGGGCACAGCACATCAGGACAGGGCACATCAGGGTACAGGGCACATGAAACAGCACATCAGGGTACAAAGCCCAGCACATCAGGGTACCTCATGTACCACGGGCCGGTACTTTGAGACCCTTGTTCTAAATAAATATATTAAAATACGTGTGTGTAATATATATATATATATATATATATATATATATATATATATATATATATATATATATATACACACACACACACACACACACACACACACACACACACACACACACAAAAAAACATATATATATATTGTGAGGGGTTAGCTCGGTAGCGGGGTGTGTGACGCCTTGGATGGGTTCACCACACACTGAATTTCTACAGACTGGCACTCGAAGACGGTTGAAAACAAAGTTTCTGGTTTATTTTTCCATCTTGCTGGAAAACAATTGCAAGCATCCAAACAGCATAAACAAAATCAAACATAAAATAATTCCTAGCCACTCTGGGCGTCTACCTTCCACACAGGAGCCTATCTATGAAGTCTAACACAGCCTACTGCTGGGTAGACAGTGCTGGTCATACAGCACACAACAATAGTCTTTTGATTTTTATCACACAGAAAAATCAATGGTCTCCTCACCTCCTCAGGAGACCTTCAGCACTGGGCTCTTTCACTCAGAAAGCCTCAGCATGCAGCAACTTAGTGGTAATCACCTGGATTACCGATAGAGGTCTTAATTGCCTCATTCTGAACAGCTGGGAGTCCTCCAACGCCCTCCAACCTTTCCTGGCTATTTCTGGCAGCCGACGCCTAATAATGATTGGTGTATTGTCTTTCAAGGCAGAAATGTATGTCCCGACTGACAACACCCACAGATTTACCTGACTTCCTGTCACATACCCCCCCCTCTTGTTTCAACCCTAGGGTTGGGACACAGGTTGCCAGGCAGGCATATACTCGGGACAACCCATCTGCATTCCCCATTTTAGCACCGGGGCGATGTGTTACCAGTTCAAGCTTTTTAATTTTCTTCTGAAGCTCATCTATCATGCTCTGTTTACTGTCCAGATCGGACTTTCTCTGTAAGCTGCTCATCAAACATTTCACCTTTTTTTCAGTTAATTTTCCTTGTTTACTTCATCTTTTTCATTCTGTTGCTTAACCACTTAAGCCCTGGACCATTTTGCAGCTAAATGCCCAGGCCAGGTTTTGCGATTCGGCACTGCGTCGCTTTAACAGACAATTGTGCGGTCGTGCGACGTGGCTCCCAAACAAAATTGGCGTCCTTTTTTCCCCAAAAATAGAGCTTTCTTTTGGTGGTATTTGATCACCTCTGCGGTTTTTATTTTTTGCGCTATAAACAAAAATAGAGCGACAATTTTGAAAAAAAAATGCAAAATTTTTTACTTTTTGCTATAAAAAATATCCCCCCAAAAAAAAATATATAATTTTTTTTCCCCTCAGTCTAGGCCGATACGTATTCTTCTACCTAATTTTGGTAAAAAAAAAAAATCGCAATACGCGTTTATCGATTGGTTTGCGCAAAATTTATAGCGTTTACAAAATAGGGGATAGTTTTATTGCATTTTTATTAATTATTATTCTTTTACTACTATTGGCGGCGAGCAGCGTTTTTTTTCGTGACTGCGACATTATGGCAGACACTTCGGACAATTTTGACACATTTTTGGGACCATTGTCATTTTCACAGCAAAAAATGCATTTAAATTGCATTGTTTATTGTGAAAATGACAGTTGCAGTTTGGGAGTTAACCACAGGGGGCGCTGTAGGAGTTCGGGATCACCTAGTGTGTGTTTACAACTGTAGGGGGGTGTGGCTGTAGGACTGACATCATCGATCGAGTCTCCCTTATAAAAAGGATCACTCGATCGATACGCCGCCACAGTGAAGCACGGGCAAGCTGTGTTTACATCCGGCTCTCCCCGTTCTTCAGCTCCGGGGAGCGATCGCGACGGAGCGGCTATAAACGAATAGCCGCGCCGTCGTCCCGGATCGCTCCCCGAGAAAATACGCCCGCCGCACGCAGCGGGGGGGGGGGGGGGGGTCCCGATCGGACCCCCCACCCGCTAGAAGGCAAGGACGTATATATTACGCCCTTCTGCCTGTCCGTGCCATTTTGCGGACGTATATCGTCGTGCGGCGGGCGTTAAGGGGTTAATAAGGGTTCTCTGTTTTGTTCACAACTCTTGGTTTAGGTTTTCAAGGTCTTCTGTGAGGTTATTCTCTCTAGCCTTGCTAGTTTTTAGGGCCTCTTTAAGCTTTAGTTGTAGCTCATTTAAATCTTCAATCCGTGCCTTTAAATCTTTGGTCGGTGCCCTCCACTTCAATGGGGCATGATCCGTCACCAGTTCAAACTGTCTACCCACGAGGTAGTACCAGATAGAATCCAAAGCCCATTTCACCCAGGGGATTAGTATTTGTGTCATTATCTCTTGTTTTATTAAATTGATCACAAACAGCAAATTATCATATTCCGTATTCAGGCCCCACAGCCTCACTTTATTGGCTTCATACTGGGCTTTCTTTTTTTGACGGCAAGCTCTGGAAGCCAGCTTGTTTTTCTCCTTACGAGATCGCGGCCTGGCAGTGACAGGAAGCTCCGATACGGGTGTTATGTCACTGATTACTTTATTCAGTTTACGCAGTTCACCACCAATCTGCACAAGTTTTCTTGGATTTGGAGTCATGTCTTCCACATCTGTCCTGCGAGATTTCTTCACAGTGTCCTTGCCATGATGCGGACCATTCTTCTGGTACATATTACTGGGAAGCGTGTCTGTCCCATTCAGACCGTTTCAGCATCCCTTCATGTTGAAAAGGCATTAATTGCTCGCTATATTCCCAGAAATACCTTCGCTTTCGTCTTTTCCTCGATGACACGGCAGTTATTCCTTTCAAATCTTCAACAGAATCATTTTCATAACCTGGCTCTGAAAGGGTATCACTGATATCATGTTTGTCATCTTCATTGTCTTCTTCTTCTTCCACCTCTCTAGTAAACTCCACTTGTATTGGATAGATCGCTGCATCACGAACTACAAATGGCTTAACTTTGAATGCCTTGCTAAGAGCAGCTGCTTGATATACAGCCCCCATAGCTGCTGCTTCATCTGCATTTATGTTCTTTCCCAACTCCTCCTTGCCATCAGACAGTTCCAGCATGTACAAGCCCCGATTTGACTCTGTAGGATTTGTAATGTGCAGCCAAACCTGTTCCATTGTGCTTCCTGATTTAAGTCGATCTGTACTGCTTACTTTCTTATCTTTGTGGTGCCACACAGGATTCAGGCTCTCCATGAAATATTTCACATCGCTGTAAATCTTAATTCCGTCAGCTGTGCCTTTACCTTTCAGTGGGGAGGCAGACATTGCACTTATTCTACAAATTTCCTGCATTATATCTTCAATACGTTCTTTGGTAAGATCTATTTCAGTCGTGTCCTCTCCACTGCTATCTTTTACCACAGCTTTGTAAAGTCCTTTATCTTCATTTGTAAACCTTTTCATTACAAGTGTCCCTGACCCAGTTTGATTATCAAATTGTCCGTTAGATAGTGGTTTCTTGTCCACAGACCACTTGAGCGTGGTCTCTGTTTTTGTATTTTTAACTTTGCATATCATAATAACGTGGCAGTCTTCTGTGACCTTCCACTGCAACTGCTCCTCAAAATGTGGTCCTTGTTTTTTTCCCCATGCCTTCTTCTTTTGGGACTCATCATAAACTTTATCAAAATCTTCCCCAGTAAGGGTAACAATGAGCTGGTTTGATGCTTTTCTATCTACTACTTTTGCAGTATACGTTCCTTTATCTTCTTCACCAAAGTCTTCCTTAATTATTTCAATAAGTCCATTTTCCTTGTCAAATGTTATTTTTCGTTTCGGTGTATTTTGGATGACTTTGTCATTAAGAATCATCTCCAAATCTGCATCAGAGGACAGTTTTTCTACTTGTAACCAGAGGCGCACGTCCCCATTCTCCAGTACTTCCACATTCCAGCCTGATTTTCTGTATCAGTGGATGTCGTACATCATGGCTTTTGCGCATCAGTTCCTCTAGTTCTTCCTTTGTTAGCATGTGATTAACAGATACTCCATCTGTATTTGGCACTTCAACAGCAGGGTTTGTTAGAATAAGTTTAGACTTATTTCCATCGGTAGAAATGTCTGTTCTCTCCGAGTCTGGAGCTCCCTTGTAGTCCTTGGACCAGAGGAACTGTGGATTGTCAACTGGCTCCAGGTTTTCAAATGAAAGGTAAATAAATCCTTCCTCGTCTACCCCAACCTCAAATTCATTCGTGCCTCTTTGTCTGGTTGGCCCATCATCCAAATCACTGGCAATGTGATTTTGAGCATCTTCATTTTCAGAGTCACTAGCATTAGTTGGAACACAATTAAGATTTTTACACAGATACTCGTTACTTTTGCACATCTGCAGTTTGCAGTGAACTTCATCACTGCCATCATGGCAATCCGTGCGACCATCACACCGCCAGAAGGTCGGAACACATTGATCTTCACTAGCACAAGCCCACTGCTCGTTTTCACAAGTGATCTTCTCCAATTTACAGTCCTTTTCATCACTTATGTCTTGTCAATCTTTTGCACCATCACATTTCCATTCCATTAGCAAGCATTCACCAGATGGACATTTAAATTCCTTACTTTGACAGCGGACGTGTTTAGAAAATTCTCTGCTGGGCTTTGTTGGTATCCCAGTTCTCTGTCCCAAAAAGTCGGTATGTTACTGGCCTGACTCCCAGCCTCGGTCTGCTGTCTCTGAAGCTGTGTCACAATGGCCTCCATTTGCTGCTGGTGTCTCTGTTCCAAGCCTGCAATGCTTTCTCGGAGAACTTGTTGAGCTGTAATGCTCTCTCGGTGAGCTGCAAGGCTTTCTTGGTGAACCTGTTGTTGAGCTGCCATGCTCTCTTGGTGAGCCTGTTGTTGAGCTGCAAGGCTCTGTTGTTGAGCTGCAATGCTCCGCTGCCAATCTGCAATCATCTGCTGTTGATTTGCATTTGATAAAACCAGCTGTTTCAGTATCTCCTCCATTTTGGGTTTACTTTAACTGCCCGCCGCACTCCACCATATGTGAGGGGTTAGCTCGGTAGCGGGGTGTGTGACGCCTTGGATGGGTTCACCACACACTGAATTTCTACAGACTGGCACTCGAAGATGGTTGAAAACAAAGTTTCTGGTTTATTTTTCCATCTTGCTGGAAAACAATTGCAAGCATCCAAACAGCATAAACAAAATCAAACATAAAATAATTCCTAGCCACTCTGGGCGTCTACCTTCCACACAGGAACCTATCTATAAAGTCTAACACAGCCTACTGCTGGGTAGACAGTGCTGGTCATACAGCACACAATAGTCTTGATTTTTATCACACAGAAAAATCAATGGTCTCCTCACCTCCTCAGGAGACCTTCAGCACTGGGCTCTTTCACTCAGAAAGCCTCAGCATGCAGCAACTTAGTGGTAATCGCCTGGATTACTTATAGAGGTCTTAATTGCCTCATTCTGAACAGGAGTCTTCCAACGCCCTCCAACCTTTCCTGGCTATTTCTGGCAGCCTACGCCTAATAATGATTGGTGTATTGTCTTTCAAGGCAGAAATGTATGTCCCGACTGTGACAACACCCACAGATTTACCCGACTTCCTGTCACAATATATATAAATAATTTACATTATTCTAAATAAATATATTAAAATATGTGTGTGTGTGTGTGTGTATGTATATATATATATATATATATATATATATATATATATATATATATATATATATATACACACACACAAATTCCTATTTCTCTAAAAAAAAATATATATATATATATATATATATATATATATATATATATATATATATATATATATATATATATACACACACACACGTAAATAGAAAAATGTATTTTATTTATTTATTGATTTTTTACAATGATCATAAAAAATATCTAATTGTATATATGTAGATATAGATATATCAGATTTTTCTTAAATATTCTTTCTGCATTATATTTTCATTGTAGTGGAATATGCTCAGAACACAATTATTATCCAGGTATCCGCCACGTCAAAATGATCCTGCCTTCCCAATAAACCCTACCATTGCCTCTTCCACTAGAAGTGCTTACTCACAATCAGAATATACTGCTGATGATAGAATCGGTAACAAAAATTGGTGTTTATGCGAGTGTTGCATCAAAATGCCCACCCAAGTAGAGTCTATTTGCTGCAAAGAAATTGGAGATGTGGAAGGATTTATCCCAGACGGTAGTAATTGCATTACAGAAGCCAATATTTTCCGTTGTGTAGTAGCTTCAGAGCAACTTGTGAGAATCATAAATACCGTTGTATATACAGAGGAACGACCTGTGGTAGATGCTGATAATTATTATTTTATTAAAAAATTCACCTGTTATTTTATTTTCCCAAATATATTCTTCCTTTATGTTAATCCAATATTGATATATTTATACAATGTAATTTTTTAATAGGGGATTAAGAAAAACTGCGTATAGAACTTGTGTAAAGGCTGGCCGAAGGCAAGCCTGTGTTTGTGGGAGGAGTCTGCTGAGTACTTAAAGCCTCCTCCCACGTCGGGTCCAGTGTTGGCGCCATTTCAGGCGTTTGAATCGGCCGGCGGACGTCACTTCCGGTTTCCAGACAGAGAGGCGGTTTGGCCGCAGCAAGGTGTTCCTCTCCTGGGCACAATGGGGGACCTCCTGCCCACCCCCCCTTCATCCCTGGGTTTCACCAGCTTCGTGGGGGCCGCCCGCCCGCTTCTCCCGGCGCTCATGCCGGGGGGCTGCGGGAAGGCCGTCCGTCCATCCTCCACCCACCCTCTCTCTCCAGTGCATCAGGGAGCCGCCCGCCCACTTCCCACGGTGCTGCCGCTGGAGGGGGGAGGAGGTCTTCTGTCCATCCATCCACCCTTCGCTGGGCTCAATCCCGCATGGTCGGGGGGGGCGCCGTCCGCTTATCCCTGCCATCCCTGTGTTCCTTACAGCATGGGGAGGCCGCCCGGCGCTCATGCTGGGGGGGGGGGGGTCGTCCGTCCACCCGGCGGTTTTCCTCACTGACTGGAAGCACGTGCATCATGGAGGGGACGCCCGCATGCTTCCCGGTTCTCAACCTGGCTCCATGGGGGCCATGGGTTTCTGGCACACGGTGGGGGGAGCTCACCTACTTCTCCAGGTGCACGCTGCTGCACGAGGGGGAGGGGGGCCGTCCATCCACCCTCCTACTCCTCCGGGCACACGCCGGCTTTTGCCGCATCTGTCCATCCATCCACTTCTCCCTGCATGAGGGCAGGGGGGGGTGGATTGTCATCTCACTTTTGCAGGGGTTCTCCCTCTGGTAGGATTGGGGGGGGGCTGCTGTCCACCTGCATCTCCAGAGGTCTTGCTGGCAGCATGGGGGGGCAGTCCACCTTTTCTGTAGAGGCATGTTAGAGGTATCGGGGGGGGGGGGGGGCCCTCCACGGGTCATGCTGGCAGTATTTTCTTGCGATGCATGTGATTTTCATAGCTTCCTGTTCAGCGTTTCAGTCTCAGCGGTTCTGTCATTGACGTTTGTCTGACCCAGGTTTCTCTGTCATTGCGTTTCTGCCTCATTCCTTGCTACACAAGCATTTGCTGTAACCATCCAGTTAGCGCTTCTGTCCCAGCGTTTCTGCCCCAGGGGTTTCCGACACAGCGTTCTGCCCCAGGGGTTTCCGACACAGCGTTCTGCCCCAGGGGTTTCCGACACAGCGTTCTGCCCCAGGGGTTTCCGACACAGCGTTCTGCCCCAGGGGTTTCCGTCACAGCGTTCTGCCCCAGGGGTTTCCGTCACAGCGTTCTGCCCCAGGGGGTTTCCGTCACAGCGTTCTGCCCCAGGGGGTTTCCGTCACAGCGTTCTGCCCCAGGGGGTTTCCGTCACAGCGTTCTGCCCCAGGGGGTTTCCGTCACAGCGTTCTGCCCCAGGGGTTTCCGTCACAGCGTTCTGCCCCAGGGGTTTCCGTCACAGCGTTTCTGCCCCAGGGTTTTCCGTCACAGCGTTTCTGCCCCAGGGTTTTCCGTCACAGCTCCTGGTAGGTGTGTGGGGGGGTGTTTCAGTCCTTGGGTCCGGCGGGGGGGGGGGGGTCCGGTTTTTAATCGCAGCATTCTGTCATAGCGTTGCTGCCCCAGGTTTCGGTCATTGCATTTTCAGTCTTAGCATTCTGTCATAAGGTTGCTGCCCCAGGTTTCTGTCATTGCATTTTCAGTCTCAGCATTCTGTCATAGCGTTGCTGCCCCAGGTTTCTGTCATTGCATTTTCAGTCAGTCTCAGCAATCTGTCATAGCGTTGCTGCCCCAGGTTTCTGTCATTGCATTTTCAGTCGCCGCATTCTGTCATACCGTTTCTGCCCCAGGTTTTCTGTCTGTGAATTTATGCCTCAATATTCCAGTCTCAGCATTGACTTCCCCAGGATTCTGTCATTGCGTTTCAGTCTCAGCGTTTCTGTCATTACATTTTCTGCCTCAGCGGTTGTCTTAGCGTTTCCGTCATAGCATTTCCGTCTGCCCAGAATTCTGTCTTTGCATTACTGCCACAGCGTTCAGGCGCAGTGTTTCTCCCTTAGCGTTCTGCCCCTGGGTTCCGTCATCGCATTTCCGCCTCATAATTACAGGCTCAGCATTTCTCTCATACATTTTCTGCCCCAGGTTTCCCGTCATGGCATTTTGGCCTTGACGTGTCAGGCTCAGCATTTCTCTCATACCATTTCTGCCCACGTTATCTGTCATACCATTTCCGGCCCACGATTTCTGGCATAGCGTTCTGCCCCATGGTTTCTGGCCTAGCGTTCTGGCCCATGGTTTCAGGCCTAGCGTTCTGCCCCACAATTTCTGGCACAGCATTTCTACCCCCACAATTTTTCTGCTCACGATTTCTGGCATAGCGTTTCTGTCCACGATTTCTGGCATAGCGTTTCTGCCCCACGATTTCTGGCATAGCGTTTCTGCCCCACGATTTCTGGCATAGCGTTTCTGCCCCACGATTTCTGGCATAGTGTTTCTGCCCCACGATTTCTGGCATAGCGGTTTCTGCCCCACGATTTCTGTCATAGCAGTTTCTGCCCCACGATTTCTGTCATAGGGTTTTTGCCCCATGATGTCTGGCAGTGTTTGTCCGTCATAGCGTTGTCTTCTTTGTGGTTACCATGTCTCATTGTACTCATCCACGTTGCACCTGGGTTGGTTAGCTAGTGCTTACATCTCAGCATCTGTCACGTCTACAGATTCATACGGGCTGAGGTTTTGTTTCTTATGATTGTAGACCACAATCTTCTCGCCCGTATACCATACGTCATACGATGCACATTCATTCGTTACACCTGTACGATTACCCACCACGGTCTGTAGGTACACTAGCCCTGAGTGTTCAATTCAACTGCCTGTCTCTGTGCTGCAGGTTACTCAGGCTCACTTAACACATTCGGGTGGGGGGGGGGCTGTCATGGTTATTCACGCACAGTGGTCTCAACGTTCTGTTCATATTCTCATACTTAGGTAGGCACAGAGGTGCGTTTGTTCAGGTCTGGTGTTCTGTTGTCTTTTAGTTTGTGTTTCCTTAGCTTGGACTTGATGCCCATCTCTGTTATGACTAGTTCTCTCTCTGCGTTTCTTCCCCAGCATTCTGGCTCTGCGTCCTAGCGTTTCAGTCTCTGCGTTTCTGGCCCAGCGTTTCAGTCTCTGCGTTTCTGGCCCAGCGTTCCAGTCTCTGCGTTTCTGGCCCAGCGTTCCAGTCTCTGCGTTTCTGGCCCAGCGTTCCAGTCTCTGCGTTTCTGGCCCAGCGTTCCAGTCTCTGTGTTTCTGTCTTTTCTGCCCCCGTCTCATGTTTCTGTCTTTTCTGCCCCAGTCTCACGTTTCTGTCTTTTCTGCCCCAGTCTCACGTTTCTGTCTTTTCTGCCCCAGTCTCACGTTTCTGTCTTTTCTGCCCCAGCATGTCGGTCATAGCGTCTGTCTGTCATGGCGTGGTTGTCGTTCGTTGGTTATCATGTCTCATTGTACTTTGTCATGTTGCACCTGGGTTAGTTAGCTAGTATTCGCATCTCGGGATCTGTCACGTCTACAGATCCATACGGGCTGAGGTTTCGTTTTTAATGATTGTTGACCACAATCTTCTCGCCCGTATACCATACGTCATACGATGCACATTCATTCTTACACCTATACGACTACCCACCACGCTCTGTGGGTACACTAGCGCTGAGTGTTCAGTTAATTGCCTGTGTTACTCGGGCTCATTTACCAATCATAAAAGGGTGGGGGGGGGGGGGGCTGTCTTCAGGTTCATTCACGCGCAGTGGTTTTGACGTTTCTGCTCATGTTCTCGTACTTAGGTAGGTGCAGAGGGGGTGGTGGTTGTTGCATGTCTGGTGGTCTGTTGCCTTGTTTGCTAGTTTATGTTCCTTAGTCTGTGAGTCTGGCTTGGTTCTCATATGCCATGATTCTATTGCCTAGTGTATTGGCCTTATCCACCTTCTCCAGGTAGCTGACACTTAGTCTCCTGCCTGTTGTCTTTTTTTTTTGCAACTTACCCTCTCACTTCCCCTCATCAGCATGGGTAGTGCCCGGTTGAAGGATTTCAATCTGCTTGGCCCTTGCTCCATTTCCCCCATGCATCCTCTTGTCACAAGCAGTTCATTCCTCATGGTGGGGTTGTCTCGGGCATCAGGCGCGATCCATCTTTCATGGGTCATTGAGTTCTGAGCGGTTTCGCAGGTTCTATAGGGTGTTCCTTCTGTCACAAGTCATGGGTCGGTGGGTTTCTCCTGTCACAACGGATACGTATACGGTTGCCTTCCTGGCGCACGCTACTCCACTGGACGGATTGTTCTCTACCCTTCTTCACCTATACATGTGTCTTTTGCCCTCTTCTCAGGTATACCGACCAGCTAGGCTAAGGCACACCTCAGGCCTTGGTTGTTAGGGTGATCACAGTTCATACTCGAAGACTCTGACTACAAGTGTAAAGGCTGGCCGAAGGCTAGCCTGTGTTTGTGGGAGGAGTCTGCTGAGTACTTAAAGCCTCCTCCCACGTCGGGTCTGGTGTTGGCGCCATTTCAGGCTTCCCACCCACCCGTTCCCCCAGCTTTTATACATACTATTACTCTTTGTACATTTTCTTATTCTTACATTCAGGGTATGCCCTCTTCTCAGGCATACCGACCGGCTAGGCCAAGGCACGTCAGGCCTTGGTTGTTAGGGTGATCACAGTTCATACTCGAAGACTCTGACTACAAATATAGCATGTATCTACATTTACCTAGAGAAAGGTAACAGGAGGGTGATCCCATCGTGTGCAGTAAACGTTGTACGCCAGCTTTTTTACAATCCAAACGGAGCATACGTTGGATTTATGTATTCTGAGGACTATGATGCATCCGAGATGGCATTTCATTAATTATGCAATTTTAAATGGTTCTTCTTTTTGTTTGTATTTAAGAATTTAAAATTACTGTATTTAATTTTTTCTAATAAAAATAGTTATGTTCAAAACAAATCTATATATATTTTTTAGTTATTTAGACATGAAGGGACACCAGGAATAGAGGGGTAGTGGGCTGCTAGTACCACAGACTCACACAGACTATTACCTAGTAAAGATGTGTATCAATGGACTTTCTCGGTACTGATAACATGAGTCGATATAATAAAAAATTACATTTATTATACATAAAAACATACAATGTTCCGTAAATAAAACAAGGCTAGGACTAACAACCCCACATAGAGATACAGAAGATGTTATTGCAAAACGGAAGGAGCCGTGAGGTATCAGCAGATGTGAGGGGGGAGTCCTAGAAGAACCTCTACCGGTTTCGCGGTGAACCGCTTCTTCAGGAGGAATGGTCCGGAGTCAAGGACCGCAGTGCAAATTCGCTGACCAAAGTCCACCGTAGCGAACAAGGGGGAACAAAGAGTAGGTAAAAGTCTATGCTGGTAAAGCAATAGAATAAGGGCAGCTAGGGAGCAGGCATCACGGCAGGTAATGGATGTTGAAAGGCAAACAGCTGAAGATAGTCAGCTGAAGACTGCAGCAGAGTATTCCCCAGCACTTAAACAGTGGAGGTATAGGGAAACCGATAGTCAGGTTACCACACTGCCATGCAGCGTCCCAGCATTCAGCCCTAGGAGAGTCACAGAGGAGCTCAGTGACTTTGTACTCAATTCTTATGTCACCTTTCAAATTTCTTCTTGCCAGCTGTGGTCAATAGCTTTGAAAATGTACTGGTTCTGTGCTCGATTAAATGACGATTTTCCAAAAAACTGGATTCCGCAAAGGTCAAACATTTCTTTGACCTTTGTGTAGTTTCCTCCACTAACACAGATTGCGCCTGCCATCAAATAGTTACCTGCGGCATAATTCTTCACTTTTGGCTGGCTGTTCCACAGGTTCTCCGGAACATGTCGAGTACACAACAACCATAGTACCGATTGTTTGTTTTGTCTAATTTCTTTATATGTTCATGACAGCCTTCACTGGGACAATTCAATTGAAATAGTAGCTCATCAAGACATGTTTCAAAAACGATGAATTTCTTCTCCTTCACCAAATTCTGTGGATATGGTAGTTGTTCCTCAGGTTGAGTGTCTCCCACACTCTCAGCGAGACTTACGTCTCCTTTCAGAGGAGTGTCACAATCAGACAGGTGAAAACTCGCATCGTCTTCATAGGCGGGCACTGGACTGTCTAAAAATAAGGGTGACTTTGCCATTGCTCCTTGAGTTGCTGAGGAATGTGCGTGAATAATTAGTGTAGACACATCAAGTGGTGGTGCCATTACAGATACCTCTGTTAGTATGTAATCATGATCCAAAACTACCATTTCTTGATTTGCAATTTTGCAAGTTGCTTCCTCCGATCGATCAAGTTGCAAATCAGATAAGGCAGTTTGAGTGGCAGCATCGGCTTTTAAAATATTGCATTTACATTCTAACAAACCTTGGGAGGTAGAAGCCTTATTCAATTGAAATTTTTTTATTCGATTAAGTTTTTTCTGCAGAACTTGTCAAAGGGGTTTCCTCAAAAATTGTAGGGACAGCGTCTGGTTTGAGTTTTCTCCTTTTTCCTTGCCCAAGAAAAGAATCTTCACTGAAGTGCCCTGAACAAAAGCGGTAAAAGTCGCTACGCTTATCTTGCAGGATAAGTGGAATATATTCCTCTATCATGGAATCCTGCATACCAGCATTTCGTAGCCATTTACTGATCATTTCACGATCTTTTGGAAAGGTAAGATATTTTATACCTGTCTGAATTTCGTTAGGATTGTGTGGTGTTTGCACACTAAAGCAAAATAGCCCGGCATTTCTAAATAATGAATAAAGAATAATATTATACAATTTTGGACGTAAAGTATAACAAGTACATATATTGCAAATATTTAAATTACCAAAATGCAATTAAATATTAAAAATACTCAAAAAAAGTATTAAAATAAATATATACATATTTTTGATTTTCACCTTAATTTAAATCTATTTTTTTATATTAATTAATTTAAACAAAAAATGTGATTAACCACTTCCGCATGTATATGTACGTCGGCAGAATGGCATGTACAGGCACATTGGCGTACCTGTACGTCCCTGCCTAGACGTGGGTCCGATCGGGACCCCCCCGCTACATGCGGCGGTCGGATTCCTGTGGGGAGCGATCCGGGACGACGGCGCGGCTATTCGTTTATAGCCGCCCCGCCGCGATCGCTCCCTGGAGCTGAAGAACGGGGAGAGCCGTATGTAAACACGGCTTCCCCCGTGCTTCACTGTGGCGGCTGCATCGATCGAGTGATCCCTTTTATAGGGAGACTCGATCAATGACGTCAGTCCTACAGCCACACCCCCCTACAGTTGTAAACACACACTAGGTGAACCCTAACTCCTACAGCGCCCCCTGTGGTTAACTCCCAAACTGCAAATGCCATTTTCACAATAAACAATGCAATTTAAATGCATTTTTTGCTGTGAAAATGACAATGGTCCCAAAAATGTGTCAAAATTGTCCGAAGTGTCCGCCATAATGTCGCAGTCACGAAAAAAAAAATAATCACTGATCGCCGCCATTAATAGTAAAAAAAAAAAAAAATAATAAAACTATCCCCTATTTTGTAAAAGCTATAAATTTTGCGCAAACCAATCGATAAACGCTTATTGCGATTTTTTTTACCAAAAATAGGTAGAAGAATACGCATCGGCCTAAACTGAGGGAAAAAAATCATTTTTTTATATATGTTTTTGGGGGATATTTATTATAGCAAAAAGTAAAGAATATTGAATTTTTTTCAAAATTGTCGCTCTTTTTTTGTTTATAGCGCAAAAAATAAAAACCGCAGAGGTGATCAAATACCACCAAAAGAAAGCTCTATTTGTGGGGAGAAAAGGACGCCAATTTTGTTTGGGAGCCACGTCGCACGACCGCGCAATTGTCTGTTAAAGCGACGCAGTGCCGAATTGTAAAAACCCCTTAAGTGGTTAAAAAATATTTCATATAAAAAAAAAAATGTATCTATATAAAAATTTTTTTTAATTATATTAAATATTGAAAATATAACATTTAGAAGAATCAGTTTAATAGTTTAAATAAAAAAAATAAAGAGAGGGCGATAGAGAGAGATTTGAAGAGGATAATTTTTCAAAGAATATAACAGAATGTGATAGAGGTGAACAGCAAAGAGCGAAGGGGGTGACAGAGATATAGTCTGGAAAAATATTGTGAATAGAGAGGTGTAGACATAAGGGTTACAGAAGGCATAGAGTAGAGAAAAGGGGCGAAATCAAAGTCTCAGAGGGCAATAAAAGAGAAAAGAGAGATAGAAGAGGGGGCGATAGAACCATGGAAGAGGTGTATCCAAAAGAATACAGATATTGTTAGATGTAAGGGATAGAGGGGGGACAGAGAAAGGTATAAATTTGGACATAGACGGAGTATAGAGAATAGTATACGTGTGGACAGAGGAGGGGGTTAAGGGGGACAGTGGAAGATCTAGTTTAAAACTTAAACTCTCCCTTCTCTCCCCTACTGTTCGCTTTGGCGATGGAACCATTAGCCATTAAAATTAGGAAAACTAAAGATATACAGGGTTTCCACAGACAGACTATTGAGGATAAGATCGCACTGTTTGCGGATGATGTCCTCTTCTTTTTGGGAGACGTTGAAACCTCGTTAAAAAATGTGATCAAAGTAGTGGGCGAGTTTGGGCTATGCTCCGGATTGGTCATTAATTGGGAAAAGTCAGCACTACTGCCAATTGACCCCCTTGGTGCCCAGATACCTCATGGAATCCCTCAATTAAAAGTAGTAGTTACGATGAAATATCTCGGGATATGGATCACGAGGGACATTAATAGCTTTGTCCAAAATAACTTAATGCCTCTTTTGTCTAAATGGGAACATAAGAGACGCCTGGTGTAGACTACCATTATCCATAGCGGGACGATGTAATCTGATAAAGATGCTATGGTTACCCCAGTTACTCTATATCCTCCACAACTCCCCAGTCTGGATAGCTCAAAAATGGTTCAAAAAGATAGAATCCCTCTTCAGAGAGTTAATTTGGAAGAAGGGACAAGCTAGGATTTGTCTCCAGACCATGCAGTTGCCAGCTAAAGAGGGGGGTATGGCAGTGCCTCACCCGAAAACATACTTTCTAGCCTCACAGCTACAACAGCTTGCGAACTGCGGACTGGAGGGAGGTGGAAACTCCGGTAGATTGATGCTAACTGGGGCACCACATAGGACAATAGTGGAGGCACTTGAGGCTGGTTCGTTCGTCCATAGATGTCCAACTATAAAACTAAGCCTTAAAGTGTGGCAAACAACAAAAGCATTGATGGGCTACAAGGGAATAACAATATTCGCCCCCCTCTGGTGCAACCAAAACTTAAGAGAATTAAAAGACATTGAGAGATGTAAAGAATGGGAGAGACAAGGGATAAGCCGTTTAAACCAACTTTACAATGGAGAACAGATGAAATCCTTCGCAGACTTGCGACAGGAATTTAATATAACAAATAAAACATTTTACAGATACCTACAGATACGACATGCTATCCAAGCTCAGTTTGGGTTACAACCCATTGTATGGTCCTCAGCCCCCACCCTCCTGAAAATAACCTCCCCAAAAACAACCAAAGGCCTGATATCTGAGTTGTACTCTAGATTAGGAGCCAAAACAATAAGTAGGGCAGGCCCCACTAAGAGCAGGACAAGATGGGAGAAAGACTTGGGTCAAATGACCACGGAACAGTGGAGTGCGATCTTGAAGAGGGGGGTATTGGTTTCGATCTCCCCATCTCAGAAAGTATCACACCTGTTTCTCTTGCATAGAGTATACTATACCCCCAGGAGAATGTTCAATCTCGGGTGGAGAAGTACTGACGAATGCCCAAGGTGCAGAGCGACAGGCAATCTTATCCACATGATGTGGAAATGCCCAAAGTTATTCAGATACTGGGAGGAGGTGGTTACCATAATAAACAAAACTTTTAAAATTAAGTTAGAAGCTGAGTCTAAGATATGCTTGTTAGGCAGCATAGAGGAGAATAGAGTGCCAGCCAGTTCCCTTGAAGTGGTACTGAGATGCCTCTTCCAGGCAAGGAAGTTAATTGCGTTAAGGTGGCAGGCCCAGATGCCACCTACTGTCAAATCTTGGGTTGAAACTATTAACACAATGATTTGCAGTGAGAGAGTGACACTTACTCGACAGGGGAATTATAGTAAGTTTGTGAGGATGTGGAAACCCTGGCTAGACGAAACTGGATGTTCTATATAAAAATCGCCATTCAAATTCAATAAATATTTTAACCCGCTATCGGGCATTCCTTTATGGGGAAGACGTACTTAACGAAGTACATTAACTTCAAAAACCTGCACAGGGTGTGATGGGAGGGTGGGTGAGGGTTTGCTGGGTGGGGGAGGGGTGGCGAGGCGAGGTATGACAGTTCAGAAACAAGTGTTTCTTTATTTATTCACAATGTCACAAAGAACGAGGGTAGGAAAAGATAAGGGGAAAACAGGGAAAAACGTATGGTTGTGTATTGTTTATAATATGTACGATGATGTAATACTTTTTTTGGATTTTTTTGTACGCAAACAATAAAAAAAATATTGAAATAAAAAAAAACTTAAAAAAAATAGATAGATTAGAAAATTGAAGAGAAGGAGAAAGACAATTACAATATTTATATACACACACACACACACACACACAAAATCACGATCATAGTGTGTGTGTGTTAGAGATCTCCCCCCCCTCCCTGCCTCTCTCTCTGCCCCTGCCTCTCTCTCTGCCCCTCTCTCTCTGCCCCTGCCTCTCTCTCTCTTTCTGCCCCTGCCTCTCTGCCCCTGCCTCTCTCTCTCTGCCTCTGCCCCTGCCTCTCTCTCTGCCCCTGCCTCCCTCTCTCTCTGCCTCTCTCTCTGCCTCTCCCTCTCTGCCCCTGCCTCTCTCTCTGCCCCTCTCTCTGCCCCTGCCCCTCTCTCTGCCCCTGCCTCTCTCTGCTTCTCTCTCCCTCTCTCTCTGCCCCTGTCCCTCTCTCCCTCTCTCTCTGCCCCTGCCCCTCTCTGCCTCTCTCTCTGCCCCTGCCTCTCTCTCCCCCTTTCTCCCCCCTCTCTCTCTGCCCCTGCCTCTCTCTCTGTGCCTCTCTCTCCCTCTGCATCTCTCTCCCCGCCCCGCCTCTCCCTCCCCGCCTCTCTCTCTCTCTCGCAGAGCGAGAGAGAGAGAGGGAGAGAGGCAGAGCGAGAGAGAGAGGCAGAGAGAGAGAGGCAGAGAGAGAGAGGCAGAGGAGAGAGAGAGAGGCAGAGCGAGAGAGAGAGAGGCAGAGCGAGAGAGAGAGAGGCAGAGCGAGAGAGAGAGAGGCAGAGGCAGAGCGAGAGAGAGAGAGGCAGAGGCAGAGCGAGAGAGAGAGAGGCAGAGGCAGAGAGAGAGAGAGAGAGAGGCAGAGAGAGAGAGAGAGAGAGGCAGAGAGAGAGAGAGAGAGAGGCAGAGGAGAGAGAGAGAGAGAGGCAGAGGAGAGAGAGAGAGAGAGGCAGAGAGAGAGAGAGAGAGGCAGAGAGAGAGAGAGAGAGAGGCAGAGAGAGAGAGAGAGAGAGGCAGAGAGAGAGAGAGAGAGGCAGAGAGAGAGAGAGAGAGAGAGGCAGAGAGAGAGAGAGAGAGAGAGAGAGAGAGAGATAGAGAGAGGCAGAGAGAGAGAGAGAGAGAGGCAGAGAGAGAGAGAGAGAGAGAGGCAGAGAGAGAGAGAGAGAGGCAGAGAGAGAGGCAGAGAGAGAGAGAGAGAGAGGCAGAGAGAGAGAGAGAGAGAGGCAGAGAGAGAGAGAGAGAGAGGCAGAGAGAGAGAGAGAGAGAGAGAGGCAGAGAGAGAGAGATAGAGAGAGGCAGAGAGAGAGAGATAGAGAGAGGCAGAGAGAGAGAGATAGAGAGAGGCAGAGAGAGAGAGAGAGAGAGAGGCAGAGAGAGAGAGAGAGAGAGAGGCAGAGAGAGAGGCAGAGAGAGAGAGAGAGAGAGGCAGAGAGAGAGAGAGAGAGGCAGAGAGAGAGAGAGAGAGAGAGAGGCAGAGAGAGGCAGAGAGAGAGAGGCAGAGAGAGGCAGAGGCAGAGAGAGAGATAGAGGCAGAGAGAGAGA